>NW_020648748.1:1791997-2102661 GCF_003573695.1 Papaver somniferum
AAAAAACACGCCAGTTATATGTAGTTTGGTTTGAACATTGTTAAGGGCAAAGGTTGTATAACCTACTTAATTATCTAAAGTCAACGACTGTGTGAAAACATTTAGTTACTAATTAGATGAGGACACATGCATGGATTTTGATGACACTTTAAGTAGATTTTTATGTATTTAAGCCGTTATATGCCACCCTTTTGTAGGTAGAAGAGAAATGGTCATCTTGCTATTGGTTGATATAGGATATCCCCGATGAGGTTGATGGACGTGACCCAACAGTGAAAATAATTAAGTGTTGGAGTATATTGATTTTAGAAGTTGCTGCAAACTGTCTGAAAGCAAATGAAAATACAAAAACCAATTGTTCTCAACATCAGGTTGTCTTGATTTTAGGTCAATGTGTTTCACATAAGCTACGGCATAGCTTAGTGAGTTGAGCGGGCATGCCGGTGTGAAATCTTTTAATGTTTTAAAATTTCAATTCTTGATTGGAACCTGGATAATTTTTGTTTTTAGTTTTCATCGTTAACTTTGTGGAACTTATGTTTGCATATGTTCTTCTTTATCTCAATAGATGAATGAATTTTTTTTTCTTTTTTTTGTGGGGATGTCCACCGTTGCCTTACATTGGTGCGCATTCAGAGTAAAAGCGTGTGAAAGGAAAGTTTATGAGCAACTAGGTTTTCTTCTGGCGGATTGAAATTGAAATTCGCATGACTTGCGCATTCAATGTAAAAGCGTGTGAAAGGCAAGTTTATGAGCAATTGGGTTTTCTTATTGCGGGTTTATATTCAAGGTCGCATGACCTATTTGAGCTGATACGTGTGGCTTTGATATGTGAAATATTTTTTAGACATGCCATGAAAAATGTTAAAGGAGTTCCCTGCTTGTAATACTCTAAGAAACTATTTTGGAGTTTCCCTCCGTGAGATACATTTATTTATACATGCACTCTCAAACGTGTATATAATTCTACATGGGAAATATCTTCTTTTTTTTGAAGTGAAGCCAAAACAAAAGCATTTTTCGAACATATTATTTTTTTAACCACAGACCATTAGATTCAGATTATTTTCTTAGAAATTATTGATCTTCGAATCAAATCTTACATTACAAAATGTAACACAACGCTACCATCATAAAATTCCTTAAATTTGATGATATTGAAATACATTCCACGAGCATCCAATATGACTCAGATACATAACGTTTATTTAAATGATATGAAATTGACTCCCATCATCTGCTTAAAATTTGTTAAGTTTACTCCAGCGTCTCATTTTAAATTCTTAATTTGACCTTCAACTCTTTGATAGTATGGAAGAACATATACAAAAAGATGACAATTTAGTTAAGCTGTTACGATTGGATGCAAAGACTTTGTTGTTACCGTTTACAAGATAATCATACATAGATGCCTACTGGTACATTTTGTATACCTTTCAGTGTATTTGTTCTCACATCATTCAATTATCTTTCAAGAGATAACTTAAAACTATAACCAAAATAATATGCTCAATTTCATGCATACCTCATTCATTTTATCATGGTATCCATACGAAACTAAAACTATTTTTCTTTTGTAAATTAATTGTTAGGAATTAATGTAGTTCATTTCGATTTGTTGTGAGAACCGCAATCACTATATTTGGCCATAATTTCCTTTTCAACTTGTAGTAAGCTTATTCGGCTTTTAATTTTCAAGAAAATCGAATAAGACACCGGAGGAGACGAAGGTATGTCATTTTGCTTTAACGGGTGTCTTTTGAGACTTCAACGATATAATGGAGACACTTGTATTTTAAACATATACCTATGTTATGTTATTTTAGATTATTTCTTTTTATTTTATTTGTCTTCCTGTTTTTCATCGATATAAATTATGTTTATTGAGTCGATCTGAATTGTTTTAGTTTTATATTAAAACAAAAGCAGTCAATCTTCTGACTTGATTATGTTCTGCTTGTATTGACCTCTTCTATAGATATCTTCTTCTCTCTGATTTTTACAAGAAAAATTCATTAATGCATTACTGTCATTTGGTCGTTCCGTTCCTATTGGAAAAAGAAACATTTAGTCTTTATGTGACAGTTGACAACAAGGAGTGTATCTTTATGCCCCTGTGATAGGAGGATGATAGGGGGACGGGTTTGGGCCCTTGTGGCCCGTTGGAGAAAATAGGAGATGGGTTTGGGCCTCACCGGAATTTGTCTCAGTCCCGACACACACACATCCCCTCGAGAGAAAGTCCACGAGATTAGATTGTCCCGATACTGGGCATCTAAACTGAGACTGTTTAACCAATTCCACCAACAGCCGTCTAGTACAGTGATGAGGCACCAGCTTTCGTCCATATCTCGGGCGGGAGATAGGGATATCGACTCCCACTATCTTATAATATAAGCTGAATTAAGTATAGGTATGAAGTCTATGTCATACGTTGAACCCCGATTGATAGCCTACGACATAAAAGTCATCAGTTCCTTTCTAGAATAGATGTAGACAAAAGACCTAAGTGACTTCACCTGGAACTTTTCTGAACAACTGTGTGCACCCCGGCAACTGATGCAGACCTCGTCTTTTTTGTTTTTTGTATACTACCAATTGCAGAGTGAAGATAACATGACAATAAAATTAACAACAGACAATCAACAACGGCGGACTCAAAGCCGGCATAGTCCCACCTACCTACAACTAATATGCGTATCCTTGAGAACCAACTAGTAATCGTTATGGTATTAGCGTCTCACCCATACCATCATCCAATGACATTAACAATAGTTATTGTCCCACCTCCCTACATGTCATGAATGATTGGTTATTGAACAAACTAAAACCTAATCCGTTAAAGAGAGTGATGGTTTATTTATATATTAGATCATACCAGAGAGTGATGGTTTATTTATATATTAGATCATACCAGACAGATCAAAAAGAATCAAGAAGATATTGGGGAAATCAAACATGTTTTGGGAAGTTTTTCCGAGAGAAAGATAGGAAAGAAAATAAATTAAAAGAGTTTAGAAAAAGTTGTTGGGAAGCCTAGTCACTGGCTGAGCTTACATATTCAAAATACCCATTTTCATACAGTTTATACAAGATTTACGTAATCAAATATAATGGAAACGAATTATATTCTTTTCGTATTTAAAAAAAAATTAAAAAATTTATCGCACCTGGATATGTTGTCTCAATGAATACTTTGCTTTAATTAATTTGCTTTCTACTGATAAAATTAAAAGTGTTAAAAACTTGATTAATCCATTAGTATGAAAATCCTCTCGGGCTATTCTGTTTTAATAACAGCGGGTGGTCATTTGAGATTTATATATATATATATTTGAATGATTTTTTATTTGAGTGACTCCCGGTAATTCTCTAAAAATATAGGGATTTCTAGTGATTCTCCAAGAATATATTAGAAATTCTTTGTGATTTGTAAAGACAAAAAATTGATATTCATAAAAAGTCTATGTGATTTGTAGAGACAAAAAATATATATAATATCTAATCAAAAATTCAAAACATCGACCTGTTACTTTATTATGCACATTATAATCTTAATAAAAGTATCGTGAAATACCTGGTAAAATACGTGTTCGTTGTCAAAATAAATATCGTTTTTGCCCTTTGTCTATGTTTTCATTCTCTTTGTTTCACTCATCCCACATTCATTTTATTTGCTATGCTATCTCGCCACTGATTTACTGCGCAAATGGCCCGTTACTTAGTCATCAGCTCAAACAAGAAAAAATAAAATAATTTTTTGTCCTTCTCTCAAATACAAATATTCCACAAGTTTTCAAGTCTCCAGAATTATCACCTCTTGAGGAGAGATTTTTACCATGCCTATATTCCTAAAAATGTCTCTCAAAATCTCCGAAAACTAGAAATCAATGACTTTTAATTCTCATTCGAACAATAGGGATGTTGGAGTGACTCTTATGAAATCCTAATCCAATAACATGGAATTTCATAGAATTTCAATGACTTAAAAAAGTCTCTAACAAGAAACATTAGGAGACTCACTAAAAATCTCTATGGACTAACAGTAGATTTGATAACTCTCTGAAAGTCATTTGAAATCTAATTTGACTAACCCCTTTTAAGTTTGGGAAACTTTCTGAAATGATTCTTATTGGTGTAAATTTCGAGCAATTCGAATAAAATATCAAATGTCATTGATAAACTTCTTCACTGTCATCAATTATGCAAATTTTAGTTTTTCAATTCTTTTAGATGACATCCAATGTACACGTAGATACGCGTAGAGGTGTAAATTGGGTTGTGCCAGCATGAGCACAGTCATCCCAACACGTTAAAATTTTATCCCAATCCAACCAGACATGTAAGTTAGCCCAGCATGGCACAACACATTAGCTTAATGCATTGTACAATGCCAGACTAATCGGCACAATGGTAAAAGATGAAACGTGGCACAAATAAGCACTTGGAACAACACTGCACAACACGCTCAGGTCACATATATCACCTTTTTTTTTTTTTGTATTTCACAAAAGAGTGTTTATTCTAACCAATTTTAGACATTTTATCTTCATTATGTTTAGTCATTTTAATAGCAACACATATAATATCTAAATATCCGTAAAATATTTACTTTAAGAGAATATAAAATAAACGTGTCAGGCACAACACAACACGGGACTACACGATCTTTCCTATTACATCACAACACAACACTCCCTCGAGCACGATACAACATGACACATCTTAATCTCTGATACGACACATCATGACGCGCATCACAACAGGCTCACCTCTTATTGGGATATCCCGGCCCGTTTTATACCTCCGATTAAACAATTTAGTCTAGATTTTAAATACAAAAATAAATATTTGACGAGACTTTAAGTAGATTTTTCTGAATATCCACATAAAGTTATTTAAACGATAAATTATACATAGATTTTTAAATCATAGTATGCATGAAATTGAGCATATAAATCTGATTTTAAAAATCATTATCATCTACTTACAATTTTTCAGTTTCTTCCATCGTCTCACTTTAAATCTTTTATTTGCATCGTAACCATCCACTCTTTAATAGTAAGGGATAACTTACGTAAACAAATGATCAATTTAGTTAAGCTTTTGAGATTGGATGCTAAATTTTTCTTTTAGTAACCATTTACAGTATAACCATGCTCAGATTTCAATCAATTCATTTTGTATATATAAATCTTGTAATATATTTGAATATATTTTTGTCTCACATATTAGTCATTTATACTTTACGACATAACTTAAGAGATAATGAGAATCATATGCTCAATTTCATGCATATCCATTTCATTATTAGCATGGTATCAATATCATTTAGTGTGAAATGAAAAAAAAAACGCCAGTTAAATGTGTGACCAAATTTAGTTACTAAATGGATGAGGACACATGCATGGACTTTGATGATACTTTAAGTAGATTTTTAGGTATTTTGGTCTACATCCTAAGCAGATGCATCCACGTTTATCTTGATTGTATTCTATGGTGGAGCAACCCATTTTATTTACAAGACCAATAACTGGAGTCAGCAAATTAAAGGGTACAAACTGACCAATATGCCATAATATAACGCTATTAAAGTACAAGTTCGACTTATTGGTATTGAAAAACGTGCATGTAATTCTACAAGGCCAAGATCTTCTTGTTTTTGAAGTGATGACAAAACAAAAGTATTGTTCGAACGGATTATTTTCTTGGAAACCATTAGATTCAGATTACTTTCTTAGAAACCATTAGATCTTCGAATCAAAATTTTACTTTACAAGATGTAACACACAATTACCATTATAGAATTCTTCAAATTTGATGATATTGAAATACATTCCACAAGTATCCAACCTGACTCCATACATAAATTTTGTTTAAATGATATCAAATTCACTCCCATTACCTGCTTAAAATTTGTTCAATTTATTAACTTCTAAGTTGTAACCTTCAACTCATTGATAGTATATATGGATAACATATACAAAAACATGAAATTTAGTTAAGCTGTTGCGATTGGATGCAAAAAACTTTGTTTTTATCATGTATAACATAACCATACAAAGATGGAAACTGGTACATTTTTTAGACCTTTTAGTGTATTTTGTCTCACACATCATCCAATTCTCTTTCAAGAGATAACTTCAGACGATAACCAGATTACTATGCTCAATTTCATGCATACTTCATTCTATTTATCATGGTATCCATGTGAAACTAAGACCACTTTTACTTTGTATATTAATTGTTAGCAATTGATATAGTTCATTTGGCCATAATTTCCTTTTCAACTTGTAGTAAACTTATTCGGCTTTTAGTGTTCAAGAAAATAAAATAAGACACCGGAAGAAACTAATGTATGTCTTTTTGCATTAACGGGGTGTCCTTTGTGTTAGAGCATAGCTCCTCAACTCACCAAGCGTTGGTATGTCAAATTTGGTTGTTATATTTTATTGTATCAAAACTTATTTGGAGTCGCTTGATTAAATACTATAGTCAATTTTTTTTAGGTTAGACAAGAAAGTCTAGGAATGTTGAGACATACAAGTATTACTCTGAAGACCTAAAGAATGTGAAGAAGTAGCGAACTACAATGACAACATCATCCTTCAACTTTGAACCGTTTCATTCCTGACGTATCTTTCAATTCGTGCATATTGAAAACATAACTTCGATGTTGTGTATGCTGTACATATTGTATAATACTCTAATGATGTGACATGATCAGAATAGATGATCATAGTATTAGGGAATTAAACTACGAAGTATAACTCTTATCTTTTGAACTTCGTAGATATGACATCGACATAATCTTGTATATATTGTTATGATTATGTGAATGAGTTATTGTGAATATTTCATCCTAGGAAACAATGTTTTACATTTTTTAAAGGAAGTACATTCATGAACTTGTTTCGTGAATCAAAAGGGAAATCATTAGGCTTATTGTTCGGTTATTCACTGTAAATCTTTGAATGACAATTATGTGTGAGATGGTAGAACCGATTTTTACTTATGTTATGTATCTTGGTATAACTAATCACAGCGCCTGACTTATTATTTGGTATGACTAGTTTTGTTAATTGGTGTAACCGATCCTAAGTAATCACCATGTATGGTATGATTGATCCTTGTAATTGGTATGTCTGATCGCAAGAGCTTGTTTAATCAATCCTTGTAATTGGCAGAACCTATCCTAGTGACTGGTGTGGCCGATCAAAAGTATATACCATATATATATGTAACCGATCCTACCTAAATATTTCTATAAGGTAGTACTGGTCCCGAACTGATTATCTTTAAAAGGTAATTGGTGTAACCAATCCTTGTAATTGGTGTAACCGATCCTGGTAATTGGTGTGACCGATCATAAAAGGGTGTGTGACCGATCCTTGTAATTGGTATTAACCCATTCTACCTGATTATTTTTATTGGGTAATATGAATTCCCACCTGATTACTTTTAGAAGGTATAAACGATTCCCTTAAACCTCAAGATGTAAACATACTTTGAACACCAGCAGTAAATCTTATCATTTATTGTTCAAAGATATTCCTTAGTACTCAAGTAGATCCCGTACCAAAATTACTTGAGAATATTTTAATTAAGGATTTTACTTTATATGCTTTAATTACCATGAATTAATGCATAGCTCTAGAGAATAAAAATTAGTAATGTGCATTTACTAATTGGGGATTTTCTATTGAGATATTTTGGAAATATTGGAAAAGCATTTATTGGAATTATGAAAACCGAATTTTACAATTCATTGCATATCTTGAGAATATCTTCGGTATTGGAAATTCGTTGGTGTCCAAACATCCTTGGTCTATAAATACCTAAGTTTTCATTTATAGCAAACTATCCTAAGAGTCAGGAAAACTTCATTTCTTCTTATTTCTGGTGGAGACGTCTATTTGAAGAGGAAAGTATCCTAATTAGGTCAAAACTCTTACGACCGCTCGTTTAAAGACTTATGAGGGATCAAGAAGCTCTACGAATACACCGTTGGTGGGAAACTAGATAATTGCAGTGTTATTAATTTTAAATTGATTTGATTTACTAATGTTTGTTGAAACTTTGATTGCACCTAGTTTGTTATTCTTGAGAATCTTCTCTTCTAACATAATATTCACTCAAACTAGATCAAAGTATCGACGGGATCTTTAGAACTGTTTGTGGATCTAAAGAAATCTTATGATAACCATGGTTAACAGACTGCGTTCTATGTGTGATTGATCATAAGAGATTCAAGTGGCATTGTGTAGGTTATTGAAGGTTAAAGAAGATCTTAAGACGAAGAAGATTTCTTATTGGTTTTCGTATCTTGCGTTTTATGCACACACTTGATCGGATGGGATCCAACTTGAATCATATTTATATTTGATAGATTTGATCGTCGAGTTGCTTGAGATCGGCGTTCTCAATATATCTCTATGAGATTTATTATTTTTGAGTGTAAATCTAGACTTAACTATTTCTCTAGTTAAAGTGAGATTGATCTTACCAGGAAAAGAAGTTTATTAGATTAAACTGAAGAGCCTTTTAGTATGACTTAAGATATCTTATATATAAAAATAATCTTGGGAATTGTTACCAAACATATTTGTTGCTCCTTCACTTTTTATAATATGATCAAAAAGAATTGTACCAGTGAATGACTCTTGAAATCGGAAGCGCAGGGACACCGAGGGGGTGGTTGCTTGGTCTCAACTATATGAAGTTGGTTTAAATTTTGTACATCGACTTAATTCTGAGAGTATTCAATTCTGGACTAGTTTCCGAGGTTTTTCTGCATTTCCGGGTTCCTCGTTAACAAAACTTTCTGTGTTATTTAATATACTTTTACGCAATTATATTTGGTTATATAATTTAACAACTTGTACGTTAACTAGGCACTTCATATTGATCTTATAACGTTTCGGTTATTACCGTGCATATTATCAAGTGAAAACTTTGTTGTTATATTGCCTCGATTTCATATCCATAGACGATCACACTAAGTGTATTGGATTTATCCACTTGACTTTGATATATATTCACATGTTAGCCTAGTTAGGACTAACCCTATCTCATGTGGACACTGTGTTGAAATATTCCTTTAGTGATTGTTGCTTCAAGAGGTTTATACACGGTGGGTCTTGTATATGTTGTGATCTAAAGTAAAACATTGTGGTGTGTTTGGCTACCCTCTTCTTTTCAATTGGTATTATAGCATGCAAACACGAAAATATCTAACAATCTGTGTTTGGTGCAATCCAACCTATAAGACATGAGTCAGAGTAGAATTAAGCGAGTGCGGAAACTAAAGAAAGACTTAGTCAACGTATCAGAAGACTTTGGAAGTTTTGATTTTAAAAAATGCTTTGAAGGGACTTCCTCATCGATCTCTCCCGTCTTGTACTTTTGAATATTTTCAAGATGAGATTAATTTAAGTCATGTACTGATGATCAATGGCCTCGATTCTGAAGAAATATTCGTAGGAGATGAAAAGTTTGTTGATCATGTAAGTATAAAAACTTCCGAGCTACAAGAGTTAAAAGAAAATTTTCTATCTTGTACAACTGAACTCACTCTTGGTCTAGCAAGACAGGGAAAACTTCTAGAAGATCTAAGTAGGTTTCTAAGATGAAAATGAACAATTTGTTCGTGATCTGTCCACCTTGATAGTGGAATTAGATTCTCTCAAGAATATATCTTTCTTAAATTTTCAATCATTGGAATAGAAACTTGCTGAATCTCATGCAAGGAATAACTCTCAACAAAAGAGTGTTTTGTAAATAAACAAGGTGAATATGTCTCACGAGAAAAACTCCTTGACACTGATATATATCTGGTGCTCTTGATAAAATCAAGACGTTGGAAGAAGAATAGTTAGACCTTAAAAAGTTTAATGTTAGATAAAAAAATTTAACCTCAATGAGGATTGGGTTAGAAGGGAATAAATACTTGAAATATTATAAAAGAGGTAAAATTTGTCAAGGCTACAAATTCTTATCAATCAGAGACTTCCACTGATGTCAACGATGATACTATTTCTTGTAAAGAAAAAAAATCTGTCGAGCCTAAGAATTGTGTTCAACCAGTAGCAATTAAACAAAACATTTCTGCTAATGTCAAGAAAACAACAATGTTGAACAATGATAAGAAGAAGAAGAATAATCGCCAAGCTCCATTGCAAGAGGATACACAAAAAGGTAACATTAAAATCCAGTCTTCGTGTGCTACAAAACATTTGTTATTATTATGGTAATAAAGGACACTTTCAATGGGTATGCAAAGTTCTTAATATGAAAGATGCACTTTATTTTGTGCAAAAAGAATTGTCTAAGTTTGCTCCCCTAAAGATCTCAGATATGATCGTTATTGTCCTAAGTTTAGGTAAAAGAATTATTATAAAGATAGTTCAAAACTTTCCTATGATCGAAAAGGTCATCTCGTAAATAACCCGAATATAGAAAGATAACTTTGTGAATGTAAAGACAAGATTTGATGTTCCAAAGTTGTGTTGTGCAGGTTGTTGAAGGTTGAAGAAGATTAGAAGACAAAGAAGATTTCTTATTGGTTTTCGTATCTTGCGTTTTGTGCACACACTTGATTGACTGAGATCCAACTTGAATCATACTTATCTTTGATATATTTGATAGTCGAGTTGCGTGAGATCGACATTTTCAATATATATCTTTGATATTTATTTTGTTTGATTACAAATCTTGACTTAACTATTTCGATAGTTAAAGTTAGATTGATCTAACCAAGAAAATGAGTTTATTAGATTAAATGGAATAACCTTTGCGTATGTCTTAAGGTATCTTTATCCTGAAGAAGAATCTAAGAAGTTGCTACCAAACAGATTTGTTGTTCCTTTACTGTTTGGAATACGATCAAAAGGAATTTTACCAGTGCGTGACTCTTGAAGTTAGAAGCGCAAGGATACCGATGAAAAAAACTGAACTAGGGGTAGTTTCTTGGTATCAACTATATGAAGTTGGTTTAGATTTTGTATAGCGGCTTAATTTTGAGGGTATTCAATTCTGGACTAGGTCCCGATATTTTTCTGCATTTTCGGTTTTCTCGTTAACAAAATCTAGATGTGTTATTCACTTTAATTTTTCGCAATTATATTTGGTTACATAATTTAAAGTAAATACACTTGTACGTTAAGTAGGCACTTGATATTGATCCTATAAGGTTTCGGTTATTACCGTACATATTATCAAGTGAAAACTTTGTTGTTGTATTGTCTCGCGTTCATGTCCATAGATGATCACACTAAGTATAATAGATTTCCCCACTTGACTTTGATATATAATCACGTGTTAGCCCAGTTCGAACTAACCCCATCTCAAGTGGACACCGTGTTGAAATATTCCTTTAGTGATTTTTGCTTCAAGAGGTTTATACGCGGTGGGTCTTATATAGGTTGTGATCAAAAGTAAAAGATTGTGGTGTATCTGGGTACCCTCGTCTTTTCAAAAACCTTACCAATTTCACATCTCTCCTCTTTAATCCCCAACCCTCACTGATGAAGATTTTTATCTGTTCTTTCCAATTTAAAGCAGTCTCCAACAACACGCGCTTGCGAATTATTTCGGAATTACTTACAGTTAAGAGGAAGAAAAGGAATTGAGAAGTAGTTCGGCTAAAACAAAGACCAAAACAAAATTTTATTAACTCCGGGCTTGAGAGAAATTTTGTGATATAAAATGGGGGCGAGAGTGAAGTTTTCTCCCATGAGTTTCAAAGTGCAAAAGTCTCGGAAAATGGGTTGAGAGTAGTTTTCACTTGTCAAAATCAGGGTGAACATTTTATCCGTAATCCGCGGATTTAACCGGGACCAACCTTATTTGTGCGGATGGATGCCTGGACCATCCGCTAATGGGTTGGACGCGGATGGAATTTCTGTAATCCAACGGATTACGGATTGGACCTGGATGCAACCTTGAAAATCCGTTGGACATCGATACCCGTTAGATTAAGGGCATTTATATAGTTTCTAGAAAATATTGGATAATTTTAGAATTTTTAGGTGTTTGCTTGGAGTGTTGTCCATGGAACTTCTATATTTATATACATATATAAAATGTGTAACCGGGACCAACCGTATTTATAAGGATGGATTCCCGGACCATTTGCTAATGGGTTGGATGTGGATGAAAATTTTGAAATCCAACAGATTACGGATTGGACCCGGATGCAACCTTGGAAATCCGTTACACATCCATACCCGTTAGATTAAGGACATTTTATATACATATGGAAAATGTGTAACCGGGGCCAATCATATTCGTGCGGATGGATGCCCAGGCCATTCGCTAATGGGTTGGACGCGGATGAAATTTCTGAAATCCAACAGATTACGGATTGGACCCGGATGCAACCTTGAAAATCCGTTGGACATCCATACCCGTTAGATTAAGGGCATTTATATAGTTTCTAGAAAATATATGGATGCTTTTAGAATTTTTAGGTGTTTGCTTGGAGTGTTGTCCATGGAACTTCTATATTTATATACATATATAAAATGTGTAGGTTCTATAAGAAGTCATCTATAATCTTTATTTTTTCATTATAAATTTTAACTAACACAAATCAATTGGATTATCCGCACCCAATTTGTTCAGTCGTGCATCCATTGGATGTTGGATTGGATGCAATTTGAAATCCGTAGTGTATTGGATTGGATGCGGATAAGGTGAAAACCGGTCTATACCGGCCCCATGGTCACCCCTAGTCAAAACAAATAGACATCTATGGCCCATTTGGAGTGGGTTGGGCTTGAAGCCAGTGCGTATATGATAATTCCACAACGTCGAGATTATGAAATATGAATCTTGTGTAATAATCTATGATATGTAATAAATTATGGGTATCATATTGAGACGGATCATCGATTGGAGAAAATGAAATCAAAGAACACAAAGATCTTAACGTGGTTCAGTGCTAACGCCTACGTCCACGAACAAATCCCCGAAGGGAGAAATATTATTGATCTCCAGATTATATGATTCTAGGATGATTTAAAGTTACATCATTGTTCCTATTTATAGGAATGATAAGATAAACAATAAACCTAAACCTAGAAGATAACAAACTATCTTGACTAGGTGAAACTTATCTAGCTAGAATAAAGGGTTTACTAGCTAGACTTATTCTTCTGATACTTTAGCTGACCACCTCGATCTTATGAGTTGAATATATGTCAATATATTCCAATACCCCCCCTCAAGTTGGACATGGAAAATGTTTGTAGTGTACAACTTGAATAAACTTTGTACTTTGGGAAAAAATGCTTAAGAATTCTTCGAAAGCATCTTCATGACGATTGGACAACAACACTTGATGTATAAAACCAAGTCTTCATCGGTGAATCTTCATTATCACAAAACCTTTAGTGTACCATATATGATATGGTTGAGACAAAATTTCCCCAAAAAGGGGCTTGGTTTGTTGATTTCTAACCAAGACCGGACAAGATAGACAAACCAACACATAGAAACCAATGATGGTCGTCTAAGAAAGTTTTCACTTGTGAAAACTATAGATTTATAACTAAGAGCAAGGTTTATGATTGATTAGTTTATAGCAAAAAAGACTTTTTTTGTTATGCTTGACATACATGATCTCTTTATAGAATAACATACATAACAAGCGAGCAGTAGAGTCTTCTTGCTCACAACTTGCTTCTGAAAATTGATAAAAGGTACAAGAATTTATAGATACCTTCAATTTGATTGTTAAAATGATAATTCCGAATGAAAAAGGCACAACCAAACTGCACAGATTTTCATCTGATAGATTGACAAAGAAACATAGACTGAGATCATTATTCCACCACGATGATTATTGGCGTGGAAATCTGATTTGCCATATAAGGCAACAATTGATAGAGGAAAACTATGTATGTAAAGGTCTTCCTTGAGAATAAAAAACCCATGATGAATGGATTTTGATTTTGATGAATAGACCCCCAAAATATGGGACAGAGCGGGAAAGAAAGATTTTTTTTATATCCAAAAATATGTTCAGGATATTAAGAATAAGTCAATCATGATATTGAGAATAAAAGCCAAGATTGTGGAGCAACACTTACCAAAATCAGTGCTGCAAGCAAAAGATAATAAATACCCATAATTACCATAATAACTCTAAGGTAAAAAGTATTGATATTAAGAGAAACATCTTGCCGTGAACAATGGAAAAATAAATTGAATATCATGGTCAACATGGGTTGAACTTGGGTTTGAACTATTGAATTGGAGAATCCAACTCTGTACATGAAAATATTAGGTCTTGATAAAGCAAAACCTCAATGAGATAATCTTGTTAAAAAATGATAACAAGATATCCGGAAAATGAAATACTCTTTGGAAATGACGGAGTTTCCTTGAATCTTTGCGACAAGAGCAGGAAAAGAAAACAACAAGTCATGAAACTATCATCTTCTGCACATAGTCATGAAACTATGATTGATATCCATAGTCATAAATATATGAGAAGGACTCATGATGATGAGAGATCAATGAAGTTCAGAAAATAAACCAAGTTTTCGCAGCAAACATTATGAAATCTTAACACATTTGGTAAAAGATAAAATGTTTGGATTAAATTACTTCCCGGAAGTTGGGAAATATATTTAAGGAATAAAGAGTTTCGGAAAGAAACAAATATATTTGGATATCAAAGAATATATTCAGAATTGAATTTGTATTCCGAATAATCTTGATAAAAGGAAAGACTTTGGGACAAAAAAAATCTTGAAGATATAACCAAAAAGATTGTGTATCTCCTCTGACTTAATGAATTCTATTAGTCACAGCTATACATGAGAACCAATATCGACGTGTGGATGAATAATTTGTAACACCACACGTAGAAAGAGAAGTCATTGTTACTGTAGTTATGCAGGACAGGAAAACAATAACAACAACCGATGATAATTCAATAAAGTATTTCAGTGAATGTATATTTGATCATCCACATCACTTTGATGGAAAACTTAAAATTAATAATCATTCATTGAGAAGAAAAAAAATGACTATTGAATATTTTAGTCAGAATAAAATCGACGAAAATGATAACCCAATAAATAGAAAAGCAAAAGCAATTGAGCGGATCTCCCCGCTCTGATACCATAATAAATTATGAGTATCATAGAGACAGATCATCGATTGAACAGAAAGAATGAAACACAAATAAAGATGACAGGAGGTTAAAGTTGTTTAATAAAGATGATAGGAGATTAAAGTGGTTTGGCACTAACGCCTACATCCACTGAGAAACCCGTAGGGTGAATTGGATTTATCTCCAGACTTACTGGGGTAGTTACATCAACATGAAACACTCTTATTTATAGAGTGATAAGAGATAAATATATTTTTGATCTGATAGTTATCTAATACAACTAACTAGGTTTATATTTTGAATCTAGTAAACTAGTTACATGAGATTATCTTGGAAGCTTTTGACCACTTCACTTGGAGTCAATTGAGATAAATTGATACCATGTTAGAATACGGGCATCCAACTAAAAACCAATTGGAAATGGGTGGAGAGGCCCTAAGGTTTATAAATTGCAGGATCTTAGATTGCCCAGACAATGTGGGACTAATAATCTCAACACTCCCCCTCACGTGTAGCCCCGTTGGGTCTAACACGTGGACAACTAAATCGGGTGACGCGGATTAAAGATGCGGCCAAAGGACTCGACACAATTAGCCTGCTCTGATACCATAATAAAAATATGGGTATCATGTTGAGACGGATCATCTATTAGAGAAAATGAAATCAAAGAATAGAAAGATCTTAACGTGGTTCGGTGCTAACGCCTACATCTAGTCCACGGACAAATCCCCGAAGGGAGAAATATAATTGATCTCCAGATTACAGTTCGTATTTATAGGAATGATAGGATAAACAATAAACCTAAACCTAGAAAATAACAAACTATCTTGACTAGGTGAAACTTATCTAGTTAGAATAAAAGGTTTACTAGCTAGACTTATTCTTCTGATACCTTAGCTGACCACCTCGATCTTATGAGTTGAATATATGTCAATATGTTCCAACAATATGATTACGTAAGAAATATGCAGCTAAGTATTGGTATTGCGTGACATTTGAGAACTCGGTTTTTGAATAAGTATGTTTGAGTGGTCGTGTGAAAAAACAAATGTTATATAATTTAAAAAAAAAATAAAAGCGTGTCTGAAGACTGCCAGCTGCGATGCCAAAAGAAAAGCCATGAGCTTCAGCCACCACAAAAGGGAGAAATGAGAGAAAGTGGTATTTGTGCCTGCAGTCTGAAACTATCCAAGCCAATTCTTCGCCACAGTATTCTGCGTCCCAAACTGATGCGTCAAAGTTTATCTTGAATCCTTGATTGCATTATCTAGTGGAGCAACCCATATAATTTACATGACGGGTAATTAAAAGTTGGCGGGTTAAGATGCACAATTCGACCAATACAGCTCTATTAAAGCACAAGTTCAATTCCTTTACGCTTGAAGACCTTTTATGATAATTCTAAGGGGGCTAGCTCATCTTGTTTTTTAACTGACACTAAAATAGATGTATTTTTTGAATAGAACTTTCTTTTTTTTTGATAGGCTAAAACTGGATCCAGGTCCCTACCCAAATCCAGCCGGTTGGATTATCCCAATTGCTAGACCCAACCCGGTCAAACCCCTCTATACAACTAATTAAATACAAACCTCTACCACTGAGCTATATTCTTGGACCCTGAATAGAACTTGCTACACTTGATTTATATCCTTTTTTTAGAACTTGCACTCGTACACCTTAAAGTTAAAATATTACTTTCGAAGGTGTAATACAATTTCATAAAATTTCTTAGTCTGTTTATATTGGTTAGACCCATTTATCATCGTCTGTTTAAAATTTCTTCAGTTTCCTCCGCCGTCTCATTTTAAATTTTAAGTTTTAACCATGAACTCTTTGACAGTAGGGAATAACATACACAAGAAGATGAAAACATGGGGTAAGCTGTTGCGAGTGGATGCTAAAACTTGGGTGTTATCATTTACAAGACAACCACACATAGATTCCAACCGGTTCATTTATAAACCTTTTAGTTTATTTGGTCTCACACATCATTCATTCCTTTTTGCAGAGATAACTTAAGACGACAGTCAGAATCCTATGCTCAATTTCATGCATACTTCATTCAGTTTATCAAGGTATCTATGTGAAACTAAAACCACTAAAAGAATATCATTTTCCTTTGTAATTTTAACTGTCGGGAAGAGGGTATCATTTTCATTTGCATTTGGTGTCTCAACTACAATCATTATTATATGGCCATAATTTCTTTTTCAACTTATAATAAACTTATTAGGCTTTTAATTTTCTAAAAAATCAAATAAGATATAGGAGGAAACTAACGTATGCCTTTTTTCTTTAACGGGGTGTCCTTTGAGACTTCAGTCAGAGAGAGGAGACTTTTGTATTTTAAATATATACCTAGCTTAGCTCATTCCTTTTTCTTTTATTTGTCCTGCTATTTTTCCTGAATAGAAATTCTGGTTTATCGGGTCAGTCTCTTTTTACCATTCTTTACAAAATCAGTTAATCTTATGACTTGACGATGTTCTGTCTGTATTAACTTCTCTTACAGATATTTTCTTCTCACTGATTCTTACGCGAAAAATTCAGAATTCCTTTACTGTCATTTGGTCTCTCTGTTTTCTATTGAAAAAAGAAAAGAAAATTGGTCTCTCTGTGACAGCTGACAACATGGAGTATATCTTTATGACCTTGTGACACGCGAACGAGAGCAGAGTCAACTAGATTAGAATGTCTCCATACTGGGCATCTAAACTGAGATTGTTTAAGAATACATTTCGTCAATAAATTTGCTATTTCTTACTCGCAGGAAGCCTTCGGAATTCTTGCTCCTAAATTCCCATACCCTAAAATATCATGGCCAAATTGCACAAAAATGAACTTTTTGGTGCCAAAAAGGGTGCTTACTGTATGTCAAAGTCAGTAATCGGTTGTTGAGAAGATTGTAAGAAGAATGCATGTGTTTTATAAAGACAAAGAGGACGATGAATTTTCTTTAAAGAACAGACCAGCGTGTCCTCTAAAAACTCCAGGATCAATATGGAAGGTGATGAGCTCAATATAGGTGTGATAAAATATTTCATCTCCATGCATGTTAAATGATCATACGAGGCTGCAAACGCATTTAGAATGGCTAGAGGTGGAGCTTCGTGACAAAATTATTCATGAAAACCGTATGCGGCTAATTGGTGTCTGGCAAGCGATCCGGGGAATACAAGTCATATGTGTTTGAAAATTGATGGTTTGTTTGTGTAGAGTTCTACCAAAAAAGAATTGTATGGTATCATTGTGGGCCTATAATGGCGACGAAGTTTGGTGATAGACGGATTTTGGTTAGATCAGACTCAACAAGTGTTATTTGCGCACTAAGAGAGGCAGATGTACCATGGTTTGTGGAACAACGTTGGTTAGCGGTGAAGAATCTTCATGACTCTATGCGTTTTGTCTATACTTTTCCAGAAGCAAATTTTGCAACAGATTGTATGGCTAAAAGGGGATGCAACCTTAATGAAAGGGAAATGATTGATTATGTTGGTAGACCAGATTTTTTGATTTCGGTTGAGTATCCACATGTATCATATTTTCGTTTTCCATAGATGTTTAAGTGTTTGGGGTCTTTTCACCTCTTTTCTTAATAATTTGCTTGTAAATATTTTTCTTCATTAATTCAATTTCGTGACTTATCAAAAAAAACAACATAGAATTGGTCAATTAACTCAATAACGACAATTCCTGGGTGAAAAAGACATGTAAAATTTGATACTGTTTAAATGGACGAGAATGTAAAAATAGCCAAGATGTAAACAATTTCATCTTATCCATTTTCAAATACTTTTTCTTATTTTTAATTTACATCAGGATGCATCAAGTTTCATCCTCGCTATTTTTTGAGTTTAAGCTAGGATGAATCCAGTTTCGTTCTTGCTATTGTTTTGGTGTCCATTTCACCCATACTAATTTTTACTCGTCCATTAGAACCATGTTTTAAAAATATTTGGACAAATGACCCATTTTCCGAAAGAAAAAAACTACTGAAAAATAATAATGAATAGGGTTAGGAACATTGTATTACTAAGAAAATATCACTTAGATATACTGGACTTAGCTCTAAATCATAAAATTTTAATAAGAAGATTTTGATCTCACATCGAAGAAAAAGAACTCCTACATAAGCTTCACCAAAAGAACTCCTACATAAGCTTCACCATCGATTACCATCGGAGATGCTCTAAGTATTAGTATGATTTCTTTCGGTCAAGAGAGGGAGAGAGTGTGTGACTTATAAAAAAGAAAATCAGTAAAATAGATATAAAGGATAAAAGTTGTTAGTGTTGGATAAACTTCAACATTAAGCCTAAGATAGTCTCTAACAAGTTGGTTAGAATAAGGAAAGGAAATCCATGTATTCCTAAAGGGAATTAGGTGTTAGCTAGTTCTAAGAAAAGGAAATTCATTTAATAAGGAAATAGGATTATGAAAAGGAAGTCATAGTTCTATATATACATGATCACCAAAGTTGTGGTGAATCATAAGAAAGATTAGAGCTTTGTGTTTAGTTTTGAGATATTTTCTAAACATCAATAAAGAGAGTTGTCTTTATATAAGGTAAGATTGGTCTTTCAATTACCATTATTTGGTATCCGGGCTTGGTTACACCAAGCCATGGGAGATGAGATCACTACTGTGCGTGCAAAAGATTTCACATCACCACCAATCCAAGTTCCAACCCTCAACGCCACCAATTATACAGTATGGGCCATGAGGATGAAGATACTGATGAAGATTTACAAAGTTTGGGAGACGATCGAACCAGGAACAATGGATTTAAACAAAAACAATATTGCCATTGGATTATTGTTTCAAGCAATACCAGAGTCTCTTGTTTTGCAAGTTGGTGAACATGAAACTTCAAAGAAAATATGGGATGCGATTAAAGCACGTAACCTAGGAGCTGATCGAGTTAAAGAAGCACGTCTTCAAACCTTAATGTCTGAATTCGACATAATAAAGATGAAAGAAACTGATACTATTGATAATTTTGCTGGAAAGCTATTGGAGATAGCCTCAAAAGCTGCGTCACTTGGACAATCTATTGAAGAAAACAAACTTGTGAAGAAGTTTCTCAACAGTCTGCCAAGATCCAAATACATTCATATCATAGCCTCTCTCGAACAAGTTTTGGACTTAAAAAAGACAAGCTACGAAGATATAATTGGGAGACTAAAAGCATATGAGGAAAGAACTCTTGATGAAGATAACAATTCAGAAACTCAAGGAAAACTTTTGTATACAAACTCTTTTCAACAAAGTACTTCGACAACTACAAGAGGAAGAGGTCGTGGAAGAGGTGGTAAAGGATACAAAGGACGAGGAAGAGGAGGAAGGTTCAACTCAAAAGATAGAACAATAAATAAAATCGATCAAAACCAAGGGAAAGAAAGGAAGGACATATCGACTATTATTTGTTTCAGATGTGATAAACCAAGTCACTTCTTCTCTGTATGTCCTGAAAGAATATAAAAGAAACAAGAGGCAAACAAGAATGAAACAGAAGAAGCAGTTTCTTCCCTATTCATGCACGAAGTAGTATTCTTAAATGAAGAGATTCTAATACCAAGGAACTACGAAAAAAAAGATAGTGAAGAAGGAATCTGGTACTTGGATATGGAGCCAGCAACCACATGACTGGTAAGAGACATTAGTTCTCTGAACTTAATGAGAAAATCAAAGGAAAAGTGAAATTTGGAGATTGTTCTTATATAAAGATCAAAGGGAAAGTATCAATCCTATTTCAAAGCAAGACAGGTGAAACGAAGCTCGTCACAAATATCTATTACATACCGAACTTACAAAGTCACATTCTGAGTCTGGGACAAGCTACAGAAGTTGGATGTGATGTTAGAATGCAGCGAGACTATCTTACAGTTCATGATCCCAGTGGAAGGCTTCTGGTTAGAGTCTCACGATCACATAATATACTCTACAAGATAAGTCTTATGATCGGGAAACCAATGTGTCTAAACGTAAGCCTTGAAGATCAGACATGGAAGTGGCATGCAAGACTAGGGCACATAAGCTTCAAAACAATAGTGGCGATGTCTCAAAACAAGACGGTTCGAGGACCACCGCAGATAAACTGTAAATAAAGAATCTGTGAATCATGTTTAGCTGGGAAACAAACTCGCCAAAGTTTCCAAAAAGCAACGACATTCAGAGATTCGAAGCCATTAGAACTTCTCCACGCCAACTTATGTGGTCCCATTACACCACAGACCCTTGCAAATAAAAAATACATATTTGTTATTATAGATGACTTCTCAAGATACACGTGGTCTATCCTTATGAAAGAAAAGAGTGAAGCATTTGACAGATTCAAAGTACTCAAGAATCTGATAGAAAAGGAGTTCAATGAGGAGGTCAAGATGCTTAGAACGGATAGAGGAGGAGAGTTCACGTCAGTAGAGTTCAACAAACACTGTGAATTAAATGGAATCAAAAGACAACTCACAACACCATATACACCACAACAAAACGGAGTGGTAGAGAGTAGAAACCGAACTCTAATGGAGATGACGAGCAGTTCATTAAAGGCTATGCAGGTACCTAATTGTCTATGGGGAGAAGTTGTACGACATTCCACATATCTAATAAACAGGATACCTACGAAATCTCTTAACAACATGACTCCATACGAAAGTTTACATAATTAAAATCCAAACCTAGATCATTTAAGAGTGTTTGTATGCAGAGCATACACAAAAGTTGATTCCACAACTCTTAAGAAGCTGGATGATCGATCTCAGACCCTTGTGCATCTAGGAATTGAGCCTGGATCCAAATCTTACGGGTTATACAATCCAACAACGAGGAGAGTGGTAGTGGGTCGAGATGTTGTATTCAATGAGAGAGCAAATTGGAACTGGAAAGAAACTAACGATGGACCAAAAAGGGATCCAAAAATGTTTCACATGAGATGGGGTGAAGTAATTGATGAAGGAGAAGGACCCATAATCATCAACACTGAAGAAAATAACAATGATATTCAAGAAGAAGAAGAGAACATCGAAAACACTGAGAATAACGAAGAAGATGATGAAGAAAAAAACGGTGGAGCTCAAGTAGCTCAACCTTTTCCACTACGAAAATCAACAAGACAGACACAAAAGCCACAGTATCTGGATGATTATGTTCTTCAAGCAACAGAGGAATGTGAGATAATACTGCTATCTGTCAATGACGAACCAAGAAACTTTAAGGAAGCAAAGGCCTCTCCTAAATGGACGCAAGCATGTAGAGAAGAAATTGTTTCAATCAACAAAAACAAGACCTGGTGTTTAGTTGATAATCCTAGTGGGGTAAAAGTGATTTTCCTCAAGTGGATCTTCAAGATTAGAAGAAATGCTGATGGTACTGTTAACAAATATAAAGCAAGGGTTGTAGCTAAGGGATACGTACAAGAATCAGGCATAGATTTTGATGAAGTTTTCGCACCAGTTGCTAGAGTTGAAACAATACGCTTATTAGTTGCAGTGGAAGCGTCAAACTCATGGGAAATTCATCACTTAGACGTTAAAACGACATTCTTTCATGGTGAATTGAGAGAAGACGTGTATGTTGAACAACCAGAAGGCTTTGAAGTAAAGGGACAAGAGCATAAATTTTACAAGTTATCAAAAGCTCTATATGGTCTAAGACAATCCCCTCGAGCTTGGAATACAAAGTTAGATCAAATCTTAAAGAGAATTAGATTTATTAAGTGTTCTAAAGAAACCTCCGTATACAGAAGAGAAGAAAAGGGAACACTTCTTGTGATTGCAGTCTATGTAGATGATCTATTTGTGACTGGCAACTCACTCAAGGTAATCAATGAGTTCAAGAAAAAAAATTCATCAAAGTTTGAGATGACATATCTCGGAAAAATCATTTATTATCTTGGCATAGAAGTTCATCAAGGAATAAATGGAATTCAGATCAAACAAGAAGCTTATGCAAAGAAAATTCTGCAGGAAGCAGAACTTGAAACTTGTAATCCAACGAAGATACCAATGGAGTTTGGACTTAAAGTTTCACAAGCACTAGAGGAAACAAAGATTGATCCAACTAGTTATAGAAGAAACGTCGGGTGTCTTAGATACTAGTTACACACGAGACCAGACTTAGATTTCTCTGTGGGAGTAGCTAGTCGTTGTATGCAAAGTACACACAAGTCTCATGGTGACATAATGAAGCAAATATTAAGGTACCTAAAGGGAACAAACATGTATGGATTAAAGTATGGCCGAGGAGGATCAAAGACGATTGTTGGGTACAGTGATAACAGTCATAACATTGACCAAGACGACGGAAGAAGTACGATGGGTCATATATTCTACTTTGGAAATACACCTATCACATGGTTCATGGCCGCAACGGAAGAAGCTAAGCAATCAATATGGCTTCAAGAACTTTTGGGTGAAATCATAGGAAGAGAACCAGAACTAGTCCTCATCAAGATTGATAATAAATCTGCAATAACACTCACAAAGAATCCAGTGTTTCATGGCAAGACTAAGCATATTCACAAAAGATATCATTTTATACGACAATGCATTGAGAAGGAGATCATTAATGTCGAACACATACCTGGGACTGAGCAGAAAGCAGATATATTGACAAAGGCATTAGCTCGGATCAAGTTTGAAGTGATCAGACAACTGATCGGAGTACAAGACATGTCACAAGAAATGTTGAAGCTTAAGGGGGAGAATGTTGGATAAACTTCAACATTAATCCTAAGATAGTCTCTAACAAGTTGGTTAGAATAAAGAAAGGAAATCCATGTATTCCTAAAGGGAATTAGTTGTTAGCTAGTTCTAAGAAAAGGAAATTCATGTAATAAGGAAATAGGATTATGAAAAGGAAATCATAGTTCTATATATACATGATCACCAAAGTTGTGGTGAATCATACGAAAGATTAGAGCTTTGTGTTTAGTTTTGAGATATTTTCTAAACATCAATAAAGAGAGTTGTCTTTATACAAGCTAAGATTGGTCTTTCAATTACCATTAGTTAGGTCATACGGCGGGTTTTCAACAGTGTTCTTTTGAATTTTGGATATCAAAAGTTGGGTGTTAACAATTTTCAAGATGCTAAACGTTGAATAACGCTTGATTTACCTCCAGAACAATGTCGTTTGAAGTTTGATTTGTCAAGTACATTATGTTGCTCGATGGTAAGCGATTTAAATAAGAGGAAGTAAACATCTGTTATGAAGGATTAATCAAATTAAGTTGTCTGAATCCTGGACTGTTATGTAAACATCTCTTACCAAAGAAGTTGGATTTATGGGCTAGGCCTAGGCCGTTGATGGTGAAAGCTGGTCATACCCGTTTCGTTAGTCGACTTTCCTAGTTTGTAAAAAATTACTTGAGCAGGTTGAGTCCTAGTAAAACTAGAGTTCCCAGCTAAAACTATAAATGGGGAGCGGGTATTGAAGGACAGTACATAGTTATGCACTAGCTAAAGTTTGGTAGCGTGAGTATTTTGCAACATCGACGCTCTCATGCAAAGATCGAACAAGGAAAATGGCCATCTTTATTCGTTTCTACAATTTTTGTTCCTTTCTTTCTTTCTTTTATTTGTCTTCTTTTCGTTTTATTATTTCTTTGTTTTAGAAAACTCACGGGGTATCCGCATACCCCTGACGGGAAAATGGCCCCTTGCAATAATAAAATTTGTTATACAATTTGTTCTGTATGTTACGAAGATCTAAAACCTCATAGTGAATATCTTCAGGCAATCTCCACTTGCGGTCATGTATTTCACGAGTTTTGTCTTCAACAGTGGTTAAAGTTCTGTGCTGCAAGCAATAAAACATGTCCAGTATGTAGACAAATATGTCGCCAAGAAAATATAAGTCGTCTCTAGTTTCAATCCAATGGTTATACAATCCATTCGCAGAAGCTACCGGTAAAGGGAACACAGGAAGAACAAATAGCGAGGTTACAAGGTAAGCTTTTGAGACTTTCATCTTCTTTTGAGCATCAACAACAAAAGTTGAAAGATATGAGTGCAGAGCTTACTAAATGCAAGGAGGACAAAGAGTCTTATAACGCTTTATTCAAATTAAGATCCAAGGAACTCGAAAAAGCAGAAGAAAAATGTTCCGCCCTTCAACAGGATTGTTTGGGATATCATAGGAAGCTTGCTGCAGTCAAATCAGCATTGGATGCTGATCTGTATGAAGACATCCCAGATGCTAAATCAAGAGTTAAGGGCATAAGTGAACCTCCATCAAAGAAGCCAATTGATCTTGAGAATGCTCAAAATAATTTCGTGAGACGTTTCCGAAGTTATCGAAAAGCTCTACTCATCGGCCAATACACAGGGGAGAGAGGGAGATGATGACCCATAACTAATGTGAGAATACAACTTTTCATCTCCGTAGCAAATCAAATAATTAAAAAATAAAAATAAGAATAACTCTGATAATAATTTCGTGTTTTATTTATAGAATATCTTGTTCATAACACCTGCAAATCTGTGGGCATGGGTGTTTCCTGAGATGATGCTCTCGTTTGCACACTCTTGGCCGTGTAATTCTCTGTCAGCAAAGTGGTATGGGAGTTAATCCCTGCAGCTGTGATTTGGTTCCTTTGGAAGGAAAGAAACTGCCGAACATTCAAAGAGAGCTACAGCTTTAAGACGGATAACTAGTTAGCTGATGAAGCAAAGACACTAGTTCTGACTTGGGCTGCCGCCTGTGGGAAAAGGGTGCACTTCAACTTCACTTATTCTGTGCAAAATTGGGATACCATTTTTTGTTAACTTCTGTTTTTAGTTTTATTTCATCTCTACCTTTGGTAGACTTTGTAAATTCTCCCTGTTTCTAATAAAACTCTCTTCTCATCAAAAAAAAAAAAGAAGAAAGAATATCTTGTTCATTGTTCTTCTGTCCATTTGCTGCTAATACGTCCCTCTATCTAAATCAATTACTCCTTTTAAACACCAGCAACAAAAGTTGAAAGATACGAGTGAAGTACTTTATAAATACGAGGAAAAGGGCAAACTCTTCTTCTTCTAATTTTCTAACAAAGCAGCTTTTTAGTTTTATTCAAGACTTATTTGTAAATACATAGGAATTTACCCACAACAAAATAAGTTCCCGTAGTAAAATGAAAGCATAGCATGTTTTATGTCTAACACCAGGCTGCAATTCTTCTTCGGCTCCATGTATCCTGATTTGCTACCATTCTATGACTTCATACAACTCTATTTTATTCCTACTCAGCGTCTCAGCCGCTAAATGACCGGATAGAAATGACTATGAATGCATGAATGATTTTCATTTCCTTGCCGACTCAAGAATTGAAAGTTTTGATTTTTTAGTTGAAAAATTCAAGACTATAATAAACTAGGAAATCATCATGAAGAACACTTAGAAGTCTTTTATTAAGTTAAGAAATCAATACAAAGAAGTAAAGTAGAACTCTTAACTTGGGAGCAAACAACTTTCTCTCTCTTAAAGTTCTATCTCTATTCTCCAAAAGATCTCCCTCAATACAATGGTAGTTGGTCCTATATATAAGAGTTTTAGATAGTGGAGGACAACTAATAAAGCCCCTATTTTCGGATCTGACGTGCGATGTCCCCGCACATTATGTTGGATCTTCTCGCATGAACCCTTTAGTTTCGTACAACCTTCACACTTTACTCGTGACTTCTTGACGTCATGGATTATGTCAACTGGGATATACTACGTGCGAGTACGTTCTCCCCCTTATAATAATATCCCTTCACATGATAATTATAGGTGCGATATTTAACCCCTACATTTTGCCTCTTCTCTTAGCGATCTTTATTATGAAAAAAGCGATGAGAGAAACTGCTCTTATAATCCTCTTCGCACCTTCTATGTGATTTGCCGCATCCTATCAACTTTTCATATTTCTTAACTGATATTATTCCGATATCTCGGATTTTAACTTCTCCACGTGTCGTTCTGATCGGTTCACATTTGGACACGTTGCGATTAACCCCTGCAACTGTCGCTTTATGTCCTTTCACTCATTAATGCGTTCATAAAAGTGAATTTCGTGGGGAGAAAACGAGATCCTTTATAAGGCCTCTTCTCGTTTTTATTCATTTCTTTTTACTCTTTTCCTTCAACCTCTGCAACTTTTATTTTTTCCTTGTAGTTACTTTTCCGATCGATCTTGATTCTTGATATTTCTTCGTTCCAACTGTTGTTTCTGTTTCTTGTCTGTTGTATTACTTTGCCCCTTTGATCATATTAGCTATCTTGACTACCTTGATATTTACAAAAAGGTTTCACATTATCATCTCCTTCTTCATCAGGGCCTACTTTGACGCTTAACCCTAAATGCTTCAAGACTGATCAATGGAATGATCAGAAAATCATTATCTCTGTAGGGCAGCTTCTCGCTGGTCTGCCAATTCCTCTTTTGGATCCACGAATTCCTCTGTTTTATAGAATCCTATCACATGATAAATTTAAACGTGCGATTTTTTAGTTGAGCGGGGACGCTATAGGGATTATGGTGGAGTTAGCTCGTCGTGCGGCTGGATTAGGATCCCTTTATCCTAGAGAATACTTGAATGAAGCGTATGCTGACTTAGAAATTATTCCTTCTGATTATACTGTTGAGAGCTTCTTTGCTAACTACGAAATGGTGATCATGAAGTCTGAGTCGTCTCGCTGGGAAGTTCGTCTATCGAGGAAAGATGGCATCACAGAGAATCAAAGGATCATGCGAGACGTTGATTTTAATGATAAAATCAATTGCACTGCACGGAACTCTAATGACAACCGCTGGGATGTTTATCCTATTATTCTTGAGGGTCCATACATTACTGGTTATGGTGACAATAGGCCGATGAATCCCCTTACCGAGGGTTTTCCTGCTCTGTTCTCCTTGGGAGTTTAATTGGATTGAGGAGAATAAAGTGGTACGTCTCCTTGTGTCATTGTGTTTGGATTTATTTAACTTTATCTAGTTGTTACTTGTCATATTTTGAGTGTTAGAGAAGTAAGTGTTCATAGATCGGGCAAGTCATAAATTCTTCCTTTGTGGATGCAGGGAACTGCTCTTCTGTGTTTCCTTTGGCCTTTGGGTTGGGAGGGTTATTGGATTGATTACTGAATATTACACTAGCAATGCATACAGGTAATTTTTCTACGTAAAGATTTTTATTCGTCGTTGTTCTGATGTTTAATTGGGTTTTGTTTGAAGCCTTACTTTTATATTTATGTTGTAGCCTGTGCCGAACTGGAGATGGTTCCTGCCGAAATCGAGCTGCTACTAATGTTATCTTTGGCCCTGCCTTGGGACACAAATATGTTATCATTCCGATCTTTTTTATCGCCATCAGTATCTTTGTCAGTTTTAGCCTTGTTGTCATGTATGGAATTGGTATAGCTGCTCTTGGCATGCACATCGCTATTGCTACTGTATTGGCCATTGATGCGTATGGTCCCATCAGTGACAATGCTGGAGGTATTGATGAGATGGGAATGATCCACAGGATCTGGGAGAGGACTGATGCCTTGTATGCTGCTGGAAATACCACTGGTGCTATTATTGGAAAGGTATAACCTGTGTGACATCTTTTTCTATTTCCATTACTTTCTGCCTTTCTGGTATTTAGTTTGTTGAACTATTGTGTATAAGGATTTGCCATTGGATCAGCTGCTCTTGTATCCCTGACACCCATTGGTTCCTTTATTTGTTTGCTTGTTGGAGCAATGCTTCCATACTGGTTTTCAGCTATGGCCATGAAGAGTGTAGGAAGTGCATCTCTTAAGATGGTGGAAGTTTCCAGGCAATTCAACACCATTCCTGGTCTTATGGAAGGTAATGCAAAGACTGACTATGCCAACTTGTGGCATGGTCTCGACAGATGAATTCGTCAAAGAAATGATCCCACCTGGTTCCTTGGTCATGCTCACTCCTCTAATTTTTGGAACGTTTTTGGCATCGAGACCCTCTGGAAGCTGACTTCAGAACAATGAGAAGCTGCAAAAAAGAAAGTTCCAGCTGGGATGGATCGGTATATCATGGAAGAATTTGTTGAGAATTAGAGGAAGGCTGAAAATATTACAAGGAATCCTAAGAATGTAGAATGCCGAAAAAAGCAAAAGATCCGTCATACACTTGGGCGATGCTCTTACAACAACAAGCAATATATACTAGTAATCATCTCTGCTTATGGTTATTGTGCTCTGTTTTAATGGTTAGTATACTCTGTTTTTAATATAATGTGGTGAACACGTAGGACAATGATTCGAATGTCAAATCTATACACGAAAACACCACAGACAAGTGGTTGTGGGGACTAATAGAATGAATATTATCCTGTTACCGTATTTAGAATAAGGAGAATAATCTCCGGTTTTATTATTGTAATTCTCAAAAGATATCATGTTTGGAATATAAATCTGAATCTGGGAGAACATTACTCTCCAAGGAAATTATCATCAATTCCAAGATGGTATTAGCCCCCTACGATCCTATTTTCTCTAAACCATTTAAATCAATGGCGACAGAACAATTGAAGCTCACAGACATTGCTGAGGAATATAGTTCTATGCATCTACAACAATCCTATGATGCTTTCTACATGGATACCGGTGCTACATCGCACCTTACTGCTGATCCAGGTAATCTACACAACGTTTTAAATTCTAGCAATGTACGATCTATCTTAGCTGGGAATTGCGATAGTATTCCAGTTACTGCTAGTGGTACCAAGTTCATAACCCTTCCCTCTCGCACTCGTCAACTCAAAAATACTCTTGTTGTTCCCGATATCATTAAAAACTTAATTTCAGTTCTTAAGTTCACCACTGATAATCGTGTTTCTGTTGAGTTTGATCCTTCTGGTTTTTCTGTAAAGGATCTAAGTTCGAGGAATATTATCCTTCGATGTGATAGTTCTGGGGAGCTCTACCCTATCACCAACTCTGTCGTGTCACCTACAAAATCGTCCCAGTCTTTTCTTATTTCCCTTGCTGCTTTTTCACCAGATATTTGGCATAGCCGTCTTGGCCACCCTGGCAAGGCCATTTTAGATGTCTTACGCAAAAATAATTATCTTCATTGTAATAAGAATAATTCTTCTCAACTTTGTCATTCATGTCAAGTTAGTAAACATGTCCGATTACCTTTTTATGAATCAAATTCCAATATTTTTGCTCCATTTGATATCATTCACAGTGATTTATGGACCTCTCCTCTACATGTTGATACTGGTTTTCGTTATTATCTTATCTTGATGGATGATTTCACCAACTATCTTTGGGTTTATCCTTTAAAATTTAAATCCCAAGTCTATGACAAGTTTTTGGAATTTCGTTTTCTTGTTCAAACCCAATTTGAGTGTCAAATAAAAAGTTTTCAATGCGACATGGGACGTGAATTTGAAAACTCTTCTTTTCACAATTTTGCTCGTACTAATGGTCTAGTTTTTCGCTTCTCTTGCCCCCAAAATTCCTCTCAAAATGGCAAGGCCGAACGCATGATTCGCCGTGTCAATGATATCACCCGCACTCTTATATCTCATGCTTCCGTTCCACCAAAATTTTGGGTTTATTCTCTACTTATGATTGTTTATCTTCATAATATTCTTCCCACAAAAATCCTAAACTTTTCTTCTCCCGTGTCGATTCTCTATAAACGCCAACCAACATACGACCATCTTCATACTTTTGGTTGCCTTTGCTATCCAAATCTATCTTCCACAACTCCTCATAAACTTGCCCCCCGCTCCGTTAAATGTGTCTTCCTTGATTTTCCTCCCAACCATCGTGGTTACGCTGCCTTGATCTTGCAACAAACTAGATCATTATTTTCCGTCATGTCACTTTTGACGAACGAGTTTTTCCCTTTAAAGACCCTCCACCTCGCTTGTCAGATGGTGTTTCCTCTTTCTCACCAATCAAATCCTCATATCTTGGTAACACCTCTTACCCTTCTACTGCACCTACTGTCAACCCTCCTCCAACTACTCCACATTTATACACTCCACCTCACCGTCGCTCAAATACCCTGTCCACTACAGCTCCTTCCATCCCAGTTCCCACTACAGAACCTTCCATCCCACGTCCCTTCACCTTCCCCTCACCTATACAGAAAACTTCTTGTCCCACCAACTTACCCTCTGTGCGTCAGTCAACCACCTCCACGACTGTTCAACTCCCATCCACTTCTTTTCAATCCACTCCTCTACGTATATTTAATTTCCCTTCTCTACGACAGCCAACCCTTACTCCACCCAGTACAGAACTGACGCCAGTACCTAGTTCCCCTACATCTGGTCCTCCACCTACTACTACTTCCTCTTCAACCACTACTTCCCCTACACCTACTAGTACTTCCCATACACCTGCTCCCTCCATCACTACTACAAATCCTCCCAGACCTTCCCCTCCACCCATTACTGAATCTCCATGTTCCCCTCCTGCTCTTTCACGCCCTGTGACTAGAGCTTCCCATGGAATTTACAAACCAATCCACCGTCTCAATCTTGATGTCCAAACTTTACAACATATCTCCCCAATTGCTCGCTCTCACTTGTATGCTCTTAGGGATATAAATTGGAATGCCGTCATGAAAGATGAGTACAATGCTATGTTGAAAACTAATACGTGGGAACTTGTACCACGACTACGTGATGCTCATGTTATTCGTTCCATGTGGCTATTTCGTCACAAATATAATGCCGATGGTTCTTTGCAGCGACACAAGGCTCGTCTTGTTGCTAATGGTAAATCTCAGCAGGTTGGGGTTGATTGTTTTGAAATGTTTAGTCCGGTTGTCAAACCCGCTACTATTCGTACAGTTCTTACTATTGCCACCTCACGTTCTTGGTCAATTCATCATCTAGATGTTAAGAATGCGTTTCTCCATGGTGATCTAACCGAGACAGTTTATATGCATCAGCCTCCGGAATTTGTTGATCCTGATTACCCTGATTGCGTATCTCTACTACGTAGATCTCTTTATGGCCTCAAGCAGGCTCCTCGGGCGTGGTTTTAGAGGTTTGCCAAGTTTATTACTAATTGTGGTTTTCGTGGTAGTATGTGTGATTCATCTCTCTTTGTTTATCAATCCGGCTCAGATACAACATACTTACTGCTATATGTAGATGATATTGTTTTGACTGCCTCTAACAATACTCTCCTACACCGCTTCATTGATTTGATGAAACGAGAATTCGCCATGTCTGACCTTGGACCGCTACATCATTTTCTGGGTATTACCGTCACTCGATCATCTTCAGGGTTATATTTATCTCAGTCATTATATGCTCAAGACATCATTGCTCGTGCCTCCATGACAAAATGTAACCCAGTCGCTACTCCGGTCGAAACCAACTCCAAAATTAGCGCTACTTCAGGTCCTGCGATTAAGGATCCTACTCTATACAGAAGCCTAGCTGGAGCTTTACAGTATCTCACATTCACCAGGCCATACATCTCATACGCAGTTTAGCAGGTATGCTTATTCATGCATGACCCTCGAGCGCCTCACATGCAGGACCTTAAGAGGATCATTCACTATCTTCAGGGTACAATTCATCACGGTTTGTTTATCTCGGTCTCCACTACTTCTGGATTAACGACATACTCTGATGCTGATTGGGCGGGATGTCCTGATTCCCGTCGATCGACTTCGGGTTACTGTGTCTTTCTTGGTGACAACCTCGTCTCCTGGTCATCCAAACGTCAGGCAACGATTTCTCGATCCAGTGCTGAAGCTGAATACCGGGGGGTAGCAAATGCTGTCGCTGAAACTACATGGCTTCGCAACCTCCTTCTAGAGCTTCATCTTCCTCTACGACGTGCTACTATCGGATATTGTGATAATGTGAGTGCAATTTATATGTCTGGAGACCCTGTTCAACATCAGCGCACCAAGCATGTGGAAATTGATATACACTTTGTACGTGAACGCGTTCGTATTGGTGACATTCATGTTCTTCACGTTCCCTCTGAAAACCAGTATGCTGACATCTTCACCAAGGGACTTCCTCGACACCTATTTGTTCGTTTTCGGTCTAGTCTTAGCGTTTGCTCCTCTCCCGCTCAGACTAAGGGGGTGTAATAAAATGAATATTATCCTGTTATCGTATTTAGAATAAGGAGAATAATCTCCGGCTTTATTATTGTAATTCCCAAAAGATATTATGTTTGGAATATAAATCTGAATCCGGGAGAACATTACTCTCCAAGGAAATTATCATCAATTCCAAGAGGGACACCAACGAGCAGATTGGTCTGTGCATCACAGTGCGGCCGAGACACATGTAAGCGCACTCTGTTTCGTACTCCGAGTAACTTGAATAACACCTCACCTACTTGGATGTTGTAGTATCAATTTGTGATTGATGCTAACCACCAACTTTCAAATACGAAAATGCAGAAGAAAGTTAAACATGCTAAAGAGGGGAACAAGGAAAGAGGAGACAGTAGTAGCAACGATTATATGGTTTCACAAAAACTAGGTAGAGGTGTTTGGACATAACCGAAAAGATGGGGTTCGTGGATACTCATCCAATGTATCAAAGAAGCAGGCTGAGATGGCGGCGATAGCATGTACCGGAAAGATGGGGTTCGTGGATACTCAGGTTAGCATATTCCGGTTACCACTTGCAACCTGCATCTTTTTTTCATGTCGTATTGGAGCATTAAACTATCTAATCAACCAAAGATCTCATTCTTATGTACTGAATCTCTTCTTGCAGGAAGTAAATTGCCGTGTCTCCCCTTCGTAACACATTCCATCTTGCTCTTAGGACTATTCTTTCCTTCAGGTAAATGACATCCTTCTCCTGCAATATTTACTATTTGTTATTTGGAAAAACTGTTGGTGCTCGTCATTTGATCACTATTTTGTTTCTTTTTGTTATGGGTATGTGTAGGTATTAGAACTGATGCCTCGAGTCATTTCATCTGTGGAGGCCAATCTATGTTAGTTATCACCGTCCTTTTAGTCCATCGCAAAGCGCATACTTTCTTTAGCTACTTTGTTGTATCAATTCAGTATGAATCTATGGTCAGTGTTCCCACCACCCCTTGTAATCCATATTTTCATTATCAGTCTTCCCAGACTATCAACAATGGCATCTTTGAGCCGTTCTTTATCATCCCATGACCTTTCCAATTTCATATTCATTAATAATTTACACGCACAAGATACCATAGTTAACAGTTATTTCTGTCAACTCAATGTCATGCTAAGCATTTTTATAGAGGCAACTTTAAAAAAAAAAATCGTCTAACTAATCAAACTTTTACCTTTGTCTTCTTGTAGGGCATAGTTCGCGGGAAGCTGGATCAGCTGCGAAGATGCTTTGAGGTCTGAAATACATTCTCGTCATTTCAAAGTGGCTTTTCTCTTTATCAACTGCTTGAAGACTGCGTTGGAAATTCTGTTATCGAATTCGTTCCTTTATACCTACATGTATGAAATACAGGTGCAATTTGCTGCAGTAGGGACCTGAGGCCTGTGCAACTCGGGAGCATGACACAAACATTGTCATCCTGGTAATCTTTTTTTTCTTCAAATGGAAACAACTAAGAATCGGTTTGTTTGGTTAAGATTAATGTTAGCTGTTTAGTTTCGCAGATTGGGTTCCATCTTGATGCATGGTTTGATCATTGTCTTGGTTGTATTACTTTTTAGGTTAAGTACTTCGGACAGTCCTTTTTTTTCAATCCAAGATAAAGATCAAATGGGAAGATCTTGTAGATGTTTATTTATTGGTGACTTGGGTAAGTCATATATATGTTCGCAATTTGCTTCGGCCTTAATCCATCAATAACGATATTGAATACTCTGTCACAAACCATTTGCAAGTTAAAACACACTGAGGCTTTGCTTTTTTTCTTAGGCTGCTTGTAAGGTAAAGTGCATTTGTCCTTGACCACTTTGGAAGGTAGAATATGGAGACATTCTTGGTAACATATGCAATTTTACTTCTATCTCTGGTTATCGTATGTGGTATCTGTATGTTCTGAAATTTAGGGCTCTCTTACGGTTTACATAATTAGTTAGAAACCAGTCTTGTGGGTGGTGATGACAAATCAATCCTTGTTATGTATATCTGGGTCTGCTAATTATGTAGGTGTAGAAATCTTTAGTGGCAGATGTAGAAATCTGGAAAACCGGATCAGCATGAATCGATTTTTTTTGAACCTGATTAAACTTTACAACGTATATAAACGTTGGTGATTAAAGCGTTGCTGACAATCGAGTGATAAGCAACGTATATAAATGTTGCCAAAATGCTGACAAGGTGTCACCATTTTCCTGGGACCCATTGACACGTGGCCAAAGCTTGGGCAACAGTTGATATTACGTTGCTTAAAAAAGGAAAACGTTGCTTAAATTAATTTAAGCAACTGTTTGAGGGTGAAAACGGTTTCTGCTGATTTCAGTAATTTCGTGTGTGTTGTCAGAAACGAGTCTAAACCCTAAACAATGTATTGTACGGGAGTAATTTAGATTCGATAGATCAATCTGTACAAATCCGGCCTAAACCAAGAAATGGCCATTCTATAGTTGCTTCTGTCACAAAGTGAAGGAGAAGGGTTGGATTTGGGGAGGGAATCGAAGATAGTGTATCAGAAAGCATAAGCTAACAGATGGGAAAGCTAACATGTGATTTTTGAATGTTGTATGCTCCTGACCAAAACTTGTTGTTTGGTGGAAATAGGTGAGACCTATTTATACAAGTCGCAACGAAACGTACCCTGGTCTCGTAAGAATTGGAAACGGTTTGAGTAAATGGAAGGAAACGATAACGGGTACCGCCTGGAATTAATGTTTCCATAATGAAGGAAACGTTTCACCATTACTCCTTGTATTTACTAACCGCCTCATTCTTATGACACTTTCTTGTAACGGGCGTAGTGTACGCCGCACGCTGTAAACCGCCAGACCAATACCCTAATGAGCATGCCCCCGTTTGTGACATGTGTTGATGTATCGAGTGTTTTGGTGGAAAACATGTAGCATGTTGTTGTTGTTTGGAAAGTTGAGCTCGGTGGTGACCCTCGAGGATCGAGATTTTGCATCTTGAGAAGAAGGGTAGCCGTTGATCCATGCATGGCTTTGACATGGTTAGGCGTGGCCAAGCTAGGATTTTGGCATAGTTTAGGCGTGGCCAATAACTAGGGTTTTGGCAAAGTTTGGGAGCGGCCAAAATTAGGGCTTGGCGTTGGGCCAAAGGTTGCCACACGTTAGCTGGTGACCTTGGACGGCTAAGATTTGCATCTTAGATGGAAGGGTGGCCGTTGTTGCAACCTTCATTTTGGCAACCAATGACGTGAAGGAAAGGCTGGCATGGTTTTGGCAGGGCGGTGCGCTGGCATGGTTGGCATGCCTTGGCGTGGAGATGTGGCTTGCACGGCATGCCATTGGCACATGTGGCATGGTTGGCATGCCTTGGCGCGGAGATGTGGCTGGCACGGCATGCCATTGGCACATGTGGCATGGTTCACATGCCTTGGCGCGGAGATATGGCACGGCATGCCATTGGCACATGCGGCATGGTTGGCAAGCCTTGGCGCGGATATGTGGCTGGAACGACATGCCATTTGCACATGTGGCATGGTTAGCATGCCTTGGCACGGCATGCCATCGATACATGCGGCATGGTTGGAAAGCCTTGACGCGGGCACATGCGACATGGTTGGCATGCCTTGGCGCAGAGATGTGGCTGGCACGACATGCCATTGACACATGCGACATGGTTGGCATGTCTTGGCGCGGAGATGTGGCACGGCATGCCGTTGGCACATGCGACTGCAGATCACTTGCTGCTACACTATGATTTCTCTTTTCATATGTGGGATTGCTTCATCAAATCACTGCATATCTCTTGGCCGGTACCTGGAACTGTTTTGCAGCTTTTCAAAGCTCGGAGTTGGAATGTTCTAAAAGGTAGATGCAAACATATTTGGAATATCATGCACTTTGCTATAATATGGAATATTTGGAAAGAGAGGATTCATAGAGTGTTTGGTGGAAGACCTAGAGAAACTACGAAAATTATTGTTCGTATTAAGCAGACGTTGGTGTTATGGAGCTGCGGCAGGGACACATTCAAATTTCTTGTAGTAGTCAAATCCTGCATAACTGGGAACTGTGTACTAATATGTAACTCTGGGTTGGGATGATGATCTTGGCTGATTTCTGTCTCTTTGCCTTTGTCTGTACGTTTTGGTTTTTCACTTAATATAAACTTTTCTACTCGAAAAATAAATATGTTAAATAATGAAGTTGGTCTCTAATAGAACAATCGTAATCAAGACAATCATAGAGATTTTGGGCCAGTAAACGAGAAATCATTCCGAACAATCCAGTTTGCACTATGATGATGATCAGTAGAGTGAGATGGTGGCTAAAACTTATTTGTTTTCCTTTTATGATGGCAGTTGAATGAGACTGATGATGGAAAGAGCAGCGGGTTAATTAAAAACGAGACTAACCAAAAAGACCGAGAAGGATCAGCCTGAAAAGCCTTACATGATCGAGATGATTGAAACAATTAATGAGCTTCATACGTTGAGGCCAAAGGTGCATGCGGGAGAATGCAGAACCAAAGCAACACAATAAATAATTATTATAGCAAAAGTCACAAAATTTGTGATGAATTTACGTTAAAAAATTTTTTTCTCCCAGTATTCCAAGTTACAACTTACAACCAAATAAAAGAGTACATTATGAGTATCGGAAAATGGGTCATTTGTCCAAATATTTTTAAGTCACGGTTTAAATGGACGGATAAAAAATAGTAAGTCCTAACTTAAATTTAAAAAATAGCAAGGATGAAACTGGATACATCCTGTTTAAATTAAAAATAAAAAATAATATTTGAAAATAGGCACGATGAAATTGGTTACATCCTGTCTATTTTTACATTTTTGGCCATTTAAACAATATCAAAATCTAACTGTCCATTTCACCCAAGAATTATTGATTTTGGTCTTTTTAACAAATTTTGTGTATGAGTATGTATAACATTGGGTATAACCAATTATTCTGACAACGCAGTCAATAGATCTCCAATACCTAAATCACCATTTCTCTTTATTGAGATGTAAAATAAAAAACAGACCCCAAAATCCAATTCTAATTCTGATTGCAAATTATTGCGAATTCTAATTCTTAAACTGTTAGGTTAGTCAAGTCTCTGCAATGCATGAGAGAACTATGTACATGGTGGGTTTACTGTCACGTATAGTTTCGTTTTATAGGATAACCGATGACCCAAATCGGAACCAATGCTAGTGAGGGTTAGCAGTAAGCCTCTTAACTGTTTTCGTAGTTCGATTAGTCGACTATCCTAATTAGTTTCGTTAATGGTTAAAGGTGTTCCTGCCAGTTTGATTAGTCGACTATCCTAATTAGATTCTCAGTCGAATTTCCAAATTTGTAAAGTACTATATATATATATATATTCCGTTAATGAAGATTCCATAAGCATGTTAGGTTGGGAGTTCCCAACTAAAACTATAAATAGGGAGCGGATAGAGGAGCAGTACATAGGTTTGCACCAATTAGTGAGTTTGGCAAAAGGGATAAGGGTTTTTTCTGGCCGTAGTGTTTCCAAGATCCGCAATCTCCTACAAAGATTAAAAAGGTAGATGACCACTAACGAGAACGAATATGGTTATACAATTTGTATGGTATGTCTTGAAGAGCTAAAACCTCTGACTGAACATCTTCAAGCAATCCCTACATGTGGTCATGTCTTTCACGGGGTTTGTCTCCAACAGTGGTTAGAGTACTGTGTTACAAACAATTATACAACATGTCCAGTATGTAGACAAACGTATTGTCAAGAAAATATAATTCGTCTCAGTTTTCAGTCAATTCGTGATACAATTCGTTCACAAAAGCTACCGGAAAAGGTAACACAAGAGGACAAATTAAGGAAGTTAGAAGGTAAGCTTTGGCAGCATCAACAACAAAAGTTGAAAGATATGAATGAAGAGCTAAATAAATCCAAGGAAGATAGTGTGTTTTATAAGACTTTCCTCAAATTAAGAACGAGTGAACTTCTTAAATCAGAATTGCAGTGTTTGGGATATCGTAAAAAGCTTTCAGCAGTTAAATCAGCATTTGATATTAACCAGCTGGGTGAAGAGGTCAGTCTTGCTTCATATGGTAATGTTACTAACAACAAATATAGGCTGCACATTCCTAATGCAGGAAGTGGAGGAGGAGGTAAGGCACGGACACGAACAAAGAGATCCTACTTGAAGGCCGTCCTGGACAAATTTCAAGATAACAAGGAGAAGTACTACGAAATTATCAAAGTCGTCAACGATATTGAGGCCAATAAAACTGAAATATCAGATGCTAAATTGAGGGTTGAGGATATACTCCAAGGTCATCGAGAACTTATATCCGGCTTCAACATCTTCTTGCCCTCCCTCCATCGTGAGAGGGTCCAGAATTTTTGGCTGAAAACAGAAATACGGTTCAAGAATAATTTTAGTTTGTTCGATGGCCTTAAAAGCATGCATAAGAGAGGGAGCATATCCACGAAGGATGCTCTACATGAAACTACGATTCTTCTTCGTCACCATCCTGATTTGCTCCATGAATTCCATAATTTATTTCCACCTCATGTTGTTCCTATTCATCGGTAGGGACATGCGGAGATGATGACCCGATAGGCGATAGGTCTATATCTATTGTGAGAATTTAACTTTTCATTTGCGTTTGCTAAAGCTTAAATCTTCTGTCTTATTCATAGAGGTAAAATTTGTTCGATTTTCTGCTAATTCGTTCTTTTTATATAAATCAACTTAAAAAACAAAAATCAAGACGTCCCGTTCTCTCTTTCTCATCGGGGAAGAGCCCCTGCAATATGCTATACAGAGTTTTTTTTTATATCACTAGCTTTTCCAATCACTAGTAATAGATCTAAATCAGAACCAATACTGACTATTGAGGGGTATAAGTGTATGCATAATGTACGTCGATATGACGGGTCCGGGGGAGGGGTCTCGGTAGGATTTTTTTCTAATGTATTCTCTCCTTTGTTTCATGAAAAACAAAAGAAAATAAAAGAAAAGGTATCAGTGAGCCTTAATGGCTTTCCTTGGTCGTGAACACCAGTGAAGGTGATTCAAAGGCTAGACCTTTAATGGTTGGTCAATGCTGGTCCTACCAGGTTAACTAGTCTACTACCCAACAGACCGTATATTTCGATGCTTTTATGATGCTGAATCTTAATAAAAGTCTAGGGTTTGCGTCGAAAACTATGAATAGCACTAATTAAGTTTGGTCGAATCGATCAGGGTTTATTTTGCTGAGTGAGCAGGAGGAACATGGCCATTAACGAGAATGAAGAAGCTAATGCAACTTGTCCAATATGTGAGGAAGATCTAAGACCTCTGACTGAAAGCCTTCAAGTAGTCATCTCCACATGCGGTCATGTCTTTCACGAGATTTGTCTCCAACTGTGGTTAGAGTTTTGTAATGCAAAGTCGAAGAACAAAACATGTCCACTATGTAGACAAACATGTTGTCAAGAAAATATAATTCGTTTATATTATCAATCCAACAAAACACAAGAAGATGAAGTAAAGAAGTCAGGAGGTAATCTTTTGCAGCATCAAGAACAAAAGCTTATAGAGATGAGCAAACAGCTTTGCCAATGCAAGGAGGAACTTGTTAAAGCAAAAGAAGAATCTTCCAAGTCTCAACAAGATTGCTTGGGATATCGTAAAAAGCTTGCTGCAGTCAAATCAATGTTGGATGATAACCTGGATGAAGAGATCCCGCTAGATCCTAAATATAGGGTTATGCAGATAATAAACGAGCCTCCCTCAAAGAAGCCAATTCTTCCGAGAGCGGGAAGGAATTTTTTTGCGCGAGTGCGAAGTAACGAGCCAGTACTGTATAATTTATTCAGAGCTGTTGTGGCAATGCACAAGGGATGGAGCAAATCCCCGACTGATCATGAATTCTACCACGAGGTTTCAATTCTTCTTGGGAACCATCCTAATTTGCTCGATGAATTCAATAATTTGTTTTCGCATCATGTTATTCTGACTCATCAGCCAATACATGGGGTTAGAAGGAGATCAGATGAACCATAACTAATGTGAGAATTTAACTTTTCATCTGAATATCTAAGAACATAAAAATAAATCCAATAATAGTTTTATGTTTTTCACAACAATTTACTGAATTATGAATCTTATATATCTTCTTGTCTTGTTCAGTGACATTATTTGTTCGATTTGCTATTACTTCAAAAAAAAAAAAAAAAAAAAATCAGTAGGTCTCATTCTCTATTTGTCATGTGGGAAAGAGGAGCAACTTAAGTGCATGCATGCATATTGGAAAAATAATCTGGAGTGTTTTATTAGTTAACTTTCAGAATTTAATCTTCTTGGCTTTTCAGTATTCTACATCGATTTTCCTAGTATGCAATGAACTATTTGAAGAGGTTGAACTGAATCCTAATAAGACTAGAATTCCTAGATAAAACTATAAATTGGGAAGGAAGAGAAGATCAATAATTTAGTCAAGGCGATCTCGACTACAGTGACCAGAGCCCAGAGGTAACGATTAAGGGTTAACTTTGAATGAGTTTTTGCTAGATCGGAACCCTTTTGCTAAGATTGAACAAGAAAGATGGCCGACAATGAATTTGGTTATACACTTTGTCCAATATGTCATGCCAATTTAAAACCTCTGACTGAATATCTTCAAGCAATTTCCGCATGTGGTCATGTCTTTCACGAACTTTGTCTTCAACAGTGGTTAGAGTTTTGTAGCACAAACAATACGACATGTCCAGTATGTAAGCGAACATGTTGTCAAGAAAGCATAATCCGTCTTTATTTTCAATCGTCGAAAGATATGAGTCAAAAGCAAAAGGAAAAGAAGAAAGACATAGCATTATATAAGGCACTATTCAAATTAAGAACCGAGGAACTTATTAAATCAGAATATGAGTGTTCTATGCAGCCCCAACGCCATAATGCTGGGATTGCAAGAGGAGGTAAGACCCGCAGATTTACAAAGAGAACCTACTTGAAGGCAGTGGAGGACAAATTCAAGATAACAGGGAGAAGTACCATGAAATTAATAGAGTCGTTAAAGATATTGAGTCCAATAGAATTGAAATATCAGATGCTAAATCAAGGGTTAAGGATATACTTGAAGGTGATCAGGAACTTGTTTTAGGCTTCAACAAACTTATTACCAAAATTTTTAAGACACGGTTTCAAAGTAACGATCGTGTGTTTAAGCTGGTCTTAGATCTTGACAGAATGTAACGGGGAAAGAGTATATCCGAGAATGAGTTCTACCAGGAGGCTGCAATTCTTCTTCGCAACTATCCTGATTTGCTAAATGAATTCGAACAATTGTTTCCGGATAATGTTATTCGTACTGTTGGAAACTGGCCAAGATTTTGGAGCATGAGAAGGAAACACATAACAGAGATGTTGTATTTCTGACTTGCGAGACCCTTCCGAATAAATTCGCGAGTTCAATTTAGCTAGAAGAATTGGTCTATTGGAGTCCTTCAACTTCTGTAACATATCAAAATTTTATTTATTTGCTTCTTTCTTACTCCATTTATAATTTCAATTTTTGGTTTCTTAATTAAATTCTCACATACTTCAGTTTTTTGGATGAATATGTTTTACTTCTATTGAGATTTTTCAAAATAAAGACTATATTTCTCTTAATTCTGGACTTAGAGCGTGCGTATGGGTTTCCTTCTAGGATAGCTCACAACTAAATAACTTCTCAGACTCTGCGGCTAAAAGAGAAGATGACCATTTTGCAGAGCTTGGTACTGAAGCTGACAACTAATACAAGAATCTCGTAAAACAGCATCCAACCTTTCACATGTTTCATTCCGTCTAGAAACATGAAATGCCGGTGTTGGTGTAGAACAACTTGATTGTTGAATGCAATAGATTGTAGATAAACACGATGGACATTCGACTTCTAAACTTTCCCATCTTTCATCAGTCCGATCTTTTATGATCAGTCATAGAAATGTTTTTACAAAACTGATGACTTGATGACCTCTTAATTCCAATTCAAAAAGAAAAGAAAAGAAACAGTCAAGCACTGTTTTTATATTCGCACTATTTATGAAAAAAGAGATCAAAGAAGTGTCCTTTAGCTCTCCATGGGTTGACCTTCTGCAAGATCTTTCAAGGAAACGATGCTATTTGCATGAGGAATTACATTTATCATGTTGCAACCCGCATCACGACCATTGAAAAATTCGTTCCAAGTCGAAGTTTTAAGATCATAAGAATAGAGAGTCGTAATGTAACGCAGTAGAAGTTCATCGTTCTTTGTAATTGCCAAAAGGTCATAAATCCGTAGATCGTGCCAGTACTGCTCTTCCCACTCTATATTGAACTCCTTGATCCAGTGCCAGGAATTCTTGTCCTTGTAATTTTCTCTCGTATCATAACCATTGGTGCTACTGGTATTGGTTCTCTTATATGCCCAAATATCCGTGCAATGCTTATCATAGAATGTATCCACAAAATACAGATTCTTCCCTCCCAGCAACTTGGGGCCAAGCAAATGGGGGCCAGGAGAATGAGGGCGGTATGTGACGTCTTCAAGACGTTGCAGTGGGAGAAACTGGAAATTCTCATCTTCCAAGTCAATAGCTCAATCATGGCGGCATTCTTTGTATTTAGGTCCGCGGTATCGGCCGTGCAGCCGATCTATAGCTCCGTTGGCGTAGATACCTACTGAATGCAATGGAGGAGTCTGGATGGATTCTATGTATGTTATTTCTTGAAAATCAATGGATTCTTTTTTTTGCTTCTCCATTCACCACCACCGACGGTATAAACTTGGACATGGTACTCATTAGTTTCTGAGTGGATTCTAACAATCTTGTACTCGTTCGTTGATTGACAATAACCAACTCCACTATTAGCAACCGGACCCCAATTTTGATCCATGTATTTATTAGGTTTAGGAGCATAAACAACTTCTCCCGTTAAGGGATTACAAATTAAAAAATTATTTTCGAGATTTGGATACTTCGTTCGGAAACAAACCAAACCATTGCACGATCCAATCGTTCTATCTATGAATCTAAACTGCAGAAAAAAGTTTCCATTGTGCATCTTATCAAGTGAGAAATTGTATTTCAACTGATCGCCATACCAAAGGTGGTTTTTGTTTTCGTTCTTGTATGAGAAAAAGAAAAGCAAACCTACGTTATCAGTCTTACTACGGAGGAGAAATTTCCATGTTTTGCATACCCGTTTGGCTTGTAAAGCTGTCTCCATTGGTAATCGACAAAATATGTTATCCACGATATCAGTGTGAAGCTTCTCCATAACTAATGCTGTTGGTGCTGCAGGTATAGTTTTCTTCTCTATCCAAACACAGACGCTCATAGCCTCCATTGGTGGAACTGGAAAGGAAACCCACGCCAACATGGAAACCGCAATAAAGCCTTTCCTTGTTTAGATCTGTAGCTTACAATGGTTTTGTGGCGCGTGAATAAAGAGCTTAGTAGACCTTAGTAGATTCAATGAGATATGTGTGAAGAGATTAATAAATTCAAAGATGTGAATAAAGAGCTTAGTTGATTCAATGAGGGAAAGAACAAAGAGCTTTATAAATTCAAAGATATGAATAAAGAGCTTAATAAATTGAAAAACAAAGTGCTTAGTAGATGCAATGAGAAAAAGAACAATGATATAGTGATCTATAAATCCTTACTCGGATTATTTTCGTTACTCATATTTTATAGCATGCTGCATGTATATTTAATAATGATTAAGTAATAAAAACATCAAATGTGTTTGATTTTTTCTTTGCTTTTTGTTGTTGACATTTCTTTAAAGTGTTGGTTTAGATTTCTCAATTTCCATCCTTTATGAATTAGTAATGGATTTTCATTCAGATTTCCTTATGCTCATGAGATTATGCATCTGAAACAGTTTGAAAAATATTATGAATGTGAAAATTCTGATTCTTCGCTGTTCAAAATATAAATTCCGATTCTTGGAATGTAAACTAGATTGAGTCTCTCCTTGATATATGAGTGTGCAAGCTATTTATCACGAACTAAACCATCAGAGAACTGCGTCGAACATGTCAAAATTTAGTATGCTTCGGTTTTCCTTACACTATTTATAAGAATTTATAAGGTTCTTGTCAGCTCGAAAACTTGGTTTACACCATGGTTATCAGAGTAATGGCTTATGCATGATCAAGGAAGAATTATTTCGGCAAAATTTTCTTCTAACTAGTGTCTACATTTGAACAAGACTAGTCCTCCTAAGATTAGTTTCCCGGTTTGGGCACCTGCTTGTTCCTACTCTTTCCATGTTGTATGACAAGGGGTATATTCAGATAGAAGAATATTGTTTCTCAATGAACAAAGCTTACCAAACACAGGACAAGACACAGAGAGATATTTATCCTCTCTATTACAGACACTAAGAGCCACACAAAACATTAAGGACAGACTGAAAGACACGTGTACAAGACAGATGAGAAAGACATCTCATTAAAGCACATACAGTTAACCAACCAGATGACATATAGACTGACATATAGAATAATACCCCCCTTCAAACAGAACCGTGCTGCAGGTTGGAAAATCTATAGACATGAAGTTTGTCTTTTAACATCTGAAACCTTGGACCAAGGAGAGCTTTAGCAAAGATATCACCTAGTTGATCAATTGTTGAAATATAGGATACTTGTAAAGACTTAGCCTGCACCAATTCTCTGACAAAATGAAAGTCCAAAGCCATGTGCTTCATCTTGCTATGAAAAACAGGATTAGAAGCTAGAGAAATACTGCTTTTGTTGTCACAATGCAACATAGGAGGAACAGGAAGAAATATGTATAAATCATGAAGCAGTTGCAGTGTGTGCAAGTGCTCTATACTCAGCCTCAATGCTCGATCTGGCAACAGTAGACTGCTTCTTTGCACTCCAAGAGATTGGATTGTGACCAAAAAATATACAAAAACTAGTAGTTCATCTTCTGTCATCAGGGGATCCGGCCTAATCAGCATCACTAAAACCTTGTAGAGTTTGAAGTCCTTTAGATAAGAAGATCCCATGATTGATAGTGCCTTTGACATACCTTAATATCCTTTTTGCAGCACTAAGATGCACTGTAGTAGGTTGATGCATGAATTGGCATACTTGATTGCCATCAAAACAAATTTCAGGCCTGGTCCATGTCAAGTACTGTAAAGCACCCACTAAAGATCTGAATTCAGTGGGATTTTCAAGTTTGTCTCCATCATGAATACTAAGTTTGTTTGAAGAAGATGCTGGAGTTGAGCATGGTTTGGATCCAACCATTTAAGTTTTATCCAATAGATCAAGTGCATACTTGGTTTGACATAGAAATAAACCGGATTCATTCCTTTGAACTTCTAATCCCAAAAAATAATGAAGAGCACCCAAATGTTTGACAGGAAAAAGTGTGTACCTAGAGCAGCTATGAGTTCAGTACAATAAGAAGAAGAGTTACCTGTCAAGATGATATCATCCACATAAACAAGAACAATGGTAATTCTGGAACCAATTCTCTGAACAAAAAGTGAAGGATCAGCTGCAGAAGGCTTAAAATCCATTGCAAGAATAACATGATAAAGTTTATCATACCATGCCCTTGGGGATTGTTTGAGACCATAGATGGATTTATGAAGTTTGCAAACATAATGTGGCTTTTCAGCATCTACAAAACCTGGAGGTTGCTCCATAAAGACTTGTTCTTGCATATCTCCATGAAGGAAGGCATTTCTTGAATGGGCCAGTCATGATTCACGGCTAATGGAAGAACTAATCTTATTGTTCTAGGCTTGGCCACAAGGCTAAAAGTTTCATTATAATCCAAACCAGCATGATGATGAAACCCCTTATCCACTAGTCTTGAATTGAATTTATTAATAGAACCATCTGAATTGTATTGATTTTATAAACCCACTTGCAACCAACAATATTCTGACCAACTTCAGGTTGAACAAAAGTCCATGTACCAGCATTTTTTAAAGATGTATGTTCATCTACCATAGAGAATCTCCACTTTCTGTTTTTCCTGAGTGAAACAAGTGGAAGTGATTGGAACTGCAGGACTAAGTAAAGCAGTAGGAAGAGTATGTTTAGTAGCATAGTAAATTTTTTTGTCTTCTAATACCAGATTTACCCCTTGTGTACATAGAATGATCATTAGTAATTGGAGTAGAAGTATGTTGAGGAACAAGAGGAACAATTGGTTATGAAACTGAAGTAGTAGTAGTTGGTTATTAACAAGAAGAAATAGCTGAAGTATCTGAAGCAGAAGTAGGTGGTGCTGGTAAAGAAGTGGTTGTGGGAATATCTCTGACAAATTTCTCATAGCACAAATTTGAAGATATTGTAGAAGTGGACATGATAGAAGCATAAGGAAAACTTGTCTCATTAAAAATTACATGTCTTAAGATATACATTTTACCAGAAATTGGATCCAAGCATCTGTAGCCTTTCTGATGAGAGCTATATCCAATGAAAATACAAGGTGCACTTCTTGGAGCTAATTTCTGTGATGCATAAGGTCTCAACCATGGATAGCAAATACATCAAAAACTTCTTAAGAAAGAATACTCATGAGATTTTCCAAATTATTTCTCAAAAAGAGACATAAACTAAATACTCTTAGTTGGTAGTCTATTTACTGTGTAGTTTGCAGTAAGAAAAGCTTCTACCCAAAAAGAGTCAGGAAGTTTAGCTTGTATAAGAAAAGTTCTGCCTACATCTAGTATTTGCCCGTGTTTAGTTTCTGCTACTCCATTCTGCTCAGAAGTATATGGACAAGTAAATTCATGCTTAATACCATGTAATTGAGTAAATGCAGAAACTTCCTTGTTAATAAATTCACCACCACCATCAGTCCTTATGGTTATTATTTTGGAAGATAATTGATTTTCAATTTGAATTTTGAAATTGAAAAAGATAGTTTTAAAGTCTGATTTAGCTTGTAGGGGAAAGAGCCAACAAAACTTGGAGAAATCATCTATAACATTGGCATAATAGAAATAACCACTATTGAAGATTACAGGAGAGAGACCCCAGAGATCCATATGCAAGATTTCCAAAGGTTTAGAAGTACTAGAATGAGAACGGCTAAAAGGAAGTTTATGTGATTTTCCCAGCTGACAACACTCACAAAAGAGTAATGTTTTTATTACATTACAATCAAACTTTTGACACACTTTTTGAAGTGTTTGAAAAGAGGGATGAGCTAATTTGTGATGCCAGATAGCAGTGGTAGCTTTACTGATATGAAGGGCTTGAGGTTGCAGGTTGAAATTGATTGGATAAAGTCCATTAACATGAGGACCCTGCAGCAGAATCTTCCCAGTTTGAAGGTCCTACACAGTGTAATCAAGAGGAGAAAAGGTAATGGAACAAGAATTGTCAGTGTTGAACTTATGTACTGATAAGAGATTGCTAGATTCAGTAGGGACATGTAAAACATTTTGGAGGGTGAAATGTTTGCTATGAGTTGGAAAAGTAACTGAGCCTATTGAATTAATAGACATATCTTCAACATTGGTAGTCTGTATGTAATCATAACCATCATAATCAGTGTAACCATCCAATAGAGAAGTATCATTAACAATGTGATTGTTTGCTCCACTATCTGCATACCAGGTATTTTTTTCAAATATGTTAGCAGCTGCTAACATTACAGTAAGATTCTGAGGCGATGCTTTTCCCTGATAAGCAAAATTCAATCTGTTGGAGCATTCTGGCGCTAAATGGTCACGATCACCACATATTTGACAAGGCAATTTGGTAGCTGAGGTAATTGATGATGGTGGTGGAACAAAAGAAAATGTTGGTGGAGCTGAACCAAATTAGATGATGCGGGTCTAAAATGTGGTGAAGAATTAAAACCTCTAAAAGAAGGATGAAAAGGTCGTTTTCCTCTGTGATTTATACTATGACCACCTCTCATGTTTGGATTTGGAGTACGAAAGTTGTATGAACATGATGATGAATGTGCCAAAAAATCCTTATTCTCAGAATCAGCTTGAATTGACTTAGATCTGGAAGATAGAACAACCTCTTCACTAAGAAGAAGATTGTGTAGTTCAACACTGGTTACTGGTGGATATCTAATTCTAATAGATGTAGCGAAAGCATCAAAGGAGGAGCTCAAACCTAATAGATTTGTGACAACAATTTCACTATCACTGACAATAGAACCAGCAGCAGCTAAAGAATTAATAACCTTCTTAATTTTTGCAAGATAATTGGTGATTGAGACATTTCCAAGTTTAATTGATTGTAATTTGGCACGAAGTTGAATTGTATGAGTAGAAGAAACCTGTGAGAAACGACTTTGAATGTTGTTCCATAGTTCAATTGCAGAATTACCACCAGCAAAGTAAGGAATGACTGATTCATACATCGTCGAATATAGCAAAAGCATAATTGTAGAATCTTCATCTTTCGATAGAATATAAGCAGAACTATCATTCTGCGCAGGTGGACAGATAACAGTACCAGTGACATAACATGTTTCTCTGTATTTGTTGAGAAGAGCAAGGAAAAGAGATTTCCATGTGAGTACATTATCTTCTTTGAGTTTAAGGCAAACAATGTTTACAAGTTGATGAAGAGGAACTTTTGGTATGGATTTAGCAGTATCCATTGAAGATAAAGGAGAGAAGATAAAAAAAAAAAAAGATCTGGAACAAAGTAAATTTGAAAATCTTGAAGTGACTGAGAAACACACAGAACGAGTGATTGAAAGAAGATTAAAGAAATCACATTAAGGAAACCACTCGTTGAAAAAAAAAATTGAGATCACAAACTAGCAATTAATGGGGATGAAAAGAAATTTGGATCGAATCCCCTGAGAAAATTTCATTCTCGTCTGATACCAAGATATAAGAATATTTGTTTCTTAATGAACAAAGCTTACCAAACAAAGGACAAGACACAGAGAGATATTTTTCCTCTCTATTACAGACACTGAGAGCTACACAAAGCATTAACCACAGACTGAAAGACACGTGTACAAGACAGCTCATTAAAGTACATACAGTTAACCAACCAGATGACATATAGACTGACATATAAACTAATATATTACAGTGGTGAATAAGTATCCTCTCTGTAATAATAGTGAGTGGTTAATGGAACACCTTTTCTTGGCTTGTTCTTTTTTCTGGACGATGTGGGAGCACTTTTTCCCGCAGCTTGGGCATTGGTTGGGTTCATCCGACTACTGTGTTCGAGTTCTTATGTAAGTTTAAATTAAAGATATCTATCAAGCCTCTGGTTTTCTTAAGATATTGCATGCCTTTTTCTAGCTAAGAAACAAGTGGAAACTGTTGAACGATCTTATTGTAGACATCAAAGCGTTGTCACTTAGTTGGTCCATCGATGTTATTTCTTTTAAGAACAAAGTTCGAGAATTTTGTATCCAATTTGGCAAGTTGGTTTATAGAGTTTTTTTGATGCAAGCTATTAAACTCGATGGTCATCTCTTATTGTATCCTTTGTAGGTGCTACCTTGGCACCCTTTCTTGAAATTTGCTTTTCACAAAAGACAAAATGTAGTTCCAAAATTCTTCGCTAAAATCTATAAGGTTGTGTTTGATATGAGTCAATTCCATGGAATTAGAGCCTCTCCAATGGAATGTGTGTGAAGAAAAAAGTCTTAATTAACATAGGATGCACAACTACATTTATAAAAAATCATCTGCAACTCATTCATGTGAAGATGATGTTGTAAAAAAAAGTTAGACAGACTCTAGTTGAACCTCTAGTTTTAGACATTCACTTAGAGGATGTCTTTCGATCCTAGTCACACTTTTTATTCATAAAATCATTGAAAAATAAAAATGGAAAGTATTTTAACCGATTATATGCCTAAATTAAGTAAAAAGTTAATAGAAAATTTTATGGGTTGGAGATAAAATTTTATTTTTCCTAATATTTAGGATTTTATACTCAAAGGATGTCTTAGAAGTGATGTCACATATGAAATATCCACATTCACTATTGGAGAAGCTCTAGCCATCATTCCATGGAAATAGCGTGTTTTCCGTCGTCTGGTCAAAAAGTATGTTTTCACGGAATTGCAAAAAAAGCGTGGCCTAAAAGTATGTTTTAAACTCAATTCCATGAAATTCCATGAAAAAACTTTCCTTGCCCCCTCAGGAAACTGATTCCATGGAATTGTTTCCTTTCTCTGGTATCGAACACAGCCTAAGACAATAAAGGTATTTTATAAACAAGGAAACATTCATTTGGGCAGAGACGCACACCCCAACCATGAGGGGGGAACTAAAGTTAGAGATTCACCTCACCAACCCATTAATGTCCTTCTCACACTGTCTACACTCTGATTTTTAGCACGGCTGCTTGCCAACGGAAATTCACAACTGTTATCCAAAAGGAATCGGTATATCTCCAGATCTCAGCCTATACAACAGAACAGCAACATATTGGTTAGTGATTAAGTTTTTCCTCCTCTGCAAATCATCTAGAAATCTGGCTATTTTGATTCCTTACAAATGCAAATTCCAAACAACCTGAGGCACTGAGTGCGATCGTAACATAATGCACGAGGTCTTCCCTTTCCAGAGGTCTCCATATGGATTAACAACAAAATGTTTCAGCTAAATGAATTTCCTATGCAGCTTGCAGTTCAATAACATTTTAATTATTCTAGACATTCAACACACATCCAATGGACACAAGCAGAACTCATATACATTAGTAATTGAGCGAATGTCGTACTTGTCTTATTTGATACTGTTTATCCTTTGTGAGTACATCACATCACCCTCGGGATATATCAGGCAATTCCAGACCCACGGAAAAACCCGAATCTCCTGGCCCACAGAAAACGGTACCAAACTGTGCATTGTGCAGCCTTACGAGCCTAGAATAAGTTTTTAGGGGTGTTTATGTGATGTCCATCTAGAATCACAAGGATAGTTATGTATTTTTAGTATAACGGTGAATACCCTAATTAGGGTCAATGGGATTGATCAGTTCTGTTATGGTACAGAGCCATCACAAGAAGCTGCCACACAATTCATCTTCTTCACATAAAAACTTTATCGTGTCTTAAATTCTTCAATAATGGTCCCTTTTATATACTCGTTTTGTACAGTTCTACTTATTTTATTTTTTATATTCTATGAAAAACTCATGGGGATAAGGCAGCCGCAGAACCCTGCTTCGGAAATTACCAATGAAGTATGTGTAGCTGATAAAAAAAAAAAGACAATGAATGTGGGGTTTGCATGGTATGTTATGAAGATCTAAAACCTCTGACTGAAAATCTTCCAGTAATCACCACATGCGGTCATGTCTTTCACCATCTTTGTCCGCAGCAATGGCTAGAGTATTCTACTAATGCAAACAGTAGAAAATGTCCAGTATGTAGACAAACATGTCGTCGAGAAAATATAAGGCGTCTTTATTTCCAAGAGGATTCTGATGGTGATACAACGGATCACTTGCAAAACCTACCAGATAAGGAGGGAACAGAAGAAGATAAAGTAAAGAAGTTACAAGGTAGGCTTTTCGGACTTACTTCTTTTGAGCATCAACAACAACAATTGAAATGTATGAGTGAAGAGCATAACAAATTGAAGAGCGTATCAATTGCAATGAGGAAAAGAACAAACAGCTTAATAAATTGAAAGATATGAATAAAGAGCTTAACATACGCAATGAGAAAAATAACAAAGCCATAGTGTATCAATAACAAAAATTGAAAGATATGAGTGAAGAGCTTAATAAATTCAAAGATATGAATGAAGAGCTTAGTAGATGCAATGAGGAAAAGAACAGACAGCTTGACAAATTCAAAGATATGAATGAAGAGCTTAATAAAATCTTAATAAATTCAAAGATATGAATGAGGAAAAGAACAAACAGCTTAATAAATTGAAAGATATGAATAAAGAGCTTAACATACGCAATGAGAAAAATAACAAAGCCATAGTGTATCAATAACAAAAATTGAAAGATATAAGTGAAGAGCTTAATAAATTTAAAGATATGAATGAAGAGCTTAGTAGATGCAATGAGGAAAAGAACAGACAGCTTGACAAATTCAAAGATATGAATGAAGAGCTTAATAAAATCAAAGATATGTGTTAGTTAATGTGAAGAAAGGAAACATCACACGAACTATCATTCTAGTTCATGTGAAGAAAGGAAAGAGAATTAAAAGAAGAAGATATTATCTTCAAGTGAATGAAAGAGAGAGTGATAAGAACTAATATAGTTCCCACTTCTCCATTAAATCAAAATCATCTCAAACCTTTGTTTTAATCACCATAACCTTTCCTACAATATGAACAAAGAGCTTAGTGAATGAAACGAGAAAAAGAACAATGACATAGTTTTTCATAAATCTTTACTCAGATTTTTTTTCGTACTCATATTTTGTAGCATGCTGCATGGTATATATTCAATGATGAGTAAGTAATAAAATCATCAAATATGTCTGCTTTTTTCTTTGTTTTTTGCTGTTGACGTTTCTTAAAAGTGTTGGTTTAGATTTCTCAATTTTCCATCTTGTATGAATTAGTAATGGATTTTCATTCAGATTTCCTTATGCTCATGAGATTATGCATCTGAAACAGTTTGAAAAATATTATGAATGTGAAAATTCTGATTCTTCGCTGTTCAAAATATAAATTCCGATTCTTGGAATGTAAACTAGATTGAGTCTCGCCTTGATATACGCATGAATTAAACCATCAGAGAACTGCGTCGAACATGTCAAAACTTAATATGCTTGTTTTTTCCTTACTCTATTTGTAAGAATTTTTTGCGTCTAGACTTACCAAAATCTGGACATTATTTGCAAAAATAAGAGTAATGAGCCCTGTATTAATATCTGGACAGTAAGGTCTGTCAGCTCAAAAACAGGGTTTACACCGTGCTTTTATCAGAGTAATGGCTTATGCATGCTCAGGGAAGAATTATTTCTCCAAAATTTCCTTCTGAGACTTCTGACTACATTTGGAACAAGACTAGTCCTTCCAAGATTAGTTTCCTGGTTTGGGAAGCTGCAATTAGAGTTGTTCCTACTGTTTCCATGTTGTCTGAGAAAGGGTATTCTAGTGGTGAATATGTGCCCTTTCTGCAATAGTAATGAGGAGTCAGTGGAACACCTTTCCTCGCTTTGTCCTTTTGTCCGGCAACTTTGGGAACACTTTTTATCGCAGAAGGGAATTGTTTGGGTTCATCCAACGACTGTGTTGGAATCCTAATGTAATTGGAAATGAGAGAATATATAAATTTGTCTAGCTGTTCCGGCATATGAGCAACCTGACTCCCTTGGTCCACCCAAAACGGTATCAAAGTTCACTATGTGCAGCCTTTCGGGCCTAAAATCAGTTTTTGAGGTGTTTTTGTCACTGATGATAGTTATTATTGGAAACAATGAACAATAATGAAATACAATAATGAAATCGAATCTCAAACAGTTGAGTCGTGGATTAGGTCGCTATCTTTAAGGTATTTTGCAACTCTGCCTCTTGATTGTGCTAGCAGTCAAAATTGTCGAAAACCTATGGGATAAAACAGTTGATACTCTCTTTGTTCGATTTTTCTGAACCTTGAGAAATCGAACCAACTCTTACTCTTTCTATCACTTGATCAGAATTCAATAGATGTAAAACAACTTATTTTCATCCTCTGCAAAAACTGGTCTTATATAACTCAATAGAATCAATCAAAATTAATGAAAATAAAGTCTGAGTAACTGCCCTCATTACCTTCAGTAACAGTCAGAAAACGGGCAGATTATATTGAAAAAATTAAAGACAATTTATTAGAGAATAATTACCTTAAAACGTTTTTCAAAACCAAAAGTCAAATGTGCAAAAAATATTTTTTTTGAATCACAGACCTCCCAAGACCCCAAGGCCCGCTCTCCCGGATTTTATGAAATACATATAGATATATAAATATAACTAGTCAAATACATGGGGTGAGACTTGAACCCAAGTCTATAATGTGGAAACCTATAGTGTGGGAGCCCAAAATAATACCAACACACTACCTCTCTATGATTGGCATAAAATTACAAAACTATGTTTTTAAATATATACCCCAACAGTTATTAACTATTTCCCGAATACCCTAATTAGGGTTGATCAGTTTTCTCATGGTAGAGAGTTATCACAAGAAGCTGCTGCAGAAATAATTATATTTTCTTCTTCAATCATCTTCTTCACATATAAACTTCATCATGTCTTAAGTTCTTCAATAATGGCCCCTTTTGTATATTTGTTCTGTACTATTCTACTTTTACTTTTATTTTTTCAAAAACTCAAGGGGGTTAGGCAGCCGCAGACCCCTGCCTCGAAAATCGAAGTTGGTGGATCTGATCAAAAAAAAGATAACGATTGTGGGGTTTGCCTTGTATGTTATGAAGATCTAAAACCTCTGACTGAAAATCTTCAAGTAATCACCACATGTGGTCATGTCTTTCACCAGTTTTGTCTTCAACAGTGGCTAGAGTATTCTGTTGCAAACAATAAAACATGTCCAGTATGTAGACAAAGATGTGCTCATCAAAATCTAAGGCGTCTTTAGTTTCAATCATATGGCGATACAACTGATCATTCGCAAAACCTACTAGATAAGGACGGAACAGAAGAATATGAAGTAGAGAAGTTACAAGGTAAGCTTTTAGGACTTACTTCTTCGTTTCAGCATCAACAACAAAAATTGAAAGATATGAGTGAAGAACTTAATAAATTGAAAGATATAAATAAAAATCTTACCAAGTGCAACGAGGAAAAGAACAAAGAGATTAACAAATTCAAAGATATGAATAAAGTGCTTAATAAATGCAATCAGGAAAGAAAAAAGACATAGTGTTTTATAAAGCTTTACTCAAATTATTTTCCTTAGTCACATTTTGTAGCCTGGTTTATTCAATAATGAAGTAGTAGCTAAAGACATCAAATACTTTCAATTTTCTTTGTTTTTTTGTTGTTGATATATTGAAAATGCTTGTTTAGGTTTCTTAATTTTCCATCCTAGTATGAACTAGTAATGTATTTTAACTCAGAATTCCTTTAACGTTCATGATATTAATATGCATGCGTGTGCAACAGTTCAAAAAAGATTATGTAATGAGTGTTGTGCTTGGAGATGGTTCAAATATTAGTTTCTTAGAAGACAGTTGGCATCCTAAAAGCAAACTTGATTATAAGGTTGAGCCTTACACTTTGTTCTATTAGGATCTAGGCGAGGCGCCAGGCCATTCGCCTAGCGCATTTGCTCACACTTTGACTCCTTGGGCATTTTATTATCTAGGCACCCCTTGGTCGACTCGTGTGTCTAGAGCGCCTAGGCGTGAGACTAGGGCGCCTTTTACAACATATGCCTTACAGTGTCTTTTCTCTGGTAGTCCTTCTTTTGTAGTAGCTGACTTTATTGTAGACGGTTCATAGAATTTCCCTGAGTTTATGAATGATGTTGTCAATCATGTGGTGGATCTATATCTGAAGTTGAATTTAATGTTTATGGGCATGACCTTTTGATCAGGAACGTAGGCCCATCTGGCCTTTTGCTTCGCTATTTCTGATCATAATAGTAGACCTTCTTGGTATAAACTGGTGTGGTTTATAAAGCATATGTGAAAACTACAGTCACACCCATTTTTCAGATTTCTTCCATTGTCAAACCCACCGACAAAAAACTTCACGGGCGCACCCAATTTTTCCCCAAAAATTACTCGCCCGCCCATATTTTCTAAAATTATACTTTCGTTCATATTTCGTCTTCGTTTCCTTTGGAGGAGCTTTACGAACTAGGTTTTGTGGATTGTATGGAAGATTCGAGGTATGTCGGATGGCAGAGAAGATGAAGATCAAGAGATTAATGAGGTTCTTGATGATTATTGAAGTTGTTATCAGGTTTACAGAGAAGAACAAAGGTTGTTGCTGGTGATTTGAGAAACTGAGAAGGAATAGAGGATGTGTCTGAGACGTATATTGGGGGTTTCTGGTTGTAAACTGCTGATGGAATTAAGGAATTTACGGAATTGAAATCAAGATGAAGATGGTTGAGTTATATGAAGAACAAGGCAGTAAGGGTTGTTCATAACAATTTGAATCTGTTATTGCTATCAACAGTGAGAACGAGAAAATTTAGCAGTTGTGGGTTTGAATCTGAGAGATGGGTTCGCCAGTCTAGGGTTCATTCAATACCAGATGTAATTGAAGTTAAGTGTTGCTTGAATTAGGTTAGGGTTCGTCTAAAAATCAGAGAAGCATGAAATTGAAGAATTACGTTATACAACCATGTTGAAATTGAAATTGAGATCGACAAAGAGGAGAAAAAGTAATGAAAGAAGCATGGTGCTGTTGAGATAGATTTATGGTTACAGTGAATTTGATATGGAACGGGTTTCTGAAATTGAAGAGGAGAAATCAGTGGATTTGAGACATGTGATTGAAGTTGGGTTTGAGGTGCTGGTTGTTGTTAATGGAAGAAAATGAATGTCAACATATGGACTCGAGATTGTGCTGTTGATTTCAGGAAGAGTAGGAGATGGCTTGAATAATGGATGATCCAGTGGGTATTTTGGAATGGAAGAGACCTGTGTTGGTGATGGAATTGTGGGTGCAGCTAGATATGATAGCAGATGATGCTGTTGAAGTAATTAGAGCAGAAGGTGAGAGATTTGGTTGTGCAGGTTGAGACTGACTGGGGTTTTTGGTTATGCTGTTGAGGAGATGAATCTGAATTTGAAGGAATGGTGGTCGTAGTTCAACAACAAGTAGCGAATCCACATATAGTGATGCAAGATGGTGATGTTGGTGGTTGAATCAAGAGTCTGAGAAGGATTACAGGGAAAGAACAGTTAGAGAATAGTTTTGGTGGAGCTGTAAAGTGTGCAACTCTGGTGGTGAATGATGGGTACAGATTAATTGGAGGTTTGTTGGTGGAAATGAGCTATTGCTACTACTGATGTGATCTCCATTGGATCATTCCATGCATTCAAGAAAGGAATTCTTGTTTCTGTTTCAGCAGGAAATTCAGGAACTCCTGATACTGCATGTTACATTCCTCCGTGGATTCTCACTGTCGCTCCTTTGTTATTGAGACTCAGAGTTGGTAGCTTCAGACGAACTAAAACTGTTGGTGTTCATGTCATCCAATGGAAATGGGTTTTGGTGAAATTTCTCAACCGAGAAACAACACAGCAATAACTGACTTTTGGTGGGTCTATAATGTGTATGCTGGTTTAAGATAGATTATGAAGAGTTGTCATGCTCCTCAATAATATTTGTATAACCTGTCATGCAGTCGAGAAAATGTGCATTACTTGTTATGCAGTCGAGCAAATGGATGCATAACCTATTATGCATCTACAAAATTTGTTGCATAACTTGTTATGCAGTCCAGAAAACGGTTGTTTAGCATGTTATGCATCAACTTTTTTGTCACTATCGAAACCAACAAAAACAAAGACTGCATAACTTGTCATGCACCAATAATAATATCTGCATAACATGTTATGCAGTCGTGAAAATGGATGCATAACCTGTTATGCATCCGAAAATATGGTTGCATAGTGCATTATGCATCAATTTTTTATGTACGCACTAAAATCAACTAAAACAATGGCTACATAACTTGTTATAAATGCATAACTTTGTTATGCAGTCGAGAAAATGGTTTCATAATTCGTTGTGCGCCTGCAGAATGTGTTATGCATCTTTTTTGGTAGCTGCATAACATGTTATGCATTCGTGAAAATGGACGCATAACCTGTTATGCATCTACAAAATTTGTTGCATAACTTGTTATGCAGTCCAGAAAACCTGCATAACCTGTTACGCGTCCGAAAATATGGCTACATAATGCATTATGCATCGAGAAAATAGATGCATAACCTGATATGCATCCGTAAATATGGATGCATTATGCATCAATTTTTTATATGTACGGCTAAAATCAACCAAAACAATGGTAATATAACTTGTTATAGATGCATAATTTTGTTATCCAAATGCATAAATTGTTATGCAGTGGAGAAAATGGTTGCATAATTCGTTATGTGTCTGCAGAATGTGTTATGCATCGTTTTTGGTGACTGCATAATGGTTAAGTATCAAGTTTTCAAAAAATTTCCCTAAAATGAGGATCACCTCCGATTTTTTCGTTAAAAACAAAAATTTGATATTATTGTTTGTACTCGTTGCATAGCTCTTTTAAAAAGATTTCCAACGATATAGAATTTGTAAAATTCTAAGGAGCGGATTTTTAGATATGTTATGTCCAAGTTGCGCTGCCAGTTATACCCCTGAAAAATTAGACTGCATAACGAGTTATGCCTGAAAAGATAGTATGCATAACCAGTTATGTATTGATTCATATAATAATTTCATATAATTATGGGTGTCACGATATACAAAATTAATTGTGGACATGAGAATGAGAATATTATTTTTTTTTGGTCTCCCCCTAATTTCCCCAAAGCATATCCCTAGGCAGTCTTTCATTTCTTGTCTAGCTCTTCATAAAAGACTTAAAGCTATATGTAAAATGTTGAAATGGTTGGGGTGATCCAGGATACTTCTTTTATATTTTTTCAATGATGCTTTGAGGATGAAGACCATTTGTTTCGTAATTGCAATTTTACTTCTGTAATTCAGATATCCTCTTAAAGCTTGGTTTTATGAAAAATCTGGAGATAAGTTGGGAAAAGGAACTAAGAGTCGGTTTTAAATAATTTATGGAGAATTAGACATGTGTGCACTAAAGATGTTGGCTTTCAATGAGGGGGGATTCTGGATGTTTTGGTGCTCTTGTCAGAGGTAGTGGAGCTTCGCCTGAACCTGGCTATCCAGGGGAATAAACTGCGTGTGCATATAGCTATTGATTCTAGCAGTTAAAGGGAGACCAACAGAGCAGCTGAAATGACGGCCATCATTCTACTAGCAGATAAGCGTAGTACAGACATAATGAATTCTATGCTGATTTTCTAGAAGTTTTAGCGGCTGATAGATTGCAATAGGTCCAACCATGATGAATTGACATCATTCACAAAAGTAAGAGGAAGTAGCCCTGTATTCAAGTGTTGACGGTGAGATTCCTGACAGCTCAAAAACACGGTTCCTACTATGCTGTTATACGAGGATACACAAAAGATAAAAACTAGTTCCAAAATTCAAGAATGCAACCCAACATCTAGACAGGTGAATGCACACTTAGACTTCCCATTCGTCTATAAGAGAAGAAATGTATTCTAAACTCAAGGAAACATTCATTTGGGTGGCAGAAACGCACACCCCAACCATGAGGAAGAATCTAAAGCTAGAAGTTCACCTTCACCAACCCATTAATGTTCTTCTCACTCTGTCTACAATCTGATTTTTAGCGCCACAGCTTGCCAATGGGAATTCACAACTGTCATCCAAAAGGAATCTGTATACCTCCCACTGACGGTCAGATGTTGAATGCCTCCAGATCTCAGCCTATACAAATACAACAGTCCATGACGAATTAGTTTAGGAATAAGCTTTTCTGTTTTTTATCAAATGGCGTACAGTAGGAAGCTTTGAACCCTTACCGAGAAGATGCAAATGCCAAGCAGCTTTAGAGCAATTGTGACATCATAAAACACACAAGGTCTTCCCTTCCCAGAGGTCTCTACAGGATTAGCAACCAATAGTTCCGTATCAGGCCCACGGTTGGTAATTATAACTCTCAGCGGATGAAGCATTTCCACCTTCAATCGAGCGCAGAGAGCATTCTGCTTCTCAGGATCGTTAATTTTTCCTCCATCCTTGTGTACTGTGAATAGGTCAACATCACGGTAGCCTTTGACGCTTGACGAATATCTACCATAAGATATCTATATGAACCAAAGCAACAAAATTCAAGTGAGATAGAGATTACAAATTCACTCTTCAGATATCCTAGAAGGAGACAAATTAAGGCGTTTGTGCCCTTTACCATCAAAATGTCCTGCTCTACAGCTTGTTTGTAGACCTTAGGTATAAGTAATGCCACTTAGTATTAAAATTGGACGGAAACATGAGCATTTAGTTATATCAGAACAGTTGGACGTATCATGTTTTTTGAATAACTAAAATTCAAACAGTTTGATTGAATTCAACTTAATGGAATTACCTGAACATCACAGTCCTTTGACGTTCTCATAATGTCATAAAGGAGCCCTTTTTGATCAACACATCGTATTTGAAACAACGTATGACCTGGGCTCAAGGAATTGTCTATCTTAACAGTGGCCTGCTTTAGCTTTGTCAAATCTGGACTTAGAGAGTGTGTATGGGTTTCCATCTCCGGTAACTCACAACTAAATAATTCCTCAGACTCTGCGTCTGTAAGAGCAGATGCCCCATTTTGAAGAGCTTCGTACTCTGGTCCCGCCAACTGAAGCTCACAACTAATACACGAGTCTCCTAAAACAGCATTCAACCTTTCACATGTTTCATCCTGTCTCTTTTTAGTGTGTAAGAGCTCCCTGTAGCAATCCAATAACAATACCTTAGACAAATTCATGTGAAATGCCATCCAACCAACCAAATAAACAAAACCTATAGACAGATTTCAGAGTCAGTTCCACATATTTGCCTGGAATAACCCAGGCAACGCAGTGCGGCAATGGAATCAATTGGTCAGAGAGCAGTAACGAACATAAACTAAAATCTGTCAGCGAACCACTTTTGCACACAATGAAGCAGACAACGAGAAATACTTACAATGTATCTGTAATAAAGAACAAGTCCATGACTTTGTCATCTGGAGTTGTCATCACTTTCACTCTCTGAATCGTAAGCTCGAGATCAAACAACACATGCGTAACATCTGCAACAACAATTTCAATTTCATAACATCAACATACCTCAATTGAACCAAACAAATTGCAAAGAAAATATTTGGTAATTCGTCTATTACCGTGCAACAATCCCTTGCGGTCAAGACAACAGAACTTCAAAAGGTAAACTGGTGTTTGTGTAGAACAACTTGATTGTTGAATGTAATAGAATGAAGCCAAACACGACGGGCAAACTGATAGAAGCCGTTCTTCTAAACTTGCCCATCTTTCACCAGTCATAGTAGAATCAGGTATTACCCATAAAACTATGTAACACCATCTCCCATCTGTCGATACATCTACAACCAAACAAAAATCACAAAATTCAATCAACAATTCACCAAAAAACATCAAACCCCAAGAATCAAAAACCTTAATCTAGAAATCGAAATTTTATCTCAGAAAAAGCAAAATTGAAACAGAGTTTGACACGAATTGAAGTGAATTGAGATAGAAAAAGTACCTCCTTTGGTGATGTAAAGACCAAATTCAAGTATAATTCGACAAAGATCACAACCCAAGCCAGTTTTGTCTGGACAATTGATAGTAATAACACATGTTTCTCCTGGTTTTTTTCCTTTCTCTATCAAAACCACATCATCATTTGGTAAACCCATTTCTGATTTCTCTGTATAGAATGAACAATTAACTTCCCGTTTGGAAATGTCGAGATTCAATTCACCGTCTGCACGGACACATTTCCGGCGGAGAAAGCAAAAAAAATAACAATCTGTTGGGTTTTTCTGTTAGTGTTTGTAGAAGAAGAAGAGAGAAACATAAAGTAATCAAGGGAGGGACACAGGTGGGTGACTGTCGTCTACTTAAGTGGATCCCACATGTCTTGTTGGGATCCTTCTCAGCGGTCATCACTCTGTCAAGTGGAAAGAATTATTTTGAGTGCCGGGAGAAGCATAAACATTTTGATGTTCTAGTCTTCTAGGTATTGATCTTTGTTGTGGTGGCAAATGGTCTTCAAAAGAAACCTATTATAGGGGTTCCTAGAAAAAGTTTCAAGGGTTCACAAAATGAAAAGATAAGGGTTTCCAAATAGTAACCAACAAAACCCCTTATTCAATTATTTTATGTGTTGGCTAAAATGCCCTCTATGAATTATTTGATTTATACTTAGTTTAAGAAAATCAAAATATCAAGATAAGTGAAGGAAGCAGAAAAAGTTTGAGAAAAACCTAGAAAATTAGGTTTTCTCAATCCAAATGAGTGGTTCCAGTAAGATTAGTGAGGTAGGTGAATCCTCATCTACCAAATCAAACAAAAATCCTTCAACTCCTATAGATAATCAAGAATTTCTAACTCAACCACAACCTCAACCTATACATGAAAAATATGAACACTATTATGAATCTGAAGAAACTAAATAAGATGAATATCAAGAACCAAATGCTCTAAGGAGTGAGGTATACCTCTAACTTAACTCCCGTAACAATTTTTATGCTTTTAATCGCATGAAGTACGTAGAAAGCCGTAATAACATACGGTTTGGATATGTTATCGACCAAATCGTATAGCAAATATACGGTACGGAATATTCAAACTTCCAAATGGTAAAACATGATATGGTTTGGAAACTTCACCTTTCCAAACCGTATAGTATTTTGAACCCAGAAGGTACGGCCGGAAAGGATGAACTACAAACCGTATGTACCTACTGTGGTATTACACACCGTAGTTTCACGAATGCATTTAATGATATTCATGCATATACGTTTTTTTTTCCAAACTGTACTTAGTAACAGAAAGACCTACGTCTTGGAAAAAAACGTATATTTATTTACGGTTTGCTTTCTAAACCGTATGTGTATGTTTTCAAATGCATGTTTTGTTAATCCTTTGCAATATTTTTCATATTTATAGCTCGATCTTCAACCTGAACCAATAGAAGATCAACCTGCAGCTATGGATATTTTGTCCGAAGATACAAGTTCTCATTATGCTAACAACTTTGAATGGGAAGATAAAAAGGATGCAAAGAAGTGGGCTCGAGAACAAGGGTTGAAGAAGATGTGTATCATAGTCCAAAATAAACAAGTTAAAAAAATACATCTTTCAAATGGTTTGCGAGTCTAGTGGAAAATACGAGAGTCATCAAAGAAAAGGTTATGAATATCAACCAAAAACCTCGAGGAAAAAGAAAGTTACTCATACAAAAAAGACCGGGTGTCCTTTTAAACTTCAATTTAATTTCAACCAAGAAAATAAAGTGTGGTATATGAGCGAAGTTAAATCGACTTATCATAAACATCCTATCCCAAAGAGTTTTCTTAATCATCCTTATCCGGCAATGCTCAACCCCGAAAAACAGAAGATAGTAAAAGTGTTGACTAAAAAAAGAACAAGGCCTATTGACATTCTATTTAGTGTGAAGGTATTAAATAAAAATAACACATCTATCTTGTCTACCATCTAAAATGAAAGAGAAAAATTAGGAGTGAGGAATTGGAAGATAAAATTCTTATGCAACAACTATTGTATTTGGCGGAAAAGGCGAATTACTCAGTAGCCTATGATGTAAATGAGAAAAAGGAGGTGATACATCTTTTCATTGCTCATCCGGAATTCGTAAGTTAGCGAGATGTTTCCATCAAATACTTTTCATGGATTGCACCTATAAAACGAATAAGTACAATATGCCTATGTTGAACTTTGTGGGTAAATATCTACAAAGGGGCCATTTAGTGTCGTTTTTTTTATTGAGAGACGAGACAAAGGAGAGTTATTCGTGGGAATTAGGAAAGGTAAAGTTATTATACCAAGAAGGTCATACTCCTAAGGTATTGATCACGGATAAGGAGCAATCATTGATGTTGGCAATAGAATGTGTTTTTTCTGATGGACATCATCATCTTTGCACGTTTCATTTATGGAACAATGTGCAAACTAATTGCAAGAATATGATTCAACCACCAAGGAAAACCGATATGGAGATGATTAAGAAACTTCCATTGGATAAACAACAATAAGCCAAAGATAAATTTGTTGAAGATGACAAAGTAGCCGCGATTAAATAGTTTAGGTTCCAAGACGAGTGGGACAAGTTGACATGGTCGACCACGGAAGGAATGTATTTTGTAAAGGAGTGTATTCTATTTGATAATTGAAGAAGCTACCCGGAGGTGATAGCATATTTGAAGAATGAAATATTGTATCCTCACAAGGAAAAATTCGTTAGTGCATGGGTAAAAAAGCATAAACATTATGGCAACCAAGCCACAAGCACGGTGGAGTCATCTCACTTCCGATTCAAGATGAGGCTAAATGGGTGCTATGGTGGTTTTTTTGTGATTTTTCAAGCTATGGATGAGTACTTTTAGCATGATCTCGATAGATTTAATGTGGATTTTGAGTTTAATAGATCTAGATTGGATACTACTTATCCGGATAGTCATTGGCTTCGAGGAATTAATCTCTATGTATCGCATTGGGCGATTAAGAATATTATGAAGGAAGTGAGCGCTTTGAATAAATTTATTCCAATGGATTGTATTTGTCCCAACATGTCATCATTGGGCTTCCATGTAGGCATATTATAGCTAAGTACTCACCAAAGGTTATCCCAATCCAAGACATCGATCTATTTGGAGAAAATTTATCTTCGATGATTCGTCACCCAATGATGGTTTTGGAGAAGTGTTTTGCGACACGGGGGCGCACAATGAACTATTTGAAAAGTATGCTTCATTGTATCCGGCTCAAAGACAACATTGGTTGTATGAGTTGCGAAAATTCAACCGCCCTCACACGTCAAATGATATTCTTGAACCAACCAAGGGGAATGGTAAAGGTAGTCCTCCATATCAACAAACAAACAAAGAACGGAGAGAATAAGTTTAGAGAGTGGTTCAATAAGGACCACAATTACCGACTTCAATCCAAAGGGATATTTCGGGTTTTGAGCGCTTGAACGCCTTGTATGAGGAGGAGGTCATTAAAGGAAAATATAAGGCTACAAAAAAAAAACGTAAATTAAATTAAATGGAAAAAGGTGGACCAACTCGAGATAGTTAAGTGAAGGTTAAAGGGATCAAGAAGACGGTTGTTCCATCCCAAGAAGGCTCAACAACAAAAGTTGCTTGTCGAGTTCAAATCAAAGAGACGGTTGTTCCATCCCAAGAAATCTCAACAACAAATGATGGTTATGAAGTCCAAATAAGAGTTAAAGGAATTGGTATTAAGAAATTAGCGAGAAGCCGAGATAATGATGTCAAAGGAAAAGCACCGTTGGTCGAACCATCGCAAATCACCCCACAAAGAGTTGTTAATGGTGAGAAAGAGATGTTTTTTTTTATGTAGGTCCGATGATATCACCCACCATAGATGAGGAAGGTAATTATATTCGACCTACATACACAATATTTAAAAATTGTATGCACTATTTACCACATTTTATCTATAAGTACGTGGAGTCCACCGATGATATTGAAGGAGATGGAAATTGTGGTTACCATGTGTTCATAGATCAATTTGTACCTTTTGAGGATGCGAATGATTGGGGTGACGACCAAATAACTTATATAAGACAAAAGTGTTTGCTTGAACTACGTGGTTTTCCCGATTTCTACAAGCCAATGATGAGATATGGAAGAAAAGAAACGGAGGCGGAGTTAAATGAGAAGTTCCAAACATTTGAACGACGTTTAATGGGAAACATTAGATTGACAAGTGAAAATTGGATGGAAATTGTTAGGGAATTGCTCGGTCGAACTCGCGTGCGTTGTTATCTCAAGCATGTTTATCAATGTTAGTGATCAAAACACTAAGTATTGATTTCTAGTCTGTTATAGCTAAGTCTCGGACTAGGATAGAAAGTGTAGTTGAGATCAAGGAGTTCATGGCGATTCATCATATAAGTAGAATAACTACTCAAGGAACCGGCGGAACTTCTCGACAAAAAGGTATGTGAAGACTTGAACTTATCTATCACTCAAAAGTCTATCTACTCTATCTCCTACTTCTTGAGACAAAAAGTCGTATGCTATAGATATAGACTTTATTATACACATTTGGTAGTTAGAGCCGAGTATACCTCGCCTATATATATCTCGAAATATGTGTTGGTAAGTCGCTTCGATCAAGTTTATCTTTACCTAGTATGTTTCAATCATCTTGAAAATTGATTTGATGAGAAATAGTGTAACAACTATATAACGTCCTTTAAGAATGTTTTAATGATTGGAAAGAGAGTTTAGATTACATAACTAGTGATGGACATAAGTATTTTTGTGGAAACACATATGTGCATAAGGCATATCCATTGAACCAAAGTTTGCGAACTTTGTTGATCAAGAGAAACCGGAATAATGGCTTGTTGCCAAGTCTGCGAACTGCCGAACTTCTCATCCCGATAAATTCTGCTGGAGTTGAAAAACTAGTTGGTGAGTACCAGTCTGTGAACCGGTGGAAGCTCTTTTGCCGATATTTTCTGCTGGAGTTTGTAAACTCTGCCCGGTTTCTTAAGTCCGCGAACCTAGTGTGCGAACTTAAGTAGGTTATATATATGAAGATGATTTCTGAACTTAAACTTATGTAAACTAAGGAATGCATTATGCAAACCGTGGATATAAAGTTCAAGAACCGATTCAAGTGAATAGAATCATCTTTGCTTCAATATTGTCTTCTGTAGTTACATAAGATTTCCTTGCAATTGAACAACTCTCTAACTAGTTCATCTTCAAGACATTTGAACTAATTTTGGTGAAGAAGAACATGGTTGATATGAAATAATCATATGGATAACCTTTGGTTAACTATTGTTGAATCAAAAATGTACATGTTTGGGTACGGTTACACAAACCTAGAAGCGTACATGTCAAGCGTATGTAACAAGCTAAGTTTTCTATCTAACGGTTGAGAAATATTATCTTGAATATAAATCAGGTTTTCATCTAAAGGTGGATATTGATTGCTTTGTTACCAAGGCAAAACCCTGATTTGAAAGACTATATAAAGGAGACATCTAGCCTTGTGCAAAAATAATCCCCACACCTTACATGTGATACTAGTTTGCATGCTAGAGTCGTTTCTCCTTTAACCTTTGGTTTTCTTCTTCTAAAACCAGGTTAACGACTTAAAGACTTCATTGAGATTGTGAAGCCAAACCGATACTACTTTTATCGTAGTTGTGTGATCCGATCTTGCATCTTCTATCGTACGAGTACAATCAGATTGATTGTCTTGAGATTGATATCTCTGATAGGCAAGATATAAAATGTAATCACAAACATCTTTGTCTCATTGTTCGTGATTCCGCAAAATCTTGTTTCACTACCATACGATTAAGATTGTTGTGAGGTGATTGATAACTCTAGGCTATTCTTCGGGAATATAAGACTGGATTATCAATCGTTTCCTGTTCACCTTGATTATTATCAAATGACGGAACAAAACCTTTAGGGTTTATCTGTGGGAGACAAATTGATCCTTTGATAGACTTATCTGTGTGAGACAGATTTGTTTATTGTCAAAGCCTGCGATTTTGGATCGTAGAAACTCTTAGTTGTGGGTGAGATCAGCTAAGGGAATCAAATGCGCAGTATCCTGCTGATATCAGAGGTGTAGGGAGTAAAGTTGTACCTTGGATCCGTGGGAGAATGATCGGGGTTCAACTACAGTCCAGTCCGAAGTTAGATTGGAGTCGGCTAGTGTGTGTAGCGGCTTAATACAGTGTGTGTTCAATCTGGACTGGGTTTTTCTGCATTTGCGGTTTCCTCGTTAATAAAATTTCTGGTGTTTGTGTTATTCCTATTTCCGCATTATATTTGTTTATATAATTGAAAAAATACAGGTTGTGCGTTTGAATCAATAAATTGGAAATCCGACCTTTGGTTGTTGATTGATATTGATTGATATTTGGATATTGGTCTTTGGTACCATCCAAGTTGTTCCTTGTGTTTGATTAGTGACTCGCTGATTTCTATTAGCTTGGGTAAATCAAAACAAGAGACGGATATTAACTCCTTAAGATACTTTTAATTAGATTTGTCTGACTTTCTAGCTGATTCTCTATAAAGTATTTTGGAGTTAGTCCATACATATTGCTAAGCAAAATATTTGGTGGTTTTGTTAGACCCCCGTTTTTTCATCAATGCCAATATGTGACTATCTACTAGATAACTTATTCCATTGCGTTATTCATAATTTCTCCTTTGGATATAGTGCTACACACGCACCAACAAGACGTATTTTTACCGAAGAAATGTCAACCAGGAGGGTCATCATGGGGTTTGTGTTTATGAACCAATTTATCAACCTCCAATTGAGAGAATATTTCCCATTACCTCCATTAAGGATGGGAGACGGTGGTGATGGCGAAATACCCAAGGGTTGGTGTAATCGGTTCGAGGAAAAGGTTTGAACTTTGGAGGGCATTAGAATTGTCGAGGGATGATCCATTTAAACTTGTTATGAATGGCGAAAAGGATGAATAGATATAGTCAAAGGTGGAGAAAACAATTTTGTATGCTTCAAAATACTCTACGGTTTGGAATGTAAATAAACCATATTGTACGTAAGATATACGGTAGTATTTGAAAACAGTACGTCAGTCATACGGTAATCTTTACAAAGCGTATGTCAGATATACGGTAATCTTTCCAAAGCGTACGTCAGATATTCGGTAATCTTTCCAAACCGTACGCGACAACACGGTTTTCTTTCCAAACCGTACAACTGTCAGTTTTTCCTGATACACTTACGGGTTGAATTTCAAATCGTAAAACTGTCAAAAATTCCATATTTTGGGTACAACATACGGTTGGAAAATCCAAACTGTAAATAAACTCAGCAAACTTACGGTTTGGATTTTCAAACCGTACGCTATTCATCTCAACAACTGTGACACTCATTCTTTTGATATAGCATACGGTTTGGCATGTTTACGGTTTGCATTCTTACCGTATGTTCTTACGTACGGTCTGGTTTCCACAATGTATAAGAACCTACACTTTGTATTTCCTACTGTGTGTTTCACTTGTCTTTCAAAAATGCTATCATTCTTCAATGGTAAATCCATTGCTTGGTTATTGCTTCTTTTATCTGCCAAGTCAAGTGCCAACAACAACAACTCATTGGATATTAACTTGGACAAATAAATAACTAAAGGTCATTCGTTCAAGCTAAACTTAGAGTCTTAACATGAGAAATTCATAATCCAACATAAAGGAAATAAATCCATGTCAAACAACTACCATAACTTAGCACTACTACAAATCCATAACCAAGTCACACTCTCTAGCGATGATTTTTAGCACCACGACCACCTCGATCACGTCGACCACGTCCACTTTTGGTTGAGATCTAGTTTCAAAATCCCCTTGAAATTCATTAGGAGTAGAAGAAGAATCACCTTCCTGGATACCAGACCGACTGGAAGAAGCTTTGCTAGATGGTACCACTTGGTTCGGCATCATCACTTGAATCACTTGAATCCTCAAAGAGATCTTCTTTATCAGGGTGAGGTATGTGTTTAACTTGGCTTCGCAGTTTCTTCATTTGTGTAACCGTCATCTTTTGGTTAGCATCAATGTAACCGGTAATGTCCTTGACAACGACCTTGCATCTATAGGTCTATTTACATACCAACGAATACACAAATTTGTATTTAACACAATAACATGAATTTAAATAAATTCGAAATTTAGTAGTGTAATAACGTACCATCATTAACTTTTGTTTCTTCCAGTGATTCACCAACTTCACTAGCTCATTCTGTGTTTTTGAACTAAACTCTTTTTAGATATTGCAACTCTTCCGGATACTTATTAACCACGTGAGGATGACCCCACTCATAAAACCAATCCAAGTAATCGGCATCAGCATCTTTTAGTTCCAGGAATAGCTTCTAAAAAATTCATTTTAAAATGGTATTGGTTTGACTCAAGGCAATTCCAGTCGGCGATCGTTGGTGCTGGTTTGTAGACCAAATTCACATTACTCGATGAAATGCTGGAGTGTTATGTGTCCAATGCAAAACCTTCTTCCTGGACTATTATCTGGACGAAACCAAGTTGACGAAGAACTCTACGAGGATTAAGCATCACGAACCCAGTTGGATGATACAATGGTTCATTGTATCTTGCCACATTTGAAAAATGACATCGATCATCTCCATTATCATCGAGGTCTATATATGGGTCAAACACCACATCTTATGCTGTCATAGTGTCCAATTGATACCTTATGTCAGCTATGTCTTTTTGCTTATGCTTTTTTTGAACTCTTGAATAAGGATATTTACTTCCTGTAGGTAAACCTGCATGCCACTTCGTACTCTCCTTTGGCCTCAAACTAGGAAAATGATCATAAACCCAAGACTGCACAAAACCATAATGAAATTATACATACTTGGTTACTCCATAATCCATATAAAAGCACATTATAACAAATTGAAGAAAATAATCAAAAATGAAAATAAAAATGAATACCTGGACAATACACACATTTCCCGAAACTTGGAAGCAATTCCACCTAGAAGCTTTACCAAGAGAATCAAATAAGAAAGCAAGGCTAGCAGTGGCCCATGATTACCGTGGCACGTCGTTAGTCATGTAATAAGTAGAGAGTGTCTTCAACAACAGTAGATAACAAGCATTGACCCTATTACCCGTAAGATCGGGGAAAATAATGGTTCCAAGAGTATACAACAAATAAGCTATCGATGTATGTCTAATACTTGCTTCGTCCATCAGTCCACTTTTTTCCTTATCCAAAGAGCCTTCAAAATATTGCCTTAAACTTTTCAATTTAATCTTTCTCATCATGTTAGATGATTGTCTTTTTTTGTCCTTTTTGGGCCTCTTTTGACCTTGTTCGGTTCCAGCAGAAGGCTGAAACTCTTTTTCATCCACAGACCTTGTCCATCAAAGGAACTCAAAGACTAATTCATAAAGCTTTTCAAATGATATTTGGTGGTCAAAATCCTAAAAGACAGCTTTACCTTTCACGGGGAGCACGGTAATTTGATAAACATCGTCCGGGGTGATAGTCATCTCGCCGAACGGAAGATCAAAAGTGGTTGTTTCGCCCCAAAATATTTCCTAAATCTAGAAAAAGTAACAATATCAAAGTCCTTTTGCCCGTACTCAATTGCAGGCCATAATCCTGAAGCTTTTACCAAGTTTATAACCCTTTCACATTCGTTATCCAATAACCAAAAAAGGGTCATTTGACGCTTCAGTTTAGGGACCCATTTTTAATGATCCTAGAAAAACTTAAAATAAGTTTAATGAAACTGCAAATAAGTTCTTCTACTGATCATTGTTTTTTCTAGTTTAATATACAATCAATAGGGAAACCTTTTTACCTGTGCAACACAAACTCTTGCAGCCCATGAGGTCTTATAACTAAATAGGACATTGCCTCCATCTCTAGGATAACCCCAAGCAGTGACATCCGCCTTCTGTGGCAACAACTTCATAGCTTCGATGACTTCTTTTGTAGAAGGTGGATGTGGATACTTCTTTCGCTCTTTTCCTTCTTTTGTTGGTTGAGTAACTGAAGGACCAACACTTGTACCTCCTTCTTGAATCTCAGCAATCTCTAGAGTTGGTTGTTCACAGATAAGAAGTGAACAGTCAGTAATATCTTGTCTTGATTCACCAATAACGATACCTTTTTTTCTTTTTTTTAGCGTCCAAAGGAATCCTGTTACGAGGGGATAGAGTCCGCTCTTTGCTTGGTGATACTTCTTGCGTTCTCTTCTTCTTTACTTTATCCCTTGGTTGTCGATTCCTAACATATGTCAACAACTATGTTTAACTTATATAATGAAGTAAATAAAGCTGAAAAATTCGGATAAAAAAAGTTACAAAGAGCATAGTAAAGCAAATATTGCAACATTTACATGAAATATTCCTAATTTCCTATTCATTTTGTCAACATTTATCAATGCTACTTCTAAGAAGATTACAAAGCTATATTTTGAAAAATTGACAAACACTGATTTTACAAGCATATAGGAGATGCACAAAGATGCGCAAACTATCATCATTTCATCATATTATTCGCAGAGAGATTACTACTTAGCCTAAGTACCAAATTAAACAATACCTGCAAATTATATTGTTTCATTCCTCCAATAATTTTATTTCACTTTTTAAGTTTTGTTGGAATGACCCTAGGAACACAACAAAATAATTCCTAAAAAAAATATAACTTAGGTTCATATAAAGCTAAATATGCATAAAAGCGAGTGATGGATCTAAGATGAGTAACTATTACCGACACAACTTCTCAAGCCCTAAGCTAAATTAGTGTTATACGAAAAAGACCAATTAGGGGACTCTTTCAAAAGTTATAAAATACATACGGTTTGGACGCAAACTCAGTTAGACGTACGGTTTGGAACACAACCCATAGAGAAACCCAGTTATACGTAAAGAAACTCTGTTACACGTACGGTTTGAAACTCAAACCGTAGAGAAACTCAGTTGCACGTACGGTGTGGAATTATATACATACGGTGAGAATCTAAGTGATTTTAATTACAGTTTTAAATCCATACAGTATTCAGACACAGATACGGTATGGAAAATCAACATATGATAGGGAATATTAAACTGAATCTCAACATAGGGTTTAGTACTTTGAAGATTTTAAACCGTACGACTTGACTACGGTATGAAAAATAAGAACTCTACACCATAAAGAGTTCTGGAACAGTTTTTTGAAAACCTTAATTCGATCGAATCTGTGTATACACGCAATAAAAATCAATGAAATAAGATGGGTTTTCGATTTTTACCTTATTGAAGTCATTTCGGATGGATTAACTAGCGTTTTATCTTTTGATTGTTCAATTCTTCATCTTCATCGGATTGAGCATTTGGTCTTGCATGTGATGAATTAACTGGTTTTTGATTCTTGTTTCTCTTAGGATCATCAGTACGTCCCATAATCTTTATAGAGGTTTTAATCGATGATGAATAATTTTGATAATCGACAATTAATGGAAAAAAAAGTGATGGAGAGCGATTGGGAGGAAAAGGATGGTGAAACTGATTTTAGTTTCTTTGGTTTATGTGTAGGTATTTAAGGGATGAAGGGTATTTTAGTATGGTTTAGGTCCCCTTTATCCTCGTTTAGGACACTAGAATCTTTATGAGCCATTAAAATTCAAACCTTAGAGCCCCTATAATAAGTTGCCTTCAAAAAGGCTGTATCTTTTTCTTTAATAGGAAAATAGCTTTTTTAATAAAATTAAGAAACTATAGTAATGTTTTGGTCACTTATGATCAGAGTGTTGATCCAAGTATGCCATTCAAAATAATAATCAACTGAAACTTCTTGAGTTTTCAAAAATTTGGCTAGAGAATCTGCTAGGTTATTTGCATCTCTTTGTGCACATATATACTTCCATTGTTCAAATTCGGATAGTAAGAAAAGAATATCTTCAAAAAGGCTAATGATTTTCCTCAAAAATCGGCAGAAGCCAAGTTACAGGTTTGGACCAATATATGGAGGAATTGTTTGTTTTAGCCTATTATGTTAAGGTATGAAAAATAAAATTACATAATCTAGATTTGAAAGGTGAAAAGACAACCAACTAAACAGGAAGTGAACAACTGAATATCTTTCAATATAGAACTTATTTTTTTCAAAAAGAATTGATGCACAAAAATAAGATTTTTTGAGAAGTCCTTCATCACATGACCTACATGATAACTAATAATTGTAGTAGGTAGGGTTCTGTAGGTTAGATTTCCTGGTTACTAACATAGCTCTGGCTCTATTAATGGTGGAAGAATGAGTTTATTTATGATTATAAAAAACTGGATTGTTTTCATTGCTCCATATAGACGATAAAATGGTAACAAAGAGACATTGGAATTCATCAGGCAGTTTAATAACAAGATCCACATGCCAATTGATCAAAAATTTATCCAAGAAAACATAAGTGTGCACGCACAAAATGAAATGAAAAGAAAAAATAAACATGTCTAGCAAAGGCACAAAGGACAAGGACATGCATAGCAGATTCATGAGGGTCGAAACATCTATAACAATCAACATAAATCATATCCACTTTAGTATGAAGAACTATTCTAACTGGTGTATCATTCCTAGCAGATTTCCAGAGAAAAACATGAGTACAATTTGGGACTCTAGCTATGTTTCCAGATGCATTTCCAAAGTTTGTTTGCTACAAGGGAAGGGACTAAACCCTCTAAATCCCGGTAGGCAAATTTGAAAGAAAATCTTCCGTTCTTTGAAAGATCCCAATCCTTCTTATCAAGAGCACACAACTGGGCTAAGGGAATAGTGACAATATTTTGGACAAATGCATTACTACCAATATTTGAATTTCTAGCCTCTTGGATAATGAAATAAGAGTTTAGCGCTAGGGTCCAAAGGGACAAAAAGATTAGGAAAAGCGGAGCCCAAATTTGGAATCCACTTATCACACCACGGGTCAATAAACTGCCGATCTCCCATAGTCCAATAGACATTCAGGATTCTCAATGATTTTCCCAGCACTTCTATCCAGCACGGGTAGATTACTTGGATCATCTTTACGAAAGCGTAAACCTCCCTCAAATTTACGAAAGCACAAAATATCCCAACCAACCAAGTGCATTTTTTTTATCTTTAGGATCCAAAATTTTGTGCACCAGAATTTATAAAAATGGGAATCCATCTTTTTACACAGATACCTAAGGATAACAAAATATCACATCTTGTATAAAGGGATAGCTTGAACAATATATTTATTCAAAATGGTCATAGTAGTCTGAGATAAGATTCTATGAAACCAAACAAAAATTTTGTCCACGGATGTCAGAATAGTTGTCCTCTTTTATTTATGGAAAATGAGTTACATGAATTTTTGATTAGGGGTGTTATTCAAAGCTCCAAAACCAAAGCAACTCTCTACTCACATCTCAATAACATATAAACCATGTATCTCTTACATGATGAACCTTTTGGAGACGAGCCTTGTCTAAAACAACCCTGAACCGCTACCTTTGTGACACTTAGCACTAAACATCGAATAAGCGAGATAAATATTATTACCGATTTCTAAGCTAAATAAGCAAAAACTATGCGAGTCAGTGAAGTTAAGAAAAACAATATACCTTATAACTGTGCGTGGACTTTGTAATGATACCTCTCCACGAATATATTTAGGATTTTTAAAATACATAAAATTGGTTAAAAAGATCAAAATCAATAATTTTTGGGTGAAAAAGATATTTAGATATTGATATTGTTTAAATGGACAAAAATGTAAAAATAGCCCGGATGTAAACAGTTTCATCCTATCCATTTTTAAATACTTTTTCATATTTTTAATTTACATCAGGATGTATCCAGTTTCATCCTTGCTATTTTTTTAGTTTAAGTCAAGATGAATCCAGTTTCATTCTTGCTATTTTTTTGGTGTCCATTTTACCCATAATAATTTTCTCGTCTATTTAAACCATGTTTAAAAACATTTGGACAAATGACCCATTTTCCGTTTAAAATACGTCGCATCATTCCCATTACTTGGTCATAACGCTGGACCGAAATCTCTAAAAATGCGTTAATTTAGTAACCCGTTATAGGGGCGGCATTCTAATAGGACAAAAAGGGTCATTACATGATCATTCAAGGTGTCCCTTATCGAAAAACTAGAAATGACAAATTAACCCTCATAATTGATAACCTAGTTTAGTGATGATAATCAAGTTTAATGTTAATAATTAATTTCATTTATATTAACTCAAAATCAAAACAAAATCATATTTTAGAGTTTAAAAATAAAATAAAATTTGGAGATGGTAGAGAAGTTTTTAACCCAAAGTGAAGGTCAATCTCAACCAATTGAAGAAATTAACCAACAAAGTGAAAACCCAATACCTGAAAATGACCAGGTATACTTCTAAATTAGTCCCAACTAGCTTTATGTTGATCAAATATGTAAAAAAATTCAATTTCTTACATTTTCAGAGATAAATACGGTTGGAATTTCACTCGTAACCAACCGTAATTCATAGTTACGGTTTGTAAAAGATGAACTACCAACCGTAACTGGTTTAATTTAGGGAAAACCCAATTGTAAAACTAGTTACGGTTGGTAACTAAATGCTCGATACCAACCGTAACTCAGTTACGGTTGGTAACCAAATGCTCGATACCAACCGTAACTCAATGGTTAACTGAAAAAAATTCTCAGATATAAGAACATACGGTTGGTAATAGTTCAATTACCAACCGTAACAACATCAAATTCTCCAGTTATGGTTCTTAATAGAGTTAAAATCAACCGTAACTCACATAAACCCAGAAATTTGAATTTTCACCTAAAACCCTAATTTCTAATAGAAACTAAACTTAGATCGAACAAAATAAACTGAACCCTAACTGGGTTTTTAATAGCATACCTCATATAAGTCATTACACTTGATTAATTTTTGAATCACTGATTAATCGAAGACGATGAAATTTTCAGTTTTAATGGAGGTTACGGTTGATGGGAGGAGAAGAGAAGAATAAAGAAAACATATTTTCAATTTAGCTTTGATTTAGGTTAAAATATGAAAAGGGAAATCTAGACAATTTACAAAACCATTTAGACACCTCCTAACTAACTAGAGGGACACCATTATCATAATACCGCTCCTCTAATAAACCATGCCGCTCCTATAACAAAATACTTAATTTATGACATGATAACCCAACCCGGATATTTTGGTGAATAAAGACGGGCTGACCTTGTTCGTTCATGAACCCAAAGGGCTAAGGGCTAAGGCCTAAGGTTACTAAGTCGGCATAAATTAGAAGATCCATAACGTAAAGAGGGTAATAAGGACATACCATATGACTGGTGAAAAGTATTAGACAGCACCTGGATATTATTATACGTACAAATCCGTAACAAAACCTTCTATCGTACCGTTTTGATTGGTTAAGATAAAGCGGACCCACCGAACACAATTATTCTTGGCTGTCGATGTTAAGGTGGAGGAATAAGAACATGTAAATCATGTGGTCAGTGGGCCACCAATTGGTCATTGCTGACTTGATATCCAGTGTATCAATTACAATAATGAACTAATACCGGCTAATAAGGTACCGGTTTTTGCTTAGTGGTGTTCATAAAAAGCCTTTCTCGTCATTGGATAATTGAGCAAACTTGTACTCCATTAGATTTTAAATTTGATCATGGAGGACAAAAAATTTTCTAACAACTAAACTCCCATACATTATTTTTCCTAACAGATCCTATTTTCCGAGTTAGATTAAAATATCACCCAAAAAGGTTCGTTGTTAAGAACGATTGTTCTTGGAAAGTATTAGTGTGGACTAATGTCTGTTCTGGGAGTTTGTTGGAAATGATAATGTCTAAATTTATTTAAAGAAAACAAAACAAACAATGTACAAGCTTTGCATGTAAACTACCAACAAATGATTTACGTATGAGACACAAAAAACACAACACTAAGAGCATCTCCAACAGAGGATGAAATTAGTGACACATAGAGTTTTAGACTCCCGTTGTACATAAATCCATCTTTAATAGTATGATCCTACAAATTAGGAGAGATTAATTATTAATTATGAAGATGTTCAAGAAAGTGTTATCTATACCTAATCTATGTGTAGAATCCAAAAATAAAAGGACTAAATAGAAAAGCCACATAGGATTTTTGCACCTTTTGTTGAAAGAGAAAATGTTTGATGGGGACGTTTTTTTATGGTATTATAATAAAAAACTATGTTTCCAAAAATACGAGATAAGTGTATTTTTAGGTAAAATATTGTTCCTGTTAATTGGTTATATTTTATCTTTGATATTTTTGAAAACATAATTAGTTAAATCAGTTAATATGAAAGACACTTGTCAACTTCTGATTTTTTCTCCCATGCCCACATCAAAAAACTCCCCTCCAAAAATTTATCCATGTTGTAGATGATTTAAATAATTTTAGTATTTTCCGACTTTATATGAATTTAACCATTCATTGTCGATATTATATGCACTAATAAAAGTTTGACAAATATATTGGCTTTTTGTTGTGTACATCGTCGTACTGTCAAAAGATTATTTTTTTTATTATTTATCTTTTTTGAAAAATAAGAAAAAATTGATTAATGAGATTTCAAGGTTACAATGAGTATAAGATCGAAATTAAGAGAATACATAGTAACAAGAGGATACCGCAAAAGTACAATACCGAGAAATCTTACACGTGAAAGAAAAGGATTATCGGAGTAAGACAAATACAAATATGAATAAGATCTGATTAAATCGTAAGAATGATGGTTTTTCTCGGAATTAAATTCCAAATATCTTGTAACTAGTAATGAAGCTTCCGTTGTAAAAAAAAAAACACCGTTGTAGATTTCACCGCCTGATAAGTTGATGATGAAGATTCCTATAAAGGGTTCTTCATCGGAGACAATAAAGATGGAGATTTCGTCCTTGGAGAGCATTACTATTGATCTTAAAACCCAACCCAATAACCTAGAATCGCCATTAAAACGAAAATAATCCTCAAAAGAGTAGAAAAAACCATCAAAACGGTGTAGATAAATAGAAAACATGGATTAGATAAGTAGCAAGGAATAATGAAAAAATCTGCTATGGACTAGATCTAAGCAGAGTGGGGTTGTTTTTGATGATTTTATTGGAAAAAAAGAAGAAAATAGTGAGAGAAAGAAGAGAGATGAGAGGTCAAAAGATTCAATAAGGGCGAAGAGTAAATGGCGGAGAAAACAGAAAATAATAGGATGTACGAATAAGTTTTTCCATCCCAAATTATGATTTCAGTTTCCCTTATCCATTAGGAAAATCTTCTTATGATAAGTTATCAGGAATATGGTATTCTCGTAAACGAATTGGCAGGAAGTACATGTACAGTTGTTAGTTGTAACTTACCCAAAATACCGAGCACTTATGTTTTAGTAGTCTTCTGTTCTAGGTACAACATGTTATCTTGTGGAGGGCTCCTTATGAAAACAGGGTCAAGCTAGTTACACTCAGAAGTTATAGTTTACATATTCCTTCCACTGATGAATCATGTTATTATAACTAATGGAGGATTAGTTTGATCTCTTTACGGGATTAATTTAGTTATTGTAATAATTGTTTCTTACACCAAGACATGATATTGTTTACATATTTTGGTCTCTCTTTATGAAGCAGGAATTTAGTTTCTTAGTTATTCGTTGTTTCTTTCAATTATTCTTGTAAAAGCAGATGGTGTAAAGTTCATAAACTACGAACCACTAATTCAAAAAGAAAAAGATTCATGTGTATTTGTAAAAGCTGGTGTTTCTAAAGCCGAAAACGAATAATGTCGATTATAACTTATGAAATTTTAGAAGATTGAGAATAACATAAGTACGCTATAGTAGATAATGTTATTTGTGCTATATATTCTTTAGGAATATTTTTTCCTTTTGGCACCCGAAAAACTTCATGGAACAAATTATCCACACCAGAGAAGTTGTACAACTGCCGAGTAAATCTACATGCTTAATGGTTTATGAGGGTTACTAATTTCACGAGGAGTTACCAGTTATAGTTGAAAGACTGGTTTTACATGTTACGTAATAGAACCTCCCGTGGTGATAGAGGCGACCTTGTATCAAAAAGTCGAAATAGAAATAAAATGTTTCTTTAGTTTTTTAGCCTGGATTTCCGGGCAAGTTTTTTTTTTTTTTTTTTTTCTTTTGCTAATAATCATGTAAACTTTGTTGGTGGTGAGCCCAAATAAAAAGAAAATAAATGAGATGAGAGATTAATCCTAGCTACAAACTGTTAGCATTTACTAATTTGTTTGGGAGTATCCAGTGCTTCAGGTTACTTTGTTTTGTAAGATACACCCGAGTAGTTCTGGTACGTAACCCCCTGTACCAAACTTGAAAAAGTTAATCAAGATAAGATGCTTAGGTTTATCCTTTATGGATTGTGCTCCTTATGTCCATACAACCAAGAGAGATCATAGAAAATCTCATTATCTAAAATGAGTAGTCGGCAGTCTTTCTTGAAACGGCCAAAGCCTTCTGCACTTCTGCTTGAGGTTGTTGCCCTGTCACAAAAGTAAACGTGTTTGAGCCGATCGTATATATATAATTGGGATAATACGGACAAACTTGCATCACAAGTTTGCATGCACATCCGTTTCATATCAAGTTGGTACCAATTATTAAAATCAAGTTGATATAATTCTAACAGACATGATGTGATTAGGGATGCTGGGTAAGGATTTCGAGCTTGGTCGCCAGTCACTCTCAAATCTCCAGCCATATCCGAAAGATCACAACATTTACGTATGGAACTCTCGAACTCCCTATTTCACATCGTGTTTACAACAAATCCTTTGAGCATGGATAAGCTTGAGTTTGGTCTAATGAGTGCTAGTTCATTCTAAGAATATTGAGTTCGACTACTTATTGTAGAATTTAGAAGATCACACTAATCTACAACTTATAATGAGGATACTCTTATAATATTACTTTTAAGTTTTGACCGTGAAAATTACAACGGGATGCCAAAGGGAAGCAGTTAGGTGCGGAACTGCTGATATTAAGTGAGTTATACTCGTATATATAATTTGGTGAAAACATGTGATAGAATACTGATTGTGGACCAACAATATGCAGCACCCTTTGTAGTCTCAAGTCTTAATCTTTGCTTCTATAAGATGCGACAAATGATATTACTTCACAATGTCAAGTGGAAGCAAACTAGCTCGAGGAAAATGATAGTGTTTCAGAATATTAGTTGATATGCAACTTTTAGTCTTCACTGGACCACACCAGACATCAAAAATAATACAACTGTTGCTGTTCATGAAATGCGAAAATATAAATGTGGTTTTAGAGGGCCCAAATACTGTTCACCGTAGCCGTAGGGTTATTACAACCTTATATTTTAGTGGGAAGAAGGAAGGTAATTAGGGTTAGGAAACGATATAAAGACATTTTCTGATCGTTGGATGCAATGAAAGGTCGATAATTTAGGACCACATGTGAGATAATACGGTCGGTAATGACTAGAGGTCCATGTATCCACTGCAATTATGAAAACAAAGAAAAAACAAGAATACATGTGATCTGGTAGTTTCAAGTTAGACCGTGGGTTGTATTCTGGCGTGTGTTTTGCCTTTCACATAGATAGGAGCTCTCGACTCTTGTATGGTGTAATCAGTTGTCGAAGATAATTTTCAAGGAAAAAAGAAACACAGTGGATGAGTATCAACTACCTGGTGTGTGTTCGGCTCACTCTTTACAAAGCCAGCAAATTATATGTGCTAACGGATGAGTTATGCGTGAGTATCAAAAGGCTAATAAATTTTGCATGCTTTCTCAACTATAAAATGTATCATTTACAAGTTACAATTTCCCTTATATTTTAAGATGCCTGGTATATTTATTCATTGTTTTCTGCAATTATCATCATGCTGTCAAAATGCTCGGAGATTTAAAGAAAAAGAGCCTGAGATGATGGAGAAAATTGAGGATTTTCAAGTGGATAGCGGTAAATAATGGTTCGTTTAAATTTTTAAATGTTGCATCTGATAAATGTCCGGGGAATCAGAAAGCAACAGTTTGGAGTTCAATCGATAAAAGCCAAACAGTAAAGATATAGAGCGGGATTAAAATGGCTCACCACTTTTTTAATGCTTCAAAATTTAGACCAAATAAATATTAATTTGATGTCCAAATTTACACAGGAGGCCCTTTTTATTCAGAAATAATAGTTACCGAGAGTGTATCCCGGTGCCCAATCCCGACGGAGAAAAAAAACTAGTGGGACCCAAACCAATCCTTATTACTAGGAATTACCAATAGGTACGTACCATTATAGTGTTCTTAGTTAGTGGCAGGTCCACCCATTAAAGCCCACTAATCAGAGGTCCATAATTAAAAGAAAACATGAAAATGGACCAAATTTTTTAATCCCAGGTCCTGTACACGTGCGGGACCAAAGATGTGTATTTCAAAAATTCCTAAAATAACCTTCACCTAACAAATAACATTTTAAGTTTTCTATATTCTCGATCAAAAAAATTCAGATCGGTTTTTTTCTCTCATTTCTCTTTCTTCTGCTGTTGTTGGTGCTGGTGAATTTAGACGTAGGGTTTCTGAAGGTCGCCCTCTTTTTGCAGGTATGTTATCTAATCTTTTGTATAATGTTTGTTTTTGTTTTCTGTTATGCTTTCAACTGAATCATAAAGATTAGATCGATTTCGTGATTTTGGTAACTCGATTATAATGATGTTCTCTATGTTAGTGATTTCTGTGATTTACATTGTTTATATTTCTATTTGTGAATTGCTTTTTTTGTTTTTGTTTTTATAAATCTTCTTTGTGATTGTTCGATTCTGTTGTTTCTCATAGATTCTTAAAAAAGTGAGAGATCTATGCTTTCGATTTCATTATCTTTCTGTTTTCGCTTCAAAATCAGGCTTGTTTATACTTTCAGATCGTATTATCCAGCAGTACATATACGGAATACTCATAAAGCTCGGTCGTTTTTGTTCTTTTTTTATGAATCTTGTTCATATTTATTCTGTTATTTGGTTAGATTATCATGTTTTTAATGATTTTAGCTATCGATTTTATTATTTTTCTGTTTTCGATTTGTTTGTACTTTCAGATCGTATTATCCATCAGTACATATATGGAATACTCATAGAAACTGCTCTTAGATTCTGGTTCTTTCATAGATCTCTCATTTTTTTAGTTTGATCCATCAGTACGTATGTGAAATACCGTATTATGTGCTTCGATTCTGTTGTTTCTCATAGATTTTTAATTATTCTTGTCATGAAGTTGATTTGTAGTTCATGAAACTGCAGTACATATATGACATATTCATAGAAACTTCTCTTAGATTTTGTTTCTTTCATAGATCTCTCACTTTTTTAGTTTGATCCATCAGTACATATGTGAAATACCGCATTATGTGCTTCGATTCTGCTGTTTCTCATAGATCCTTAATTATTCTTGCCATGCAGTTGATTTGTAGTTCATGAATCTGCAGTACATATATGGCATACTCATAGAAACTGCTCTTAGATTCTGTTTCTTTCATAGATCTCTCACTTTTTTTAGTTTGATCCATCATTACATATGTCAAATACCATATTATGTGCTTAGATTCTGCTATTTCTGATAGATCCTTAATTATTCTTGTCATGCAGTTTGATTTTTAGTTCATGAATCTGCAGTACATATATGGCATACTCATAGAAACTGCTCCTAGATTCTGTTTTTTTCATAGATCTCTCACTTGTTTTAGTATTGATCCATCAGTACATATGTGAAATACTGTGTATTAATACTGTTACATCTTTGTCACATTTACAGGTTCAAAACATGTCTGATGCTGAGTGATCCAATCCAAATACTTACTCCTATGCATACATCTATTATAAGCATCATCATTTTGCCTTCCTTCTGGCAACCAGGCTATGTAATGCTGGTATTAATTGATAGTCCCGACAGTTCCTTCATAATGCCTTTCTACATGGATCAGAGAGTGCACCAGCTCATTGTATACTGATGTCTACTTTCCGAATGATTCATACACAGGTTTGTACTCGCCATTTTATTTGTGCTTTCTCTTTGTGTTTTCATGAATCTTCAGTACATATGTCACATACTGATAGGAAGTGCTCTTTGTTATGTTTGATTCAGTACGTATATGAAATACTGAAATAAATGATCTTTGTTACGTTTGATTCAGTACTGGAATTGGATATGGAGATGATCTGGAGCTGCAGTTCAGAACTTATTGCAAGAAATGACAGATTTTGAATGATAGGAACAAGAGTTGCTATTGGTTCAGATTTGCAAGCTTGTGAAATTGGTGGTGGTCTTGATAAAGTTACAAATTGGTTGTGATGTGTGTTTGAAAGAAGGTGTGCTGAAAATGGATTTGGAGGAACATAGAAGGTTGGGTTGCTGATGTAAACTGAAGATACAAATGAGATAGAGGAGGAATTGTATGTGGTGATTACTGTGAACAAAATCAGTGGATGATATGTTCGTCTCAATGGGTTTATGAAGATGGTAGTGCTGTGTAAACAGGGAAGAAGAACAAGTCTGTGTTGCAGCTGAATTGAAATGACAATGGTGTTGATGTAGCTGTTGCAGTTGTGGTTTAAGCTAAGAAGATTGTGATGCAGCAAGAGAGAAGATTACTGAGAAATAAAATAGTAGAAGTACTCAAATTTGTAAACAGTGTAGCAGATATGTACTCAAATTTGTAAACAGTGTAGCAGATATGTACTCAAATCTATGGTCCTTTATATGTTTTAATTAAATTTGGACCTCCAGATAAATAAAATCCTGATTTGGTAGAAGTATGTTATTTCACACGTACTTAAACAGTGGGGTATATTAGTCATTTCCATGTTTTCAAATAACTTTGGACCTTAGGATAAGAATAAAATCCAGTTGGACCCTACTATAAATAACCTTATGGGCTTAGGACCAAGCAAGAAATTTTCCTCCTTATTATCTCCGATGGGCCCAGAGTTGCGTCCTGTCGGGAACACACGTCGGGATTAAAAATCAGTGGCTCTATCATTCCTCCTTTTTATACAAAAGGAACTTTTATTTTCCTTAATTTCGAGATTTTAATTGTTAGGTCAAGTTTTGGACGATGATGATGAAATTCTAACAAGATTACTTTGAAAAAGAAATTCCTACCGGATGTCCAAGGGCAGCGGCAGCGATGGCAGCTGTAGTGTGGAAAGAAGACTGTTTCGGGTTGGTCTTTTTAAAGATACCGGCAGGCTTTCCTCCGGCCATTCAGCATGGGATTCGACTTCTTTCAGAGAGACTATCGATCTTAGGATGCGACAGCTTTAAATGATAAGGAGGATACACCAATACAGTATCACGGAGACTATTATCCTATCGTACTCCTGACATTGGCCAACCTTCCGTTTTGGTACAATTTTTAGAAGCATTTTCTTGGGACCATGGTTTTTTTTTGGGACCATGGTTTTATTTTGGGTAAAGACATTAGAAGTAAATCTAGGTCATCCCATATCTACATATTTATTTAATACCTAAACTACCCTCATATTTAATTTTAGGTTATGATTAGTGATTAGTATGATTAGTGATAATTAGTTACTTTAATACAAAAAATTAGTTAATGATTAGTATGATTAGTAATGATTAGTTACTCTATTACAAAAAATTAGTTAATGATTAGTAATGATTATTATGATTAGTAATGATTAGTTACCAGTAAGAAGTTCGGTTACAAAAAATTAAAAAAATTTCTTGCGATCAAACCGAACTATATAGTTGGGTTACAAAAAAAAAATTTAAGACTTTTTACATCAAACTGAACTTAAAGTTTGGTTTCCAAAATTTATTACCTAGAACAGAACTTAATGATTAGTAATGATTAGTTACCAGTAAGAAGTTCGGTTACAACAAATTAAAAAAATTTCTTGCGATCAAACCGAACAATGTAGTTCGATTACAAAAAAAATTTAAGACTTTTTACATCAAACCGAACTTAAAGGTCGGTTTCCAAATTTATTACCAAGAACCGAACTTAATGATTAGTTACTAGTAAGAAGTTCAGTTACAAAAAAATTAAAAAAAAATTCTTGCGATCAAACCGAACTATGTAGTTCGGTTACAAAAAAAATTTAAGACTTTTTACATCAAACCGAACTTAAAGTTCGGTTTCCAAAATTTATTACCAAGAACCGAACTTAATGATTAGTAATGATTAGTTAACAGTAAGAAGTTCGGTTACAAAAAATTAAAAAAAATTCTTGCGATTAAACCGAACTATGTAGTTCGATTACAAAAAATATTTAAGACTTTTTACATCAAACCGAACTTAAAGTTCGGTTTCCCAAATTTATTACCAAGAACCGAACTTAATGATTAGTTACCAGTAAGAAGTTCGGTTACAAAAAAATTAAAAAACTTTCTTGCGATCAAACCGAACTATATAGTTCGGTTACAAAAAAAATTTAAGACATTTTACATCAAACCGAACTTCAGTTCGATTACCCAAATTTATTACCAAGAACCGAACTTAATGATTAGTAATGATTGGTTACCAGTAAGAAGTTCGGTTACAAAAATTTGAAAATTTTCCTTCCGATCAAGCCGAACTATATAGTTCGGTTACAAAAAAAATTTAAAATTTTTTACAATCAAACCGAACTTAAAGTTTGGTTTCCCAAATTTATTACCAAGAACCCGAATTTAATGATTAGTAATGATTAGCATGATTAGTGATGATTAGCTACCAATAAAAACTTTCCCAAAATTTTGACAACTTAATGATTCCTCTGATTAGTGATGATTAGTTACCAAAAATTGAAAATTTTGACAACTTAATGATTAGTTGTGTATATATATATATAGTTATTAGGTTAGTTTTAAATTAAATTAGGTTAAGGATAGGTTAGTCATTTCCACACTTTAGGTCACCCCTTATAATTATGGGGAAGGTGGCCTAATAAGATCATGGTCCCTCCAAAAAAACCATGGTCCCCCAAAAATGCTTCAATTTTTATTGGTTAACTGGCGGGACCATTTGGGTAAGTTGTGACCGTTCAATGATGAGGCCCATAATTCCATCAAACAACCCAATAACGACAAAGACAAATATCTTTGGAACGATTGAAAAGTCGTGGTTCGATAAAGACTGTTTGATCGTTGGAGGCAACGAAAGGTTCATATCATCAAGACCACATCTTTAAATCCCATGAATGAATTGACATGGTAACTGTCCAGCACCGTCCCATGAATTTGATTACAGAGAGTAGCAAGGGCAGTTTTCCAACGGAGTATTCTCGGTTAAATCTTGTTGTTAGTGACTTAATAGTTCTTCGGAAAATGGATCATTTGTCCAAATATTTTTAAAACATGGTTCAAATGGAAGAGTAAAAATTAGTATATGTGAAATGGACATCAAAAAAATAGCAAGAATGTAATTGGATTCATCCTGACTTGAACTTAAAAAAGAGCGAGGATGAAACTGGATGCATCCTGATATAAATTAAAAATAAGAAAAAATATTTGAAAATGGGTAGATGAAACTGTTTACATCCGGACTATTTTTACATTTTTGTCCATTTAAACAGTATCAAATTTTACATGTCTTTTTTACACATAAATTATTGATTTTGGTCTTTTTAACCAATTTTGTGATAGTTCTTCCCCACATCCGGTAAATTTTCTCCCTATGAGAAAAGTGTGGTCGAAATTCTGGCAAACTAAAGTTAGTTTTTTTTATGTGGGTGGCAAGATATTCAAAGATCTCTACTCAAGATATGATGTGCAAGAAAAGATGGCCTTTTGAGTGGGTAAATCGCTGCTACCTTTGTATTCAGAATGGAGAAACAATCAACTATCTTCTAATTCATTGTGAAATGGCCTGGTCTATCTGGTGTTTCTTTCCCAAGGAGTGGTCAGCTGTGTGGGTGACGCCTCCTGACCTCGTAAGTCTAATTAGATCATGGCCAACGAGGGCTACTTCACCTAGGAGACAGTTGATGCTTTAAATTCTCCCTGCGGCAGTTTTGTGGTGTCTATGGGATGTAAGGAACAAAAGGGCGTTCAATAATGTATGTAGAAACAAGAAGAGTATAATTGATTCAGCAAAACTAATTATTGCCTATTGGTTACATAACAAAGGGGTTTCTTACAGTATCTCTTTGGAGCAACTTTCCATTAGCCGGAAGGAAGTTCTTTTCCAACCTCCTTGATGTGTGCATTTTCTCGGGGCTCTTCTGGTGCTTGTTTGGGATTGGTGAATATTTTTCCTCTGGTTTTATGGGGTGCTGGCTTGTAGCATTCCTTTTGCTTTTGTGTTTTTGGTCGGGTGTTCTTCTCTTGTTTTGTCGAAGGACTACTCCATAAATCATGTACTTAACCTTCTATCTATAAAATGTTTAATTTACCGATCAAAAAAAAAACAAACAACAGTCCAACTCCATCCGCCAAGAAAAGTTCAGATAACATGCTTTGATCGAAATAGTGATCAGTGAACCTTATATAATATTAGAATCAGAAGTTCAAATTTCTATGGGAATTTCTCAAGATGTATACTAATACTGGGTTGATGAAGACTTATTGAACAATAGAGCAAATAAAAGGTTTGCCATGTAAGTTTCAGTTAGTTAGTGAGTGAATGAGTAACCATGGACTTGAGATTAAAAATGTTGGAGACGTGAACCATCCACGTAGTATTTTAGTGGGCTAGAGGTAAAGAGTTTAAAAGTCTTAAAAAATTAGATGACAATGAAAGAAGAGGAATCTTCAATCAAGTGGATTCAACAAGTTGTTGATCATATAATTTGGATTCCAGGAATCTCTTTTGAAAGAATAAAATATGCGTCCGCCTGCAGATCATCAGTATTAAATTGTATATAATGGTATTTCTGAAAGTGATGCTAAAAAAAGCTATGCATTCATACTTGGGCAGTGGTACCAATGTGGCGGTAATACATTATAATCCATCTGTTTCTGGAAAACAAATATTTTCATTTTTTCAATTTTACGTTTTTTTAGATTAAAATGAAAAAATGAAAGTATCACTTGTCAAAAAACAGATGGAGTAGTTGTTACTAGAGTTATTGGGTGATCAACAATGGTTTCGTTTAAAAATAGAAAATAAAAGAAAAATAAAAAAATGAAGAAGAAGAAAGAAGAACCAGTTAAAGTGAAGATAAAGGTGGAAAAGAATTTGATTTTAGTTTTTGATTTTATTATTTGGATCTAATGGAATAAGTTGGTAGTATCAAAAAGTTTAAATGATAAATTGGTAGTTTCATTAAATTTAGATATCCTTTATCTTTTTCTATTGGGTGGATGAAAAAATTTATAGGCCCATATAAATGTCTCAAACACCGAACTAGCCAGGATAGTAATAAGGACACAATTATAGGTGCATCAAATAAATATTTCGTTCTATTTTCTGAGTTTTCCTTCTTCTGGAAGGAAGTATTTTCTCTCGAATTGGGACGGACCAGCACGTTTATAACACAACACAACATGTTAAAATTCGAGCACAGCGCGGCACAACACGTGATCAGCCTAGCACCGGCCAATAACGTTAGTTTAATGTGTTGTGCTATGCCAGACAAATAGGCACATCAGCATGGCACAACACGTGGCAAGTGAAAGCACGCGGTTCAACACAACACACACACGCGAAGAAGACTCGCCAAATCATGCATACAACACAATACGTATTCATGCATATTTCACAAAAAGAATTTTTTTTAATTTAGCCAGTTTTTTACACTTTAGTTTGCTTATGTTGTTTAATTTCTATAATAGTACATATATTAATTAAAATATCAATAAATATTTATTTTGGAAAGCGTAAAATAAATAGATCACATTTACATCACAGCACAACATGCGAACAGCACAATACAATACATCTGAATCTCTGGCAGAACCCAGCCCAACACGTAGCACACTAGAGAATTCTTGGATTGGGCTGTACCGGGCCGACATATTTTCCACCTCAAGACACAAACTACGATCGGTGAAAAGTATTAGATGGCACCTGGATCAATAATAGCATTTGTTGTCTCGTCTCGTGGCATAATCTTGCATCTACCAATCTACAAAATGTCACGAAGTGAATGATACAGTGTGGCAGATATCATCTAACGTACAAATCCGTAACAAAAACCTTTTGTCTTTTGTACCGCTTTGATTGGTTAAGATAAAACGGGCCCACCTAACAGAATTATTCTTGACTGTCAGATAAGGTGGGAGAATGTAAATCATGCGAAAATGATATCCATCCCCACTCCCTTCCCGGCCTATGCGTCCAGCATCTACCGGTTTAACCTAGTTATAATGGGTCTCCTGTTATTCTTCAATCCATGAAATCATGAGCTAAAAACGTTGACACATAATAGGAAAAATGGAGCGGGGATGAAAGTGGGAAAGTGTAGCACTTTCGTAAATCATATGTCCGGTGGGCCAGTAATCACTCATTGCTGGCTAGATATCCAGTGTATCAATGATGAACCTTTTTTTGATAAACAATGATGAAGAGCAAAGTCGTTATGTGGGCTAATAATTTTAGGAGGCGTTGCCAATTATATTTAAAAGACTGTTTTTATATGGCACTATAACACACATAACCTATTGCAACACCTAACGGTGATGACATAAATCCCTACTAGTATCGCGATAATCCGTGTCAGTGTGATAAAAATTCTAGTGTTGCACCCAATCATTATTGTTGTAGCAAGAAATTATATTTCTTTGCCACCCTTTTTTCATATTGTTCCTATAATTATGTGATAAAAGTTCTATTTTATAGTACTAAGCTTTCGGCTGCATCTGAAAATTACTGTGATTAGAAATTTATTTTTGCAATACTTATATTGAAGGTGTGGCAATATATGGTGTAACAGTGGGTATACTTTTTTGTAGTGATATGTAACTTTCCATGGTGATCGAGGCGTGCGACCTTATATCAAAAAGTCCAAAGTTCGTATGATTACTTAAATCCAAATTGAAAGTTTCTTTATTTTTTAGCCAAGCTATGTAGACCTTTTCTTTATTTTTTTCTTGCTAAAAATCATCTGCCCACATGAAAAGAAAATAACAGAGATGAAACATTAATCCTAGCTACAAAGGATTACCATTTACTAATTTGCTTAAGAGTGTAACATTTAGTGCTTAAGGTTGTTTTGTTTTGTAAGGATACCTGAGCAATCTTGGTACGTAAACCCCCCGTACCAAAACTTGAAAAAGCTAATCAAGATAAGATGCTTAGCTTTATCCTTTGTGGACTCTGCTGCTTTTGTCCATACAACCAAGAGAGATCATAGAAAATCTCATTATCAAAAATAAGTAATCGGCAGTCTTTCTTGAAGTGGCCAAAGCTTTCTGCTTGAGGTTGTTGCCCTGTCACAAAAGCAAACGAGTTTGAACCGATCGTGTATATATAATTCGGATAATATGGACAAAACTTGCATCACAAGTGTGCATGCATGTCCGTTTCTTATCAAGTTGGTACTAGTTATAAAATCAAGTTGATATAATTCTAACAGACATTATAAAATCAAGTTGATATAATCAACTAAAATCAAGTTGACATAATTCTACCAGTCGCTCTCAAATATCCAGCCATATCTGAAAGATCACAATATTTACGTATGGAACTCTCGAACTCCCTATTACATTGGTGTTTACAACAAATCCTTTGTGCTGAATCATACTGTCGGTAATAGACGAAGACAAACGATATTGGGCCATTACTTAGTCATTGCTGACTAGAGGTCCAATGCATCAACTGCGATTATGACAACAAAGGGAAAAAGAAAGTGCATGCGATTCATATACACCATAATTTCAAGTATCATGACTATGGGTTTTATCCTGGGATGTGCTTTGCCTTTCATGGATATAGAACCTCTTGACTCACGACCTATTAGGGACCTGGGTTTTTTTAGGTCATGGGAGTCGTATATCTACGAGAGGCGGGACAAATCATAGGTACAATCAACGGTTAGTATAGATTTTTTTTATGTTTAGTTAATTAGTAAATTGTGATACCAGAGTATCAACTGTGTGTCCGGCTTATCCCTTACAAAACTAATAAATTTTATGTGCTATCGGATGAATTATGTGTGAGTATCAAAAGACTAATAGATTTTGCATGCTTTCTTAACTATAAAGTATATCTGAATTTACAGTTTTCAATGCATTTTAAAATGCCTGATAGATTTATTCATTATATTATGTAATTACCATCATACTGTGAAAAGGTTCGGAGATTAAAAATAAAAGTGCTAAAATGAGATGATGGAGAAAATTGAGGATTTTATTGTGGTAACTAATGATAGGGTCCCATAGTGATTTGATTGATTGTTAAATCTGATATTCGTGAAAGGATTGAGAATGTAACAACGAGAAGCTGTATTTGCGAAACCTAAATAATAAGAACTAGATTAGTGCCCGTGTTACGTATTGGCCATTCTTTTTCTTTTAACTTGACGTACACGGACAAAAGATTAGGTAGGACAGGAAAATACATTGAATATATGTGGATTTTATTTATTTTTCCGTTTTATTTTCACAGAATATATGCGTGAAATATATGAGTTTTTTTCTTCTTCCTATGTAGATTTATTTGGAAAAAAAGAAATAATACATAAGTACTCGAATTCGGATATGAATTTAGACTTCCATAACATTTCAAACACGGTAAATTAAATTTTCTTTTTGAGTTTGCGTTTTACACATGGAAACCAAAACAAAATTTCAGTCACCTCTAGATTTAGATTAAAGGCAAACGACCGATAAAAAAAAATATGAGTACATATAATTAATATAACGAACATTACATTGCCTTCACGAACAATTTCTTTTAATGTTGAAAATTCTACGAGAGTTAAAGTAGACTACCTTCCTAAACGCCGCAATTGCCTTTATGTTGCTGCCAGAGAACTATGGTCCTGAAATATTAGGAACGATAAGCAAAATGGGAGGAAAATGGTTATCATGTGTGGCATTTGTTGCCTGATTTCTTTCAATTGCACCAGATGCAATTGATTTACATTATTGCCATTTTTCAGGGAAGAAAATAATTATGGAGATGATGTATAAGTAGAACAATATATCGAAAAATTCTAAGAAGGAAAAAGGAAGAAAAGAAAAAAGTAAAATGCCGACAACACAAGACGAAGGAAAAATCAAGTGTGAGAAAATACACTTTTCCAAACAAATATAAATGGCAGCTTACTTTGGAATTGCTCCACAACGTCACATACTGGTTCGTCGCTTTGGTTGGTGCAATGTGTTGGGGAATAACAATTAAAACTGATAATATATATTAAAACAACATCACTAAATAAGAGGCACTTATTTGATTTGTATATCATATCCAAAGGACTGTTGATGTCTTAAAAAAATCAATCCTTGTTAAACACAACGAAAGAAGAAACCGGTAATGGTAGATTGAGGCAGATGTTCAACATGTTGTCCTTAAGACAAGAATGCCGACTACACTCCCGAAAGATCATGCTATAGCCCTACTAGACATATGCCTTCAGGATTCAACAATCTCAATAAAATTTGAATAGCACATCCAAACCTTATTCTACTAGAGCTTGGCAGCGGAAAACTCATAAATCTTCTTTTTCGTAAAAACACCATAAAAGAAGAAAGATAACTCATCTTTGTTGCAAGAGAAGGTGAAAAATATAAATCTAGAAAATTCTTCAATTGAAATTAAGTTTTTCATTCAATGAAAATATATGCGATAATTTTATCCCATAAAGACTGAGAGATAAATTTGGAAGGTGTTTTTATATTTTGAAAAACGTTTTATTATTAATTTTCATTCACTAAAAAACTTTGTTTTTCCAACAATCCCCCACATGAATGAAAACAAGACATAAAAAATCTTGGTGAACTTACTGAACGAAAAACTTTGTTTTTCCAACCCCACGATCCAACCTGACTGAATGGACTGGCGGATGTGTGTCAAAATCATACTAGTCATTCCAAGCCTCTCTCATACACAAAACTGTGTTGACCCCAGGGTCATATTATGGTTTTTAAAAATCATAGTAGCATGGAGAGATTTCATCTTTAGTTACCCATAAGTGGGACTAAAGGCTATGTTCACCAAAGTGAAAATGAGCCAGTGAACCCTTAGTGACCCTTAGGTCCTAAGAACTAGTAAAACCAAGACCATAAAAACGACATAAAACTCATTTTCTCAAAATGAGTTAAAATAGATAAAAACGAAAAATAGGAAATGCCATTATAGGCAGAGGTGTCCATGAGGTCTTGAACCTTTGCTTAGTCAGAGATTATCGGAACTACTTCCTAGACAGTGAACGCGATGTCTTGAACTGCTAGTGTTTGGTGTAATCCTCGATAATAAACACACATGATATCTCCAAGGTTGCTGCCAAGCTCATGCCGTTGTGTCCATTTTGGCCCTGGACATATCCCGTTTCTCAGAATGCTCTAGAGAATCATCTCAAATTCTCATAGGAAGCGCCCCACTTCCCCATTCAGATAGGTGCGTTCCATCAAGACTGTTTACTGCTACACCCCACTTCAATCTTAAATTGAAACTATAAAACTCATCAAGACTTGTTTAAAAGTCATCCTTCACATGCAGTCACACTATCACGTCGACACCATAGGGAAGCGACAAATAATGAAATTCTCTTATAGTGTTTACCTTTACCCACCACAAATTAGTTATCTCATTCAAAACCTTGATCTTCGGATCTCTAGTCAGCAAGGTTGAGTATCCTTCATGACAAGTTTATTTTATGAGCTTAAGTCCCATCCCCCTCGATGTATAATTACAAAATATCTCTCTAGAAAATCCTTTCGTCAAAGGATCACTAATTTTTCTATTGACTTCATTAAGTCTACAAAAATTACTTCATTAGACAGTATAGTTTCTTACCGAATTTTCCTTCTCCGAGTATGTCTAGACTTTGTCATTGCTCATTTACTTTAGAATCACATAGTCAATTGAGTTTCTGCAATGATGGCCATGTCTTCAGTCACAGAGGAATATCTTCTAAAAAGCATCTTAATAGCCATTCGGCTTCTTCTCGTTCTTGAATTAAAGCACACGAACTTTGATTTCTCGAAAAAATCAATTTCATCATGTCTGTTTTAAGGACTTCCTTAGATAGACACTCCTTAAGAGGATACACGCATAGGCTAAGATTTTTTTCATAGCCTGAAACAACAACGTCTCTTAAGGTCAGTACAGTATGTATCGCGTACACAATTTAAGATGTACCTCAAGTATCGCAAGTCTCTGATCAGATCATCCCAATAATTCTTTTGAGATACTAGTGTATTTGCATACACCTGCTTTACTGCACATTTACAACACACATTAAACACATTGAGTTTGACAAAGACCATTTCCTTCAGAATTTCTTCTGGTTCCCTTCAATTTTTTAGATCATATCAACTACTTGGTCTTTCACTCAAATCGTAAATATCACATATTTCATAGGTGGTTGTAAAGCATATAAAAAATACATGTACTATTCAATAGTACATTCATTACAACTTTCTCAAAATTAAGGTAGTGCAATATATATCACACATTTGAAATTAAATATGTACCTCATGCATTCCAATCTATGTTCCTCTAGTCAGAGCATCCCTGTGATTTCCTAGGGTAAATGTGTACATGCACATCTATTTTACAACACGTACTAAACATGTTAGACAGAAACTATATCCTCAAAATTTCTTTTGGTTACCTTTATCCTTTAGACCACGTCGCTTATTAGTTTCCTGTCAAATCTTAACAACACGATTTATTAGTAGATGTAAAACATGTTTATTATATCACAAGATATATCATAATAAGGCAATCAATAATATTAGTATCTAAGATTATACAAATATATGTAAAATCAGGTTGCATCAGGTACACTACATTTTCTCCAAACCTTGTAGTTTGTCCCACATCTGATTAACCTTCCAAGGAGACTTTCTCAAAAACCGCTTGTGTATCATTGCACACTCAAAATCCGCTTGGTTGGTGCAAGGTGTTGGGAAATAACAATTAAAACTGATAATATATATATATAAAACAGCATCACTAAATAAGAATTATCTGATTTGTGTATCGTCTCCAAAGGACTGTTGTGTCTTGAAAAAAAATCCTTGTTAAACACCACGAAAGAAGAAACCGGTAATGGTAGATTGAGGAACATGTTCAACATGTTGTCCTTAAGATAAGAATGCCCGGCTACACTCCCAAAAGATGATGTTATAGCCCTACTGGACATATGCCTCCAAGATTCAACAATCTCAATAAAGTTTGAATAGCACATCCAAACCTTATTCTACTAGAGCTTGGCAGCGGAAAACTCATAAATCTTCTTTTTCGTAAAAACACCATAAAAGAAGAAAGATAACTCATCTTTGTTGCAAGAGAAGGTGAAGAATATAAATCTAGAAAATTCTTCAATTGCAACTAAGTTTTTCATTCAATGAAAATATATGCGGTAAATTTATCCCATAAAGACCGAGAGATAAATTTGGAAGGTGTTCTTATATTTTGAACAACGTTTTATTATTAATTTTCATTCACTAGAAAAAAAAATTTCCACCAATTAAAGTGAAACAAACCGCTAGCCATCATTCCACTAAACATGATTCTTGAAAACAATTGTTCGGAGAAAAAAGAAAACCTATGGTCTTCAATGATCTGTTTAATAATTGAGGTTGAGCCTAACACCACGGGCCCAATGATTATTATTTTTTTAATCATACAAGTTATACATCTTCGCAGCATCTAATCAAATAAGTGTTGGAATCTTGCAACAATAGAAGAAACGTCATATGTATCAAACAATAAATAAAAAGAACCGTATCAAACAACTCTACCACGAATAAATTGATGAGGACAGAATCACAGGTTCAACAAGCTGTCCTTAACACATTAGTTCGCGGGTATACTCTGAAGTAATGCTAAACCCCAACGTGCGAAGATGTGTCCAGGATAAGACTGCCCGATATAACTTGAGTTAGCACAACGCAAGTTACCCACTCTTGATCTCAGCAACATGGATGCAAAAAATATAAGAAGAAGAAGAAAAGTAGACCTAGAGATAGTCGCTACTTGTGTGTTTTGAAAACAGAATTTCGAGTCATATTTATAGGATGTGATACTCGCAAATTAAGTTAGGTTTTTGTTTTCTTCAAAAACAAGTAAAACTCGTAAAAGGAATTTCCCACAAATAAAACTCTTAAGAAAATATTTTTGGAATTAATTTCCTAAAGAAAAATTCGCCAAAAACAAAACCGAGTAGAAGAAGAACTTGGTGCATGGTATACGCGCATGGGCATGGGTCGAAACATGTATTTTTCGCCCCACCCGCTCCATCCACATTGTTTTACAATATATCCATGAGGACATGATTACATAGTGGAACACCTCTTTAATTTTCCACAATGTGAGACTAAAGGTTCCATTTCATTCACTAAAAAATGAGTGAGTATCCTTAGACCCTTACGTCATGAAATCAAACCACACCAAGACCAAAAATCCATTTATTAAATAACTCATTTTCTCCGACAATAGGAAGTTGTAAAAACACACAAATTTGCAGTAACAATCAAGTCAATCATAAACATAAGCAATTGGAACTCTAAAACCTCATAAATCTATTTATTTCATACGACCACTGGTGAATTTGAATGGAATTAAGTGCGAATATATCAAAAGTAAGAACAGATATAAAAAATAGTAACCAGTTTCCATTGATGTATAGATATTCTTAACAATAACAAAATCTACAAAATGGTGTTGTTACCTTCTTACTGTCGATAAACTTAACTGAGAAACTGCTATCGGCAAGCCATTCCACCATTCTCTATGAAACCTAAACAATGGTCGACTCCGAATTTCCAAACAAAGTAATCCACCTTTACAACATACTGCCTGCACAAAACAGAATATTTTCGACGTCCATAAATATTCGAAATCATCTTTAAAATATTAGAGTAAATTAACAATTGGATACGCTGCATTTTCTTGCAAACAGTGGATATATGTTTGCAAAACTTTAAAACCATAAACACATCATGTATTATCTTTCACTTTTTTGGGCAGATTCACGATAACTATCTTTTTGACCAAACTTTAGCACAAAGATGTGTGAAATATAAACTGAAAAAAATTGTACCTTGTTGTAAGCCATTTAACTATGGTCAATGAGAGCAATGCAAACAAATTAAGAAAGCAGAATCGATAAACCATCCTAAACTACCAAAAGCTGATCTTGTTTTAAGCCATTGAACCGTACTAACAACAGAGCATTGCTAGCGAATTTAGCAAACAGGATGGTCAACTGACGTATTTGTGCTCCCCTACAACATGCAAATAAGACGCCTGTCCCAGATGGTTTACTTAACGTATTCAGTTGTATGCACACAGACACTACTTTCTAATGACACCAAAACTTTTCACTTTCTACAGATCCAGTAATTCCAATACCATTCATTATCTTGAGAAAATATGTCTGCAGTTACCAACCAAGTCAAAATTTTAGGTCAAAACATAATTTGCATAGAAAAATCAACTAAAACTTCATGACTAACTCATAGAAAAAGGCGGAAGGCAATTTGAACATAATTAAGGTTTGTAATTTCGCCTCAATTCTTCATCAAAATCAGCATGCAGTTCAATCGATGACCAAATCAAAATTTAAAATACATCACGATCATCTCTTCAACACCTATATGATTGCAACAGAAATACCAAAAATTTATACAATTTCCCAATTAAAATTCAGTGACTCAAAAACAGGCATACCTCCAAGATACTTTGTTGTTCTCATATCTTCATTGCATTTTCTGGCCTAAGGTCAGCAGCACCGGGAAGAGAAACAACATAAAAAGACCGCGTAATTCAGTTAGTTGTTCCTAATCATGATTTTGATCTTCTCAAACTTCTTTTGCTCTGTCTCGGTACTTATTCTCGCCCTATCAAATCAAATTTCAAAATTTTGAATGCAATAAGAAAACCCTAATATGTAATAGATAATGAAACAACAACAGAATAAATTGGGATGACTTACTTTTGCTTGGAATTTCTCTTCAGCTCCAGAAGCTTCGAATCAGGTCAAGGGGTACTCAGCTTCTTTAAGTTTTAATCTATTAGTTTTCTTTAAAGATGACCACATTAGAGCTGAATCTGAGACTTAACAAGTCGGTGTCCCTGCGATGGCGATTGTGGTGGCGAAAGAAGATTGTTTCAAATCAGTGGCGGAATCAGGATTTTTGATTGGATGGTGGATTATGGAGATAGAACTTGAACCTTGTCTGGTCTTGATCTTCTTGTAAGAAAGACATAACGGTTTGCTTCAGACACAATACGCAAAACAATAATGAACTATGAACAAATAAAGTTATATATAATATGTAAAGAAAATCATTTGGTTCATTAGAAAGACCACTAAACACCATGGAATTGATCACGACTTGGATCTAAATTACTTCAATAATATAATGGGTGCAACTACGTACTTGCAACTTTGATTAGATTACTGAGCAAGTTCATGGAAGAGATGAGCATGTGATGTTCCCCCGCTCATACTCCGAACGAGAAAAACTAGTTAAAGAGTTTGGAAATTTGGGTAGGTCCATGGCACCACCCACCCCACTAACACCTCCGCCCCTGTTTCAGATTGGTCTTTTTAAGGTCCCTCACAGGCTTCCTTTCTAAACCATCCTCGGCACTGAATCATAACTCATTCTCCTTCCGTCTAAAAAAGATAGGTGGTATATATAAATTACATACGGTACCAGCTAATTTTTAAAATTTTATGGAGTAACTTTTATATGACAGCCTTTGAGGTGAATGTGTCTGGTGTCAGAAAGATTATTTGGGTCTGTCTGTAAATCGTTTTAGGGAGCTGGTCAATGTTGTTTCTTAGGATGCGACAGCTTTAAATGATACAGTATCACGGAGACTATTTTTCAACCGTACTCCTAGCAAAGACAACACTTTCGTTATGGTAGATTTTTTATTGATTAACTGGCGGGACCATATGGGTAAGTTGTGACCGTTCAATGATGAGGCCTATATTTCCCATCAAACCAACCAAATAATGACAAAGACAAATATCTTTGATTGTAAAGTTGTTGTTCGATTAAGACTGTTTGATCTTTGGAGGCAACGAAAGGTTCATATCATCAAGGCCACATCTTTAAATCCCATGAAAGCATTGACATGATAACAGTCCAGCTCCATCCGCCAAGAGGAGTTCTAATAACATGCTTTGATGGAAACAGCGAATGCCATGAAGGCATGAACCAGTGAACCTAGCTTATATTTTTTTTAATCAGAAGCTTAAACTTTTTGGGGATTTTTTCAAGATGTACTCATGTCCACTAATATTAGGTTGATTAAGATTTATTGAACGATAGACTGATAGAGTAAATAAAAGGTTTGCCGTATATGTTTCCGCAGTCAGTTAGTGCTGAGTGAGTGAGTGACAATGGAGGAACTTGAGTATAAAAATGCTGGAGACATGAACCATCCACGTAGTACGTTGTGAGCTAATGATAATGCTAAAGAGTTTAAAAGTACACAGAACAAAAGTTGAGCCACAAGAAAATCAAAAACTTGTATGTTTTTCTTAAGAAATTAGATGACAATGAAAGAAGAGGAATCTGCAACCAAGTGGATTCAACAAGTTGTTGAGAATATAATTTGGATTCCAGGGATCTCTTTTGAACGAATAAGATATGTGTCCGCCTGCAGATCATCAGTATTAAAATATAAAGGAAGCTGCTACGCTTCTCCCACTCCTTTCCCGGTCCCATCTCTTGTCCCATTAAATGGGGCGATTTTGGTCCTTGATTTCTTGGATTGGAGTTAACAAGCGTCCTTTTATGTGGCGTCATATCATTATCTGCTTGACACCTAATGGGATAAAGGAGTGGGAGAAAAGGAGTGGGAGAAAACTAGGATTTTCGAAATATAAAGATGGTGTTTGCATTAAAAGTTGATTGAAAGGCGATTATGTACGTTGATTGGTAAATTACCGCACAATTCGGTAACCTTGTAGAATCCAATAGGATCAATAGTAAAGACAAACAAAATTATAATGTAAATACTACTAAGTTATCAAGAGACACAAAGATTTACGTGGTTCAATATTTTTCTACGTCTACGTATATTGCGTTTGGGTGATAACTTTGTATTAAGTATTGGGTGTGACAAGGATCTTAAATGCTTTCCAAAGTAATAATGGTAACTCAATTCAAAGTTGTTAGAGCACTTCTTGGTCGAACTCGCAAGCATTGCTATCTCAAGCTTGTTTGTCAAGTTTAGTTTATTAAAGCTATAGTCTTGATTTCTCGTCTACTTATAGGAGTTTCAGACTGGGATAAATTGTAGTTGAGCTTTAAACTTCACGGCACATACAACTGAAGACGAAGATCTACTGAATTCTTTCCATGATCTATGGGTCGACTGGAGATACTCACTTCGATCAATTAGCGATTATTTTTTCCGAGGAACTTTATCAACAAAAGGTATGTGGAGACTAAAACTTATTTATCACTCAGAAGTATATTATATTCTATTCTATCTTCTATTGAGACAAAAGTCGTACAGTGATATAGACTTTCATATCATACACATTTGTTATTTCGAGCTGACTATAACTCGCTTATCTAGTTCTCGAAATATGTGTTGGTAGTTTTTTGCATTAGCTACTTCATCATTATTCTTGATGAGTTTAGCTGGAAACAATTTATTTGTTGGAAACTAAATAATAAGTCAAAAAATGATCATGCGGAAATTCCCTTGAAACATCTTACAAGATTTGTTTGAGACAGTCATTTGATGTCGACTTGGAAAGTTTCATGTTGATCATTCGATCAATTGAAAATGGATTATAAGCTAATGGTTTGTATGAGTTTCAGCCATTGTCTTCTTCTAAGAATGTTTCAATGATTGAAATGGGATTTTAGAACTAAAACCCATGTCTGGAAAACATCCCAGTATGCGCGCATACCTAGTGTACCAACTGTATTGGTACGAGTCAGGTTCGGAAACTAAGTTTGCATACCCATATGCGAAATGTTTTAACTGTGAAAGTACGGGAACCAAGTTTGCATACCATTTTGCGAACGGTTCTACCCAAGTTAGGTCCATGACGACAGTTTGCGTATTGTTGGACAAGACCAAAATACGGAACTTAAATTTGCGTACCCGTTTACAAAATTAAGTGGTTCAAGTTCTAAAATCGGTTAAGTATGTTCTTATACTCATGAACAAATACATTTGTATATTAAGGAATGCAATCTTCGCAAACTGTTTGTTAAATTTTCATGAATTGATTCTTTAGAATCAATCAGATTTTGCTTCAATGTGTTCATATATTTTTCAATAAGGTAGTGAACAATCGAACAACTCTATGAGGAACACGATTAGATTAATTTGATTATCTTTCATGATTGATTGATCATCATAGTTGATCTATATGTGTTAGATGAATGTGGTTAATATAAAAGTGTTCATGTGGCTAACTTTGTTTAACTATTATTGAGACAACTCAATATATACGTTTAGGTACGGTTACCCATATCTAAATGAAAGTATATTGCGTTTGTGTATGACAAGCTAAGACCATCTAAAGGTGGAGAGATATGGCTTTGGTTTCAATCAAACTTAGCGTGTATCTTAAATTATATTTTCATCTAACAATGAATATGGAATGTTTTGTTTCTAACCTAACTATCAAACCATGATTTGAAAGGCTATATAAAGGAGAACTATAGGAACTAGGAAACCTAATCCCCACACCTCCTATGTGATACTATTTGTGACTAGAGTCGGTTCTCCTTTAACCTAGGTTTTTCCTAAAACCATTATAGGTTAACGACTTGAAGACTTCATTGGGATTCTGAAGTCAGTTCCAACTATTTTATTTGTAGTTGCGTATTATGATCTTGCTTGTTCTATCATATTGAGTATTATCTTCTCTAAGATTCGCACGAGATTTATCTCTGATAGGTAAGATATAAAAAATAATCACAAAGCTCTTCGTATCTATCATCCTTTGTGATTCCACAATAATTTGTTCTACTACCATATAATTAAGTTATTGGGAGGTGATTATTATTTCTAGGATGTTCTTCGGGAATATAAGTTTGGATTATCAATTGGTTTAATTGCACCTTGATTTATCATAAGACGGAACAAAAATTCATAGGTATTTCTGTGGGTGACAGATTTATCTATTTTAATAGAATTTTTATTGGACACGGATGGGTTTATAAGTCTTCGACTTTGGGTCGTAGAAACTCTTAGTTGTGGGTGAGATCATCTAAGGGAATCAAGTACATAGAATCTTAATGGGATTCAGAGGCGTAATGAACGCGACTGTACCTTGGTTAGTGTAAGATTGGTTTGGAATCAAATACATTCGAGTCCGAAGTTAATTTTTAGTAGGCTAGTGTCTGTAGCGGCTTAATCGAGATGCATGTACAATTAAACCCAATCGAGTTACAAGATTAGATAATTAGGGTTCAGATGAAGATAAATTGTTGTTGTTTATGGATGTTTACTCTTGAGGTAAGAAGTTCTAATGGATAAGTTTGAGATGAATGTCTGAAGTTAGATAAATGTTTAGGACAAGGAATTATAGCTCCAGTTAAATAATGAGATATGATTTACAGGGATATTGTGGATGCTCATTACAGCTGAACTGGTGAAGGATAGATGCTTGTTCTAGTTGCGCTGATCTGAAGGTGGTGAGGCGATGCCTAGGACTATAGGTTTAGGGAAGGCATGTTGGTGGTGGATGTGAATGAAGTATTGATAATTAGAGTTGTTGATTGAAGTTATGAGTTTGCAGAAGGCTATATAGTAGTTGTTGTAGAAGTTATAAAAGGATTTGGGAGAATGTTTGAGCTGGAATTACATGAATTGAACTGTACATGTGAATGGTTGTGTGTAGATTGATATTGCATCTTAAGTGAAGCTCAAATGGGATGTGTTTAAGGTGTTGAGATTATGCATGGAATGAATGGTTTGTAAGTGATAGGATTTGAAGGTTTGGGTTGTGCTTGTTGTTGCAGTCGATAGGAGATGAAATGATGCTGGTGGAATCACAGAATGCTAGAATTGGAGTTGTAACTTTGGATGGAAGTAAATAAACTTAAACTGTGTTGATTGAGATTATAGAAGAAGTTTGGATATATCTTGCAGAGAGAAGGATGAAGTTTTGCAACAACTGGAGTTGAATATGTACATTAGTGGTGCTACATAAAGAACTTGAGTTAGCAGCAAGGGTTTGAATAGAAGTTCATGTAGTTTATGGAGGTGGTGTAATGGTTATTGTGAAAGTACAAGCTAAGGTGTTGAGCTATTGAAGCTGGTTATAAGTTGCACGATTTGACAATATTGAGAATTGGCTGCGAAAATAGAATAATTGGCTAAGGAGGCAGTGAAGCGCCAACATGGCGCAACATTAGGTAAAGGCCGTGCAAATGGCTCATGATTTTGCAACTGCGGCCTGGAACCCTATCAGCAGAGTCATTCGGAGATAGTGAAAGAAGATAAATTAATAAGACTGTTGTTTATTGCGATAAAGAGAGAACTTAATTCTTTTGCTTCCAATGAACTTGAGTGTTGTTGCCGTGTTGACTTGATTTTACCAAGTATAATGAGATAATTCGAAGGCGTAAATATATTTTACTAGGCTGAATAAATTCCACCTATGTACTAACGGATGTCAACTGTTTTTTTTTCCGAAAAAAACGGGATGAAAAGGGTCAAATATATAGCATTAAATAATTTCTGGAAAAAAATATGGCGCTTTCTTAAAGAACGCCAATGAAAGATCGTTCCAATGAAATGTATAATAAAAGAATAAATTGGAAAAAAAAAATAACTAGTTCACATTACCTGTAATACAATGAAATTCTCATTAAATTGACAGGTTGTCGCCTTAGAAGATCTACGCATCTCCGCAAAAAAATATGCCAAGAAAGCAGTGCCCCATAAATACTCATAAACCTCCTCCAATTTATCCAAGTATTGTAAGTTGTTCATATGCACCATGTTACTATTAGAGTCAGGGAAAATTGCGATGCCCAAGATAAACAACAGATAAGCAACGATAGTTTGTTAAATTTGTTCAGCATTCAAGTCCTTGCCCATCGTATTCCCAAACAAATCTTTGAGCTTAACGACTTTAATAGTCTTTGTCACGGTATTATTTGACACGTACATATGTCCTTTTATGTTGGCTCGTCCCAACCAAACAACTTTTTAGTCAGCTCATAGATCTTGCACCATTCTAGGGTCTTACCGTGATCTTCTTTCTTAACGGATTTTCCAAGGATCCCTAGACCTAATATTCTTTGGACATCTTCAGGGATAATGGTCATCTCTCCAAAAGGAAAATGCATGGTATCAGTTAAAGAAAAAACCTCTCTAAGAAGTAATTCACCGTCACTTGATTAGTGGCCACATAGTTTTCTACCGCGGGATACAACCCAGATGCTCTTACTTCCACTTGAACAGCCTCACACGCCCCTTCCAAATCCCATGTATCCATTTGCTGATGACGGCAAACACGGAAGGCTTTCTTGTGGTCCTAAAAAACACACCAAACAAACTTCAATTCACTAATCATATATAAAAAATATAATAACAATATGCAAACTTCTTACATAAGTTGAATAGATCCAACGATCCCAAGAGTCCTTGTAGCCAAATAAGAGTTTCGCATCTCTCGGCTGACCCCATTGTTTGCCATCATTGCGTTCTGGAATCATGTTATATTTGTTTGAGAGGTGCTTTGGTGGGTCATTTTCCTTTTTCTCACTGGATTCAAATTTAGGTTGTCCAAAGCCATGTGAGCATGAGCCACCTGATCGGGCCGCATCAGGAGGTACGAAAGACCCCCACTCTGCATCATCATTGCTGGTTGTGTCGACCCCCAGGACATTCTCCCGAATGATGACCTTACCACGTTCCGGATCATTTCGACTGCGTCGAGGACGAGAAGACTTGGGTTTTCCTTCATCAACAACTTTTCACTTTCCTTTATTATGTTGTTTTTCTATAGACCTACTACGCACAATACGTACACTGAGATGTTGTCCTAAAACCGGCATTGATGGGAAACATAAACTTAATGCCGGAAGTAGTAACGACATTGAAAAGTACTAGTATAAAATGCCGGGAAAAGTACCAGCATGGTTGGTGACCATAAAAAGAGTGTCGGTAATAGATTAGCGGAATTGTATGTAAATAAAATCATATCCCGGTAATATGGGAATTGTCTACCGAGATTTAACAAATAAGGTAGTCAAACCGGCATGGATAGTTGTCGGCAAGAGCATCGGTGTTGAAACTTAGAGGGTTTCTATGCCGGTAGTCTAATAACTTGCATGCAATAAAAGGGGGATACAGTACATAAACCGGCATTGTACTCAAATTCAATTGTACGCAAGAACTAATCGGAATTTTAATTCACTAAATTCAATTTCAAATTCACTAAATTGAAAAATTAAATTTCCTTTTACCTAGTACAAACAATAGACGTGCAAGCTTCATTTGTGTTTTCTATTATGAAATAAACCCTAAGAATGCTTCAATAAACATAGACATAACTTACCTCATCAACTATGTTATTTCCTCCTCATCATCTTGTTCAAATACAGACCCTCCAGGATAAGGTTTAGTTTTTTCAGGACGTTTTCGAGGACCCATTTTTCTTTGGGTTTGAAGAACTGAACGAATTTGGTTTATAGGGTGAAAAAAAATGGAGTTTAGTGGTTTTAGAAGTTATTTTGGAATATCCGATAAGTAATAGAAAGATGGAACCGTTTCCTTCTATAACCGTCAATTAAATAGGATTAATGAGTTTGTAACCGACACATAAATGGAATGGCGGTTACAGTTCCGGCATGGTCTAATATTTAGGGTCCACGCCGGCATTCTGAAGGATTCAACTGAGTTTATTTTTAGACTGCCGGCATTGATTCATTGTTAACAATCCATGCCGGTAATTGTGCTTGATATTTTCGAAATAATGATGGTTAACTGAAAATTTTGAAAAACTTATTTGGTCAGTTGGAATACAACTATAACGCACAAACTAAAAATAATAATAATAGCTTTCACATTAAAAGGTTAAATAATTAAACACATAAATAGAAAGCTCTTAATCTAGTTGCAACTAACATCGTTTTCTGGAAAGAACTTCAATCAACAAAGCGGCTTCAAAATGCCTAAAAGTCTTTGTTCTCCACTTGGTATAGGCTTCCTGAGCTTTAGACCTATTCCCCTTGTATCTTTTGAGAAAATTGTTGTATTTTTGACATAATTTGATGAGGGCAATTGTCTGATTCGCTACGAAATGATCCCCATAGTCCATTTTGCGTTTCTTACACTTACCGTCCACAAACTTCGGCATATAAGTACCATCCGTAACAAGACCCCAAAAAAGGTTTTAAGGGCGGTCTTCTTCCGGGAGATCCAACACTATGTAGTAAATTTTAATCCATACGGTTTCTTCCTCAACATCCGCTTCTCTCTTTGCTTGTTTTACACGTTCGTATATCTCTTTAGTTTCTTTACGATATTTAGCTTCTATAGCTTCCTCTTCTTCTTATCTTTTCCTTTTGAGTATCTCTTCCTTCATTGCGGCAATTGACTTGGTGGTTTTTTCCTTCCTTCTAAGCTTTTCTTGTATAAGATCAATAGAGTTGGTGGTGGATGATGATTGATTTCCTACCGGAGTGGATAATTTGTTCCTCTTAAGTTTTTCTTTTTCCATGGATACGAAGAAATCGGTTGTTGATGATGGATCTGCCATTAAATATATGTGTCGAGCTAAAAAGAATCTTTTTGGTTTGAGGTAACTAGTCCAATGGGTCATACAATTACAATAAATATATGAGGTTCCAACGGCTCTTTTTGGACATTGTGTAGCCGACATAGTGGTTTCTATTCCGGAATTGAGAATGTGACCGTTATACTGTAAGAGAAAACTCCTTTTTTCAAATTGTTTTATGCCGGTGTAGAATGAAAATTCAAAGAAATGTCGGAAGTTTACAGCCGGCATGTATTAGTATAAGCTGTCTATGCCAGTATTCTGTTGTTCGTACACAGGAACATAAAGTCATGGAGAAATTTCAAAGATGTTGTGCTGAAATTTTAATTTATTTCATATGTATTCCTTGTCGACGGAAAAACGGATGCACTTAGCACGTGTATCAATCCTTGGAACCCTTAGGTGACCTTAATGGACGAGTTATAGTTTCGTGAGGGTTTACATAGAGGTCTAACCAGAAAACCTAACCAAAAAATAAGAAACCTATCGATCTTGTTATGAAGAATCCGTCTCTGATTCACACAGCTGGTGGTACTCTCCAACTTTGGTCACCATGTGGTTCATGCAGTCATCAAACATGAATGCTTCCCATTTTTCCTGTAAGTAATGCTCTTTCACGGCTTCATGCTACAAAAACAACAAACAAACTTAGTTTGTTACATAAAAATTGAAAAGAGTTGATTGTGTCGAATTAATCATAAAGATACTTACGACTTGTTGATGGGAAATTTCGTTGTTCCTAATGTGCGCGGTCGGGTATTTGATTTTACAAAAATCAACGCACGCATCTAGGATGATGTTGTGTCGTTGCTCGATTTGTTGAGCAGTTCTTCCTTTCGGGTTCCCATAATCGTGAGTAAATTTGTTAAAAATCTTCAACCACATGGAATCCCTTGTGCTGGTATCTATAATTGAAGGACAAGTTGAGGCGTACCATGCTTGGGTGATTGCTAGATCTTCTTCGGAGTCAAACAATGACATTTGTTATATGTGGATGAGTATGTTAGGGTTTAGGGTTTCAAAACTCAGCTACTATGTTTGTTAGGATATAAACAACACAAGGTTCTTTCCCATTTGAGGTATAATATGAGATCCATATATATAGAGAACCACCTGACCGGTCTTAATTTTTGAAATTCCCAAAACCCGGCATTGTCGGCAAGTTATATTGAACGCCGGAAGTCCTCCCGATATTAATTTGGAAGAAACACTCTATGTCGGTACGACAATAGTGTTATACAGAAACATTATCCATAATACCGACGTAGATTATTTGTATACAATTCCATGCCGGTGGCATTCCCGGCATTCTGTTTGTACACACGACCATGCCCACGTAGGTGTAATTCAAAAAAACGGCTAGTTTTTTTTGAAATTTTTTGAAAAAACATCACCATTGGAGTTTCATTCTATATGATACACCACCATTCCATGGAAAACATATACTTAAAGCACCAACCAAATAACAAAAAATCCTTTTCTCAAGAACACAAGAGTGACAAAATTGATCAAGAAATCACAGTTCAAGTTTCACAAGTGATGGACGATTCATCAACAAGCTCTTTAAACAAACTACCATCAAGATCTATCTGCAAAATAAGTACACTCGCCATTACTAATATTCTCTTACGGATTCACCATTACCATCGAGAGTTTAAATCTTCTTTACTAGAACGTATCACTAATTGAATTTTCTCTTACAGAGTCATCATTGCAGCTGTCAAATTTCCAAGTCTCCTTCTCATTTATCCATGGACTGTCCATTTGTTTATTCCCAGTACAGGAAATGTGATGGTACACGCCGTTTTTGGATTGCAAAAACAAATGATGCTGAAAATGGAAAAATGTTTCTAAGATGTTTGAATCACCCAAAATGCGATCAGTTCCAGTGGTTTGACAAAGCTGTAGAACTATGAGGCAAGAAAAAGTCACAAGGGACAATGAAAGCCTATTGATGGGTGTGATGGGTGTTATACAAAGGGAAAGGAATATGTTGAAATATAAGATGAAACAATGAAGATGGTCCTTGACACCGAGATTCCAGACGAGATATTCGAAGATATTAGCGAAAGGCTCAAAGGTTCAGCAATTGTTGAAAAAGGATGGGTTATTAAATAGGAGAGCATCTTAAACCAAAAGTGATATATTACCATGTTTTAATTTAAAGTTTGAAATATAATGTAATAGATTATCTAGGAATGAAATGAATGGAGCATTCGTAACCTATTTTTGAACAATACCGGCATAGTATTTTATCCAATTTAATGCCGGAATTATGCAAAACTATACAAGAGTCCGAAAATTAGAATTCCGGCATGGATTAAGTAATATCGACCATGCCGGAAATACCCGTAATGTACACATAAACTTGGTCAATTTCATCTAGTGTATCCGGCATTGATTTAGAGAAACTACTTTGTGCCGGCACAGTTGACGGCATAGATTTACATCAAGTTGGATTGCCAGAACAAATACCGGTGCGGTTGGAACTAAAACCTTTGAAAGCCGGAACTTTCCATAATATACACAGAGTATTGGTCATTTTCATCCATTGTGCCCGGCATGATTTTGGAGAAAAATATTCCATGTCGGTGCTTATGCCGGCATCAAAATTTACGTCTTTCTAATGTCGGAACTATTACCGATGCTGTGGAACTTAAGCATTTGAATGTCGTCTCTTCTCGTGTAAACAAAACTTAGAAAGACAATATTTTACTACAAATCTAAACATGTTCAACATAATTCAAACAACTAAATCGTGCTTAAATGTTCTTCATAAAGGTATCACAAACCAAAAGTAAACCAAACAACTAAAGTGTTCAACCAAAACAAGTTTGAAATTCTTCAAAACATAAAAACCACCATCAAAATAACGAAACACAACTATATAGTTCATCACTTGGTCTTTTGCTTCTTGGTAATGAGCACCTTCCTTTTTTCCCCAAACAAAGCTCTTTGACTTGAGTCTTCAATTTTATCAAGCTTTTCCACGACTTCCTTGATTTCTTTAAGGGATAGCACTTCTCCTTCTTCTTACTTGCAACCTAACATCTTCTTCAACTTGCCAAGCCGACGCCGCTAGTTTCATACATACAACACATAATTAGTATATATATGATAATATAAAATTATGTGTACATTAAACGAGTAAGAAATTAACAATGCTTACTAGCAATCCAACGGTCTTATTAAGTTGGGTCATCCTAGGTGGTGCCTATTTAGGAGTTGGAACGGGAGGGTTTTTCTGGGGTGGCACTTCGACGTCTTCCAGGCGCACGACAAAAGGATGTGACCATTCCAAGTAATCATCAATGTAGGTTGGGTCGGCTTCATCAACGTTGTTCACAATCTCCCAATTTGTAGCATCTACCAAACGACATGGTTCCCTATCCCTCCAATGTGTTGGTTATGGAGTTGGATCATAATCTACCCTCAACTTTGTGGAACTTTTCATACACTGAGAAAGATCAAGAATGTACCTTTCATGAGAGGCTGTCATGCATCTAGGTAATTGCTTATATCCAAGTTGTCGCATCACACGTCGAGGATCATCCATAATGTATCCCTTTGGGTGGAACACAGGCCCTTGGTAAAATCCAACGTTATAAAACCTCTTGTATTGGAGGTTCTCTCTAGCCTCCTTGTAAGGGTCGAACACAACATCTTTGGTAGTCACCGCGTCCAGAGCCAATCTCATTTTGTCAGTCGATGATTGTTACCGGGATTCGGATGACTGTTGAACTCGTATCTCTTGGCTCTAGGCTCCTCGGGGTCATCAACGGGAATAAACTTCAATAAGGGGTTGTGCTTGAACAATTTTGGGAAATGTTCATAAGCTCACACCTATACAAATGTGAAATGATACATATAAAATCAGTAAATTTTGTTTCTAAATTCATGATAAGAGTACATGTGAACAATATATAGAAGAACATATATAATTTTAAAAACAAAATTACCTGGAGTAGAGTGACATTCCCGACAAATTGGTTTGTAATCGTCTTAGAGGCCCTTCTCATCTCCATCATCAAATGTGCGATTTCCACGGTGCCCCATGAATAGGTAAATACATGTTCCAATGGATCTAAGTACTGAAGGTAGTTTGCACTAACCCTGTTGCTACTAGTGTCAGGAAATACCCTAGTTCCCAAGATGAATAACAGGTACGCAACGGTTGTATAACAAATATGTGCGGGGTCTCATCCATCCTTCAAACTTGTTTCCTTTGACTTTTCAAACTTCTCCTTAAGCAGGGTCAGCTTGATGGTCTTTCTCCTACTAAACTTAGATACATAGAAGCTTTCCACAGAAGTTTTGTAGTCCCAACCAAACAACTTGTTAGTAAGATCATGCAACTTCGTCCATTCTAGCTCAAAATAATCATTATCTCGTTCTGCAATTTATTTGCCGATAACATCCAAGCCTAGAATATTTTGAGCATCATCAGAGATCAAGGTAATCTCTCCAAACGGTAAGTGCATGGTATTAGTTTCACCATGATACCTTTGGACGAAGCAATTGACTGTCACGATATCTGGCTTCACATAATTTTCAACCAAAGGATATAGACCAGAATCCTTTCCTATTTCTTGTACTTCTTCATGCTCCTTAGACAAATCGCAATGAGTGGCGGCTTGGTTTCGGCAAACACACGCAGCCTTCGTATGATCCTACAAGATAATACGATTAAGAGATTTTGCATAAATGCAAAACAATACATATTCACGAGATAGAAATTCTTACATAGGTTTGATATATAGTACGATCCCACGAGTGCTTGTGTCCAAATAGATGTCCTGGATCATAAGAAGTTGCACCCCAAATTTTACCACGATTATCATCAGGTATCATGTCATCAGCATGAGGAAGGTATGAACCTTTAACTTTTACTTTGCCTTTGCCTTTCCCCTTGCCTTGTGTGGGTTGTTGACTTGGACCACCTTGTTCCACTACTTTTTGCCTTTAGTTTGGTAACTGACTTGGATCAATCTAATTATCTTCCTCCTCACTTTCCTCTTCATCTTGATCATCTTCCTCCTTAACTGCTCCGATAGATTCACGGATTACGAGTTTACTACGATCACGAACACTCTCCCAAATTTCCCCTCTTGTATCAGCACCCAAACGCTTTTTGTTTTTCCCTCGAGAAGGCCGAGACTGAGGAGTATCAAGATTGTTATTCCTTATTTTCTTAGTGACAGCATCTTTACCTTTTCCTATGTTAGCTTCCTTTGCTTTAGATCTATTTCAAAAGAAGCACGAAATAAATATAAGACAACTAACTTTCATTCTAATACCGGCATAGATACACCACATTAATGCATAGAATCATCACTACCGGCATACCAAAAAAAGGTATCGAACATGTCGTAAGAAAATAACAGCATGGTAAATTCAAACTATTACATGTCGGGAAACACTACCGGCATTGACAAGTAAATTTCGAGGATGCCGGTACACTTTAGGAAATTCCTGGATAACAAAACACCAGTACCGACAGATACGTAAAATAAAAACAAATGCCGGGAACTAATACCGGCATTGACTAAAAATGTCGAGGATGCCGATACTATTTCTGAAGTTCCTGGATACCAAAACACTAGTACCGGCATGGAATCTAACCTAAAATGTATGCCGGTACAAATAACAAAATCCTAGGATTTTCTATTTATTAGAAGCTCACTACCGGCGTATTTGTAAAAGTTCAAATCAATGCTGGTATTGGGTTCAGAAGTGGTGTTCATCCTAAATAGAATGCTGAAACTAAGTTCTGGTGTGGTCTTCAACCTAAATTAAATCCCGGAAAACACTATCGATGTGGCCTTCATCCTAGATTGAATGTCCGTACTTGTTTCTGGTGTAATATTCATACTAAATTGAATGCCGGAAGAACTGAAACTCAACTGCTTCAGTTAGGGTTTCGCGATTTTGACCTAAATCCATAACTACAAATCGATTGAAAAACTAATGAAACAGTTTTAAATCACTTACCTTCTCACGAAAGCCATGTTTCTGAGTTATTTATCGTCCGATAACTCTTGTTCTTCGTGTTCTTGCTCTTGAGCAATCAAAGCAAGCTTCTTTTGTTGTTTTTGTTGAGCAATCGATTTTGACTTCGATTGGGCATTTGGTTTATTTAGTGGAGGCATGGTTATGATTTGGGTAGGTTAATCGACGAAGAAATTTTTGAATTAACGATGAAGAACGGATGAAGAACGATGAGGAAGATAAAGAAAAAAAAAAATCGTAACCTAACCCTAGTGTGCCGGAACTGATTTGAGAATAGGGGATATTTGATTTGGTTTTTATATTTTAGTTTTAGTAAAAAAGATATAACAGTCTTTTCATAATGTTATTTTCAATTAATCTAAAGGTGTTTTAATATTTTCGCCCCAAAAAACACCCCTTAACAGATCATTTTGGTTGGGGAAAGTAATTCATATCCATTCCCAATTACGTGCTCTTCTTAAACACGAAATTGAAAATGTGGCATTAAATCAAAATTTCCTAGAATGTTTCCCGTGTTTCCTTTTCAAATAACTCGACTTCTAACTTTCTAACTTAAGTTTAAACTTTATTTTCTTGATACATGATCCCCACCCCCTTTGTGTAAATCATCACATTTAATAATTGAACTTTATTTTTATTTTTCTAGTTTAATTATGTACACTCTCAATTGATTTTATAGGGTTTTGTCCATCAAACTGATATGCACCAAAGGGAGTGCACATGTTGCTTATCAAGCAGCACCAATCACAATTAGATACCGCAAATTAAAAAATAAAATAAAAGCGAAGCGAAGCGAAGTTGAAAAAGATAGGCACCCATGCGTAACCAATAAACAAGACTGTCTTATATGAAAGCATAGGGATATCGCACCCAACTTACTAAACTTAAAAGACTAAAACTCTTGCGACAGATATTGCTACTGATGCAGGGCATAGTACAATTCCAGAAGATTCCGCTCAGAGGTTTGGCTTCCATGGTTTCCTAGTTTCAGTCTTTCTTATTTTTAGGATTCTTTTAGATTTCCTTTTAGTTTTATGTTTCCTAGTTTAGTTATTCTTCAAGCCTATATAAAGGCTAGATTAAGTCTTGTAAGAGCTATCTATTACTCAATCAAATTATTAAACACAAAACTTATCTTTCTCTTCTTGCTTGAATTCTCTTCTCTTCTTGCTTATAGCAATCTAGTATTGCTTTCTTTTACCTTGTTCCACATTAGTTGGTATCACCCTTAGTTTTAGGTTTTCATCCTATCACTTGATCCTTTACTCGCTTCCGCAACACCTTTTCTTCCTTTTAAGTACACAAAAAAAAAAAAAATATGACTGCTCAACCAGTTACTCTAGCAGCAATCGAAGCTCTCATCAAATCTCATACCGAGATTTTGGCAAAAAACATTACTGAAACTCTTGAGAAGTCCATGGAGGAAAATTAGGGTTAAGAGATACAAGCTTGAAGCATGCAGAATCAACTTTTCAAGGTTGCAAAACATAAATATAGATTTGGATATGCCTGAGCTTGTAGACTTAGAAGAAAAACTAAAAATATACTTCAGTTTTTACAGAATGATGAAGTACCTAAGATGTATTGCGTACTTTAAACATTAAGAAACCGTATGAAGGTTCATAGGTCATTCAAAGAAGAAGCTAGTTTCTCCTACTCGACAGTGATGATGAAGATGAACGTGAGAACGATCTAGAGAAGAATTGGATTGAAGAACGACGTTTAAAAACTGGTCACAACCCTTACAGTTCTTTACCAGAATATAAGCTAAAAGCTGATATTCCCAACTTCTCTGGAAATTTTCGTATTGAAGAACTAACTGATTGGTTCTTTGAGGTAGAAGCTTTTTTGAATTTATGGAAGTCCCTGAAGATTCTAAGGTCAAACTTGTGACTTACAAGCTCAAAGGAGGAGCTGCAGCTGGTGGGATAAGATCTGTGATGATCGTAGAAACGCTAACAAACCGAAAATACGTACTTGGACACGTATGAAAACTTTGATCAGGGATAAGTTCTTACCTAGAGACTTTATGCAGCAACTTTTCATCAAATTGCAAACATTCAGCAGGGGGCACGACACTGTTGAAGAATATGTGTCCGATTTTTATAATTTGGTGGCACGAAATCAACTCAAAGAATCTGAAGAACAGTTAGTTGCAAGATTCATTGAGGGCTGAATAGATTAATACAAAATGGTATGACTCATTCAGTTTTTACTATGGTCGAAGCGGTGCAGCAAGCTATTAAGATAGAAAATCGTCTTCTTCGTTTTCTAGGACTTATCCATCCAGACAAGGGCGTTATCAAAATAATTCCAGGGGTACCAATTCATCTCAAAACTTTTCTCCAGATACTGTTTTGACTATTCCCAGGCCTCCTTATGATGATGTTAGCCATTCACATCGACAACCTAGCCATATTGTGCCTTATACTCCACCTCTGGCTACACCTATCTTAGCCAATCCAGTTGATCTTCAGCCGGGTCAGCAGTCTCACTCTCTGCAACCAACTCCTCCTACTACAGGGAATCGGTTTCATAACAGGCAACAACAATTTCCACCGCAACAGAGAACTAATAACTTATGCAAAATTTCGTGGAGATAAGTGCAATAAATGCAGCAATCGGGGCACACTTCTAGTGATTGTCGGAAATTCAATGCTTTGATTGGTGAACCTCAGTTCATTAATGAAGTCACTGGTGCGCTTAATGAGTTCGAAGATGAAGACTCACCTGGTGATGACGATGAGTTTGTTGGGATGATTCGTCCATTATTTCTTACTCAACAATGCAAGTCTCAGAGACACAGTATTTAAATCCAGATGTTATATTGGGGGTAAAATCTGCAAGATGATAATTGATAGTGGCAGTGTGGATAATTATATTGCTGATCACGTAGTTAAGAAGCTTGAACTACCAGTAACTTCTCATCCAGAACCTTACACTGTAGGATGGGTTAATGCCTCTAGCACACAGAAGATTACTCTTCAGTGTTATGTGTCATTCTCTTTTGAGGGTTATGAAGACACAGTTCTATGTGATGTCATTAATATGACGGCAACCCATCTTCTTCTTGGCAGACCTTGGCAATACGATCTTCACGCGGTTCACAATGGATTCGAGAATACTTACACTTTTGTTCATAATGGGAAAACCAAGGTTCTTAGTCCATCCAATTCCACTTCAAACTCTTGTGCGCAGACTGATGCTGTCGTAGCCACTGTTATTCGTTCTTTGCACCCACAACATTCTTTACATTCCCATGAAGATTCTAAGCCTATGATTGAGTTGCCTGCAAAGGTGAAGCCCTTATTATTTCAATATAATGTTTTATTTCCAGATGAACTACCAACTGCATTACCTCCTTTACGGAATATTCAACACTGCATCGATTTTATTCCTGGAGCCTCTTTACCAAACCAAGCACACTATCGCTTGAGTCCTGCTGAGCATGAGATATTACAGGGACAGGTAAATGATTTGCTTACAAAGGGTTTGATACGACCTAGCAACAGTCCTTGTGCCAGTCCTGCCTTCTTGGTTAGTAAAAAAGACAATGGATGGAGGATGTGTATCGATTGCAGAGCATTAAATCGCATCACCATTCCTTATAGATTTCCGATCCCGCGTATTGATGATATGATTGATTTACTGTCGGGCTCTATTATTTTTACTAAGTTGGATTTACGCAGTGGTTACCACCAAATACGCATTCGAGGTGGAGATGAGTGGAAAACAGCATTCAAGACACGTGAAGGTTTATATGAATGGCTGGTCATGCCATTTGGGTTATCTAATGCACCTAGTACTTTTATGCGACTTATGAATCAGGTTCTCCAACCCTTTCTCAGTAAATTTGTTATTGTCTATTTTGATGACATACTAATTTTTAGTCGCAGTGAGCCAGAACACCTCCAACATCTTTCACAAGTGTTTCAAGTTCTTGCTGACAACTCTTTATATGTTAATTTGAAGAAGTGTACCTTCATGGCTTCTTCAGTAACATTTTTGGGATATGTGATTTCTACTGATGGTATTCATGTCGATCCTTCTAAAGTTCAAGCAATTGAAGATTGGCCAGTTCCTACTTCTATTCGTGATGTTCGTAGTTTTCATGGTTTGGCTTCTTTCTATCGAAGATTTGTGAAGAACTTTAGCTCTATTTCTGCACCTTTGACTGACTGTCTCAAGAAGGAGAAGTTTGAGTGGACGGAAGCAATGGATAAAAGCTTTATTCTTCTTAAAGAAAAGCTTTGTACGGCACCAATTCTTGCACTTCCGAATTTCAACAAGCCTTTTGAAATAGATTGTGATGCATCTGTTGTTGGTATTGGTGCAGTATTATCACAGGAGGGTCATCCAATTGCATATTACAGTGAGAAGAATTCAGATGCACAAAAGAAATGGTCTACATATGAATTAGATTTATTGGCTCTTGTTCAATCTCTTAAGCAGTGGCATACTTATCTTATACATAGGGAATTTGTTGTCAACACTGACAACCATGCTTTGAAGTTTTTGAATACTTCTGCTAAAGTTAACAGAATGCATGATCGATGGCTTTCCACAATCAACAAATACACTTTCTCCGTGAGACATAAAAGTGGCAAATTGAATCAAGTTGCTGATGCCTTAAGTAGAAGAAGTCATCTATTAACAACAATTCGTAATGAAAGTTATGCATTTGACTATATCAAAGACATTTATCTAGAAGATGAAGATTTTGGCAAACTTTGGGATCAATGCAGTTCTCAAACTCATGGGGTTGATGATTTTCTTATACAAGAAGGTTTTCTTTTTAAAGGGAATCGATTATGTATTCCTCAAGGGTCTTTACGTTTACATCTTATGCGAGAATTACATGGCAGTGGTCTTGGTGGTCATTTTGGGAGAGATAAAACCATTGCCCTGATTGAAGAAAGATATTTCTGACCATCTTTGAACCGTGATGTACAAAATTTCGTACAAAAATGCATGGTCTGTCAGAGAGCAAAGGGTACAATTCAAAATACCGGGTTGTATACTCCTTTACCAGTTCCTGATGCACCTTGGGTTGATATAAGTATGGATTTTATACTTGGTTTACCTTGTACTGCTAGAGTAATGATTTTGTTATGGTCGTAGTTGATCGTTACTCTAAAATGGCTCACTTCGTAGCTTGTAAGAAATCAAATGACGCTAATGTTGCTTATTAGTTCTTTAAAGAAGTAGTAAGATTGCATGGGGTTCCAAAGTCTATCACTTCTGACAGAGATACAAAATTTTTGAGTTATTTCTGGAAAAGTTTATGGATGCGCTTAGGCACAGTTTTACAATTCAGCACAACTTCACATCCGCAAACTGATGGACAGACTGAGGTTGTTAATAGATCACTTGGAATTTGATTAGATCTAAGTGCCTGGATAATAGTAAGCAGTGGGATGTATTATTGCCACATATGGAATTCGCTTTCAACACTTCTGTGAATCGTTCTACTGGGAAAACTCCATTTGAGATTGTGTACTCTAAAGTACCTAATCATACTCTTGATTTGGTAGCCTTACCCACCACACAGAGTACAAACACTGCAGCCGACTCTTTTGTAGACAAAGCAACTGAATTACATAATGAATTAAAATCTAAACTGGAGAAGTCCAATTCTAAATATAAAGAGGATGCTGATAAACACAAGAGGTTTAAAACCTTCAAGGAACGGGATCTCGTGATGATACATCTAAGAAAAGAGAGATTTCCAGTGGGAACTTATAACAAAACCAAGATGAAGAAATGTGGTCCTTTCAAGGTTTTAAAGAAGATCAATGATAATGCTTATGTTATTGATCTACCAAATGATTGGAATATCTCCAACACATTTAATGTTCAAGAAATTTTTACGTTTCATGGTGACAATGAACTTCTGGTTTGTTTGGACAACTCGAGGACGAGCTTTACTCTAGAAGGGGGGACTGATGCAGGGCATACTACAATTCCAGAAGATTCCGCTTAGAGGTTTGGCTTCCATGGTTTCCTAGTTTCAGTCTTTCTTATTTTTAGGATTCTTTTAGATTTCCTTTTAGTTTTCTGTTTCCTAGTTTAGTTATTCTTCAAGCCTATATAAAGGCTAGATTAAGTCTTGTAAGAGCTATCTATTACTCAATCAAATTATTAAACACAAAACTTATCTTTCTCTTCTTGCTTGAATTCTCTTCTCTTCTTGCTTATAGCAATCTAGTATTGCTTTCTTTTACCTTGTTCCACATTAGCTACTCAATTAATTGGATAAAAAATTGTTGTGATAATCGATAGTCTCATATATTGCTCATTTGGATCAAATAGAAATCTTCTGATACTCATATTTTCTTCAGGCAAGGAAATTAAGTTTATTGTCAACTGACAACCCTATAAATGTCTCACATTTCTTTCTCCTAATGCTTTCAGTGAAATAAAGCTATTTATGTGTGATAATGGTACCATCGGATCCCAATTGTTATCTTCCGGAACCCATATCGTTGTTGTAGTTTTTGTATTTGGATTATAGCGGATGATCACGTTGCGAATATGAAGTAAGAATTCACTCCCTTTTGTAAGACCAAATAACCCGTGCACTTTGCTCCTGCATTTAAGATTCCAACCCTGTGACTTGCAAGGTTTCTCTACACATCGGTAACTACTAGTACTCCTGTCCAGCTGGGGCGGAGCCCAGATGGCTCCCAAGTCCCAAGCCTAATTTTATCCTCTGTAAGCCTAATTTTATCCTATGTAAGCCCATTTTATACCCCTTACCAAGCTGTCCACCCATTCATATGAAGGCTGTTTCTAGGCATACCAAAATCTTTCTAGGCATACCAATTAGTTTTCCCATCTTCGATGATCTTATAAGGGGTATCCTATGCGTGGTTCAATTTCCTATATACACTTAATACAAAAATCTAAAATCAGTTTTCTAAAAAATCAAAATCAGTTGCCCTTAACATCTCTTCTTCTTCCTCCTCTAGCCGAACTCTTCCTCTCCCACGAAAAAAAAATTCATCACCGTCATTAATTGTCGATTCGTAAAAATTTGATCGTCAGTTAAACTCAACTACATAATGACTCGTACAAAGAAAATCATGGACTAGGCAAACTAAATCGTCTTCTAATCCATCAATTGAAGAAGAAGAAGAACCAATTGAAAATGAAGGTGCAGAAACTGAAAATCAACCACCAATTGAACCAGAAATTGAACCAACTGCATCTCGAACTCCGGAAATGAGGATAAGAAAGTAAGTTTTACAAACCCAATTTCCTATTTGCTTTTTTTCATCGATTAAATGACGGTTACGGTGTTGGGTTCGGCTCAAAATTGAGTTGCGTTTATAGCCGAACTGTTCTTCACAAAAGCTTCTTGTAAGTGTATATGAACAGTTCAGCATGAAATGTCATGAAATTTCAAGCCGAACCTAGTCACAAATAGAGACGCATAGGGGTTCGACTCAAAATTGAGTTGCGTTTTTAGCCAAACTGTTCTTCACAAAAGCTCCCTGTAACTGTATATGAACAGTTCGGCATGAAATGTCATGAAATTTCAAGACGAACCTAGTCACAGATAAAGATGCACAGGGGTTCGGCGTATTCGATAATCATAATATGTGCCGAACCATGTAATACCAAAAGGTTCGGTGCTTACGATTTTCTAAATATTAGCCGAACCTCGCATAATTTTTCTTCCAGATCACACAGAATTAGGTTCAGCTCATTATGAAATTTTTAAACAAGCCGAACTAGTTGGTTCGGCTCATAATAATAACACTTTCATCTTGTCGAACTGTTCATTAGTTGTCAATATACAGGTGGATTCGGCCTATACGATATTTTAAATATGTGTCGAACAAAGGGAAGATTTGTCATTATAAAAAAATTGGTTAAGAGGCTTTCTCATTTTGTTATTTGACATCCGTTTTTGTCTTCACTTGGTATGCCTAAAAAGAAAATGGTATACCTAGAAACAGCCTTCATTCATATAGACCTGGCTCCGCCCCTGCTCTTGTCTACATTATTCTCCTTTAAAACCCACAAATCATAATCCCCCAAAAATTTCTGATAAGTAGGATACTAATGAGACATAAAAAATTTCCCACAACACAGAGTCTCTCCATCCTGTCTAATTGTCCAGGCGGTGCACGGACCAAGTGGAATTCCTCGCTTGCCAAATCAAAGGCGACAATCTCCTTCGATTCTTTCTGAAGCCAATGAAGATATCCATTCACACAAACAGTGCCATCAGCATAATTAGATATTAGAAAAAATTTGGTTTCTCCCGCAATTCTCCAACCGCTGGCACTCCCGAGTGTATATACCTCAACCAGTCCCCTGCTTGGGGGTAATCCATCATCTACAGATCCAATGTATGTAATTATAACAACCTTGTACTCATTAGTTAGAGGGTGGTAGCCAAAGCCAAATTTAACGTGAACACGCATATCGCTTTTCTCCTTGTCAATGCATATTTCTGGAAGGTTCATAGACTCTCTAGTAATGGGGTTACAAATGTATAAAGGTTCCTCGTAGTATATATTATAAGACTAGACAATAGTAAAGGTTGATAAACAGATTAAACCATTACAACAACCAACCAGACGAAATATGTCTACCCGAAATTTGAGGTTAATTCTCCTTCTTTTGTATATAGGGTGCTTTTCACTAAAGTCACGGTCCTAATGGTACTCCGCATAATGCAGGGCTTGAGCTTCTCTGTCCAAGAGAACAAAAGTCATCGGAGGAAAACCAGTATCTTCATGATTGTGTTGTTGCTGGTGTGTTAATCCACAACCATATTGTCGCTGCAGTTGCTGATAAGCAAAGTAAGTTGTATGAGCATGAATTTGTAGGAGATTTGTCCAAGATCTACATACTAGTTTACAATCTAATACCGACTCAACTGGTAACCTAGAGAATATGTTGGATGTGATTCTTGGTGGAGACTGTTTAGAGGATTAGGGCAGTCGGCCATCTCTTCCTCTACTGCAGGGATGGGCCTAGCAAGGGGTTAAAGGAGGCTATAGCTCGTCCCTAATTAACGGGTAAAAAAATTTATAGAAATTTATGTTAAAGTTTATGTTTAGCCCACATATTAATTGTATTTAGTTAATTGAAAGTGATTTTTAGTCCATATTATGAGGTGATCAAAATTAAAGTTATGTTTAAAGTAAATAATCTTCTTTCACTCACTACCTTTCTACTTCTATTTTCTTTTCTTTTGACAATCACTTTGTTTTTTCTGTTATTTGTGTTTGTTTTAACTTTTATTCCCCCTATTTAGTATTATACGGGTGGATCACTATTTAATCACTAATTATGTGATGTATTCTAAAAAAATTTGCGCCGCATTATCGATTGTTACAATCCAGCCATACTTCCGGGAAGAATCCTGAGTCCATCCCTGCTCTACTGAAAGGAATTCCATGTCAATTCCTCGTAAGCTATCCTTTATATACCCGCACAGAGTTCCTTTATTTGGGTTGTGCTATAAGAAGACCAAATTACCCTCGTGTGCCCTCGTTAAAGTTTTTTTTATTTTTTATCTTTATTTTTAGTAGGAAAGCTTAAATTTATTGCTTTATGATACCAAAATCGAGCCAGCTAATTGATGATTCGTTCATGGATAACTTCTCTATAACTACACCTTATTGAATTCGCCATCTTTTTGTTGAACAGGATCTTCAAAGGCTGGTGGTTCAGCTGAAGTACGTCTACGAGAACTCCTTGTCTTCATCCTTTTTACATCTACTTCTCCAAGTGATTTCAATGAAACAAAGCTGTTGACATGACTTATCATATCCTTGTCCTGGCTGATATCAAAATTTATCTCGTAGCATATCTTAATAGGTGCTGAGGCTCCTTTGGGATTATATCGACTTATCATAGGATGAAATCCGTGGTGCTGAAGTAACATTTCCCATCTTGTTAATGCCAACCACCTTAGAAAACTGAGATTTTATATAAGTCGTGTGGAATTCTTCGTCTGCCAAATCAAAGACGAAAGTGAACCCAGATATGCAAATCCAATGAAGACATCCATTTGCACATATACTTGCATGACCACCATATATTGGTATATTGTACTTTGTTTCTCCAATATCTCTCCATCCATCCCACTCCTAAGTGTATATACCTCTACGCGTCCTTTCGATGGCTGATGTCTCAAGTCGCGGCGGGGATAGGAAATTCTGTCGACCTTGTACAGTTGTACTCGTTAGTTACAGGATGGCAACCAAATCCTAGCAAATTGCGCCTCTTCTTGTTGTTGTTCTTGATCCAATTTCCTGGTAGAGTAACGAACTCACGGATGACAGGATTACAGATGTATATAGGTTTTGTACCGGCATAGTCCCGAGTGTAGTTTGACTCAACAGAAAAACAAATCAATCCGTTACACGAACCAACAATTCTGCACACATTGTCTGGAAGTCTTAAGTTGATTTTTCTGAGTGTGAGCCAGTTTTCGTCCTTGTTATCATTTTCGTACAACATGTCTTTGTCTCTGGTGAAGATAACCATACTTGTTTTTACTCTGGAATCATGATCAAGTTGCATATTTGCGAAGTGAAGATTGTTATGCATGAGGTTTTCCCATGGTTTACATGTCTGCAAACTAATACTGACTCAACTGGCAACCTTGAAAATATATTCAACTTTGATTTCTGATGGGAGATTTTCTCAACTGCGTTCCATCTCCCAAAATAGTTTCTTTCTCTATCAGCCTGTGTACTAAAAACCCTAGAACGCTAAATAATTAAGAACCCTGATTTTGGGCATACCAAAAACTTTCAAGGCATACAAAGGACTAGTCCTAACTTGGGTGACCTTATAAGGGGTACCCTATGGGTGGTTTAATTACCTATATACCCTTAAATCCTATAAATTACAAATCTATCTCTAACCTTAATACAAAAATCTATAATCATAAACCTAAAATCAGTTTCAACCCCTTCTTCTTCCTCCTCATCCTCCACAGCCGAACCCACCTTCTCCTTCTTTTTTTTTCATCGTATCATCGCCGAAATTTAATCGTCGATTCGTGAAAATTTAGTCGATGATTAAACTCATCTATATAATGGTTCGCCGTAAGCCAGTATCTCGTTCTAATCGAGCGATTGAACAACCCATTGAAGAAGAAGAAGATTTAGAGAGTGAAGAAGAAACTCAAAATCAACCACAAAATCAACCAGAATAAGAGATTGAAGAAGAACCAACTCCAGAAATGAGAATAAGAAGGTTAGTTTTACAAACCCATCTCGTATTTGATGTTTTTGATTGGTTTGATTGATTTAATTCGTCAAAATCATGTTTCTGCGGCGGTTACAGGGTATGGTTCGGCGCAAAACAAATCTTAGATGTGCGCCGAGCTGTTCTTGAAACTGAACCCTGAAAGTGAATATGAACGGTTGGGCGTATATCTGAAATCCGTGAGCCAAACTTAGTGACACAAAGACTTATATTTAGGATCGGCTTATTCGATGGTGTTAGTTTTGTGCCGAATATGTTTCGCGAATTTCAGAAATTTTGCATGTGCGTAGGATCGGCTTGTATGGTAGTATTAGTTTTGTGCCGAATAATTGTTGTTTGAATTTCAGAATTTTTGCATGTGCTTAGGATCGGCTTGTATGGTTCTATTAGTATTAGGGTTGTATTAGTGCTTTATGGCCTATCATCAATTATGGACATAAGGAATATGATAGTGTGTCGGCCTCTGCATTTACCGAGCGCTGTTGTCCAGAAACTTACACATTTCAATTACCTTTTGGAGAGATGGCAATCACTCCTGATGAGGCTAGTAAGATTACAGGCCTTAAAGCAAGGGGTGTAAGTGTGGATGATGGTTTTTATGACATGAGTTGGGATGAGCTATACAATTTGTACCTGGAATGCCTTGGTTGGGGTTCAATGAAAACTGAGTTGGAGTTTTGTCGATCAGTTAAAGAGTCGATACCGTTTGCATACCAGGTGGCAGAAATAAGAAGAATAATAAGATCAAGTTGACTAATTTGAAAAGGGAGTTTGACAACACAAAGGAAAGAGTCACACAAGGTTTGTTGATAATGGATCCCGTCAAAGTGAAGCAAACCGGAACTGCCTACTTGTTTTATACTCTTGGTAGAGACATCTTTCCTGACACTACCGGAAACAAGGTAAATGCTAATTATCTCCAATTGGTAAAGAATCTTGAAACTTGTAACAAGTTTGCTTGGGGAACGGCTACGCTCGCTTACCTGCTGGACCAACTTGCCACCGCGTCTAGGTTGACAAGTACAAACATCGGAGGGAACTTCACTTTGCTCCAGGTAACTTTTGGAAGTTCAGAGTATGGTTCGGCTTATAACCATAAAATCTTTTAAGCCGAAGTTTTTACTTACTTGGTTCAGCTTATAATACTTGATCCATATAAGCCGAACAGTTCTCTGAGTTTGCAAACTTTAGTCTTACTTTGATGTTTCCAAGTAAAACTTGTTTCCATCAATTCAATTCCTTTGATTTTTTAATGTGGTTCTTTGGATGTAGGTGTGGATATATGAGCATTTCCCAATTTTGAACTTGGCCAAAGTATTTGAGAAAGATGTCGATTATGTTGATACTGAGCCAACTGCAGCACGGTACGCGTACGAGGACTCCAAGAAAAGGAACAAAAAGAAGTTGGTGGCAAGTTTGAGAGAGACGTTAGACCGTCTTGGTGTTGATGATGTCACTTTTCAACCATATGAGAAGGAAGATGAAGAAGATAAAGTTGTTGAAGATGAGGATATGCCGGTAGGTATGTATCATGGGCCATTGTGGTATCCCGGTGGTTATGTTATATACGATCCTAGGCGAGTACTCTGTCAATTAGGATGCGTCCAAAAGGTTCCTTTGTTTGACGAGAAATTCGGGTTGTTACCAAAGAGTGGTAAGGGAACTAAAAGCACCACTTCATCTTGGGAACCAAAGTATAATCCTGATCCCACCGTTGAGTTTTGGAATAATTTAGACAATCACACATTAGATGCGTCCAAGTTAACACCTTTACTTGATGATCCATGTGAAGAGGATCCGGGCTATATGGATTGATATAACCAAATTTCTCATCCCTTCATTATCAATAAAAAAAGGCAAAAGATAGTTGATAAGGGGAAGGCGAGGCCAATCAAGATCACCAACAAGTCTACTTCCGAAGATGTAGTCAAGGCTTTCAAGATTATGGTAAGAATGACTTCACTTTATACTATTTTCATATATTAGTTATGGTAAAAATGTCTTCAACCTCATGGTTATAAGTTGTTGACAAATGAAAAAATAGGTTTCCGCGGGTAGGGAGATGTTGAAAAAAATGAAGGCCAAACTTGGTTGCAAAACACCAATGACCGTGGAAGAACAAAAATACCTCATCAACAAGTGGGATGCAATCATCAACAAAGGACAAGGACCCGAGGAACCCGAACAAAGGCCTACCACTAAGAGGTCTCGACAAGTTGGTGAAGGTACAAGCCAAGGTGGTGCTACCGTCCAACCCGGTAATGATGCGTCGGAAGATGAAGACCAAGGTGGAAGAAGAGGTGGCCGTGCAACTAAGAAGAGGGGTCTTGGTTAAATGCCCTTTTATGTACACTTTTATGGTACACTTTTATGGTACATTTTTTTCTTAAGTTTTAAGTACACTTTTATGGTGTTGCAAACACCTTTGCTTTTAGTTCCTGAACTTTGTTTTTAATGGTGCTGGGATTGGGTTATGGACACCTTCAATTTCATGTTTTAATGAATAGCTTAACAGTTATGCGCCGAATTTATAGAGTTCGGCTTATCCTCTAATGTTAGTTACGCGCCGAATCATTTGTCCTTCAGGTTCGGCGCATTCGATAATCACCTTATGTGCTGAACTATAAACATTTACAGGTTTCGGCTTATATGATATCCTCAATATGTGCCGAACCACGAACAATATTTTAACCCAAAAATTAACAAATTCATGTTCGGCTCAGACGATAATCATATTATGTGTCGAACCTTGAACATAAGAGGTTTCGGCTGATACGATATTCTCCATATGTGCCGAACCAGTAACAATATTTCAACCCAGAAATTAGAAAATTATGTTCGGCATATACGATTTTGGATATGTAAGCCGAATTAGTAATGATTCTATTCCGGGCTATTCAGGATGTTGTTCGGCTTACTATGAAACTTTCATATAAGCCGAACTAGTGTCTAGCAAAAAGGTTGGAATTGGAAATTATAGGTTCGCATGCAGTAAACAGATTCAGTAAGCCGAACCGTTCATCAATTGGTAGATTCGGCTCATAGATGTGAGCCGAACCTCAACCTGTTTCGCCGAACCATGATTCAAAAAACCTAACTTTTGATAACTGAGAGCTATAGAAGTGAGATTAAGTATATGATATAAGTGTACATGTGTATTAGAAGCATTGGGTTCCTCATCAATGTCTTCATCATCAGGATTTGGCTCATAAAAATCATCATCTTGAGTTTGTGTTTGAGTTTGAGCTTGAGTTTGAGTGGGTGTAAAATCATTCTCATAATCTAAGAAATCAGCCATTTGGGAATCATTGGTGTAGTTGATGTGTATTTTCCTAGGTTTTTTAGATGATATATGACACTCCTCATCCTCCATTGAATCAAGAATTAGAATTTTCTCACTTTCTCCTTCTCGTTCTCTCCTTCTTAACCAAACCAAAACTTTGATTTTTTTTCCTCAAATTTTTCATCTAAACAACTCTTATAATTCTGAAAATTACTTTAATCACTAAACAAAACATTTAATCACTAATCAAGATTATTAACACTAATACGTAAAGGACAGATTTGCCATTAAAAATTTTTTGGGTTAAGGGGTTATCTGATTTTGCTATTTCACAACCTTTTTTGTCTTCATTCAGTATGCCTTGGAAGATTTTGGTATGCCCAATATTATGGTTCATAATTAAATAGCAACTGATGACTACTTGGGTAGTGGGCCGTATGAGTCCATAATCCAATGGCCTTGCAGTGCTGTAGCCCAAACCTCAACAGTCAATCATATTGCTCCCGCAACATTCCGGCAGTAAAAGCACTTTCTTATGTAAACAGTAGTCTAGTAAGCTAGAAATGATGGATAGAGCTGTGAACTAGAAATGATGTAAACTAAGAATTTTTCAGAATAAAAAGAAAATAGATAAAACTTCTTGGTGTAAACATGTATATAAACTATGAAGTAAAATGTCGATCAGAATTCAACAACATCCCTGCGGGAAAAAATGAAACGCTTGCTCGCTCGCCACTCATCTGCCTAGCTTATTTTTTTGTGATAATTATATGGAAAAGAAAAGAAAGTGCATACTATATGGAGGGCTCGAAGCCGAAGAATTTTTTTAATTTTGTTCTCTTTAGATTCATGATATAATCAGTTTCTATTTAGGAACTCCAAGCCTCTGACGGAAATCTTGCTCCATCAAGGGTAATCCTTCTCGCAAGTTAACCTTAGGCTCCCATCCCAACAACTCCTTTGCTTTTGTGATGTCTGGCTTCCTCTGGCGTGGATCATCTGGCGTGTTTTCAACGTTCTTGATCTGCACGTCTTGATTAATTAGCTCCTTCACTGTCTCGGCAAGTTCCATCATTGTGAATTCACCTGCAATTTTGAATACCTCAAATTAGAAGCAGAGAAAAAGATGATATATACAAACTGCAAACAGAAAATAAACCAGTCAAGTAAGCGGTAGCTTATGGACAAACCTGGGTTCCCGATATTAATTGGTCCAGTGTTTTCTCCTTCCATCAGACGAATAAGGCCATCAACCTACCAAAGAAAATAGAAAACAAATGAGAGACCAATGATTAGGCAGTCCAAATACCTACTTCAAAAACAGTATGGCCCTTGACACCCAAAATATAGATTCAGGCATACCATGTCAGAAACATAACAGAAACTTCTGGTTTGTGTTCCTGGAGCTTGAACAGTCAAGGCTTCACCTCTACAAAAAGCAACGGGTACAGATAATTAGCTGAACCGTAGAAGTATAAAATTCGATCAATTAGGAAAAAACAATTTAGCGCATGAACATAGAGCCATTCTTCTTGTATACTGGACTGGAATGACTGAACAGAGTTACGGCTCTAGCTCACAGTCAAATTGATAATTTGACTGGACAATATGATAAAAGCATACGAACAAGCTATGAAATAAAATTCTGAAGTTACCTTAGTGCTTGAGCAATGAAATTGCTGACAACACGTCCATCATCAATATTCATGCGAGGTCCATATGTATTGAATATCCTAGCAATGCGGATTTCTGTTACAGAACCAAATTATCAAGAGACTGAGGAAAAGCAATAATACGTGTAATATTTGTACTAAAAGTAACAGGTACAATTTCAAGAGTACCAATGCCGTGCTGCCTGTGATAATCAAACATCAAAGTTTCAGCTACACGCTTTCCCTCATCGTAGCAACTCCTGACACCTGAAATACAAGACACGTGATCAGTTGATTATGATGAAAGCTTTGTGTGCATCCACCTAACAAACAAAACAGTTGTACTCAACAAATTGGTTTACTTTAGAAGAAGTCCAGTCAATGACAAGAAAATAAGTATGAAACTAAAAGCCCAAATGACAATATACAACCGAACTTCAAACAACGCAAAAGGGAGTGCAAACACAAGGCTTGCAAGGGCAGAGAAAGAGACCATTAAGATTAGCAAATTACAGCTTGCTTTTTGCAAAGACATGTGTTCTAGCTAAACAAGTTTTCCAAACACCAAGTTTCTGGTATCATCATGTAACCATAATAAAGAGGACCCTTGAAATCAAAGCTGTGACAACTGAAATTGGTGAAATGCACCCTTCATATCAAAATTTTGTTTTAAAGGATAGTACCATTTGTATGAATAACTAGCAAGACTACACACCTCCACTGGACCACCACTATAAGAAGTTTAAACCAAAGACATAGAGGAGACATACGAAAAGTGAACATACCAATAGGGTTTACGTTACCCCAGTAATCCTCAGTTTGGGGATGCACAAGTGGGTCTCCATACACCTCTGAAGTTGATGTGAGCAAAATCCTGTTAAACAACACTCAGACTGTAAGGAATGACCCAGTCACCCAGATGACAGAAATAAAGTAATGGCCACAAGTGAGTAATTCCTCTGACCTTGCTCCAACTCGCTTGGCAAGTCCCAGCATATTCAATGTGCCGATGACATTTGTCTTAATTGTCTGTTAGATTATCATAGCACACCAGTTAAAACTACCTCTAAGTTCACAGTTAAAGCATACAACTACCGGGAGTCCAGTATGGTAAAAGACAATTTCATGGAATATAAGATATGCTTATTTGACAGGATTATTTGGTACAAGGTTATTCAGTATGCAGCATAATAAAACAATAACTCGGGAAGGAAGAGTCGAGCATCAGGGGAAGCATTTGTTTATAAATGGCTTTATGTTGCCAAACAAACACATCCAGTATGTAAAATGTTCGAAATTCAAAGTTACAAGACATATGTAATCCTCCAGAAAGGGATGGTTCAGCCATACCACTGATATAAGACTAGAAAAAATGCACAGGACAAGATAATGCAAGAACATGCCAGGTCGGGTGATCATATAATAAAAGATAAGTTGCAGGGGGTAATAACCTATCATATGCAAGCACCAACTGGTAGTTATTTGCAAAAGAAAGAGGATTCCATTACACATAAATGAGAAGACAAACAAGGAAACTCACCTTTACAGCATTGTATTTATAGAAAATTGGGGAAGCAGGGCAAGCAAGGTGGTAAATCTGATCAACTTCAACAAGCAATGGCTCAGTCACATCTGCAAGGAAGCAGATCCAAACAGATACGTTAACAATACTGAATGATTTATACAGCTCGGAAATATATTCCATTTTGAGAGAAAATGCAAATTGAGGAAACCATAGAACTTGTTCATCTCATTATATTAGCATAGAAAAATATATCACATATTCAAGATTACAAGCATCTATTCTAGCATCATCATAACGAAACCTTATAAGAAGAGAAGGAAGTACCATGACGAATAAGCTCGAATCTTGCATGACCAATCCATTTTTTCAGGTTATCCTTTGACCCAGTGAAGTAGTTATCAGCTACGATAACCTAAGACACAGAACATCATATATAATACAATGCACCCAACAGACTATCAACACAAGAAAAGATTGTTCCTCTGTTCGCCTATACCTCATTTTTCTCATTCTCCATCAATCGATCAACAAGGTGAGAACCAATGAATCCAGCTCCCCCGGTAACCAAGATTCGCATATTTGACTATACCAAACATTTAAAAAGCGCAAGTATTAGGAGCAGAATCAATATCAACAGCTCTGCATAATCCAGTCTTTTAAAGGGGGGAAAAGTATACCTGAAAAAATTTGGAGTTTCTTAAAGGAGATGGAGTTGGTGGTTTCTTCGCCTCTCCATTACTTGCCATTGCTTAGATCTCTTGTTTCCCAAACCCTGAAACCAAAAATCAAAATCACTCAAAATTTTCATTCAAAATCCAAATTTTGCAATCACACCACAAATTTATTCAAAACAATTCCAATCACAGACAACAAAGAAAGACATAATCTACACTCCTAAATTTAAAAAATTTCAATTAAAACCCAAAATTTTAAAACATTCCCTAATCAGACCTGAATACAGAACAATATAAACAAGAACCCCTTAATTTTTCATCAAAATCCCAAATTTCCAATCAAACAAACCCCAAGATTCTAAATGAAAATTCAGACCTGAAAACAGAATAATCTACTGAAAAGCTTTAATTTTTCCTTCTTCTAAACAAAACCCTTTATCAAAACATTCCATGATCATTCACTTATATATACATAATCAAACCAAATAAGAATCGATAAAAAAGACAGCTTTTTAATCACACCAAACCAATCAATACACTACATACCTAACTGACAAAAAAACCTTCAGAAACAAGCAAAGTAACAGGTAATTGAAAGATACCCAAAAACTAACTAACCTCAGCACACAATTATAATGGGAGATTGAAACTCTTTTTCTCAGATCTAAATCTACAAAACGAAATCAAAATTAACCTTGACAGTAATAATTAAATCAGGTAGAAAAGTCAATATCTTGGGATTAGGGGAGTTTACAGAAGAAAAATGTTTTTATTTACAGGGACGAATAAAAAAATGTAATTAAGATTAAAGATAGGATTTTTATTTTTATGGGCAGAAGGATAATTTCCAAACCTGGTGGGTTAAGAAGATTCTGTTGCCACGTCTTTCAGTGGAGTAGAGGGATTGAGGCAGTCGACTCAGACACTCAGCTCACTCAGTTTTCGTTACTATAATTGATAGCTCATAGTCTGATTCAGAAAGAAAGGAATCTAGATGCGATGTAAAAATTTGCGTATATATGGTTGCCAGACGAGTTTACCACTCCGCAGAAGAGGATAGCTCTTTATTTGATTTGATTTGATTCTGGATGCGGATCTGGTTTGGTTTGAATAAGATGTTAGATCGTTGATTTTTTCATTATTCAGATTTTTGACTCAGAATTTGACTCGGCCCATATATTTGGTTAAGGAGTATTGAGTAAGTCGTTGGTTTTTTCATTATTTAGATGTTTGACTAAAAGTCTAAGTCGATTTATATATCTAGTTAAGGGGTATTTGAGTAACTTAAAACCTTTTTTCTTTTTTCTGACAAGAGTAAGGCGAAGTTCTTATGGGTGTGGCAAACATGAATATTTATGCACCCATTATGGAGCTGGCAAACCAGCAAACTGGTCTGGTTAAGTGGCAAATTAGCCAGGCCAGGTCAAGTCTCTATCGAGCGGTCGAGACTCGACCGGTAGGTGTAGTCTCCACCGCTAGCGGTTGAGACTTGAACGGTCGTGTCATCTCATCTAACGGTCATAACTTCTTCATCCTATAAATACGATATCAAATTTCATTTCAACTTACACCATTTCTTCAATCTTCATTCTTTCACTCCACAAATCCAACATGTCAGTTCGAGATTGACCTCGCAGATTTAGCATAGTTGAAGATGAATCCATTTGTAAGCATTATGTTTTTGTTATGCAAGATATCGCCAATGATGGACAACATCAACATCAAGAGATTCTATGAAGTCGTATATTTCAGGAAGAAACATTGAACCTCAATAATCGAGATGTAGATGGATGTTGTCAACGCTTCCGAGTAATCAGCAAGGAGGTGAAGTTGTTTGTTGCTGCACTTACTAAAGGCTATCTAAACCGACAACATGGCCAAAACGCATTTGATGTGGAGCGAATGTGTCGGCTCAAATGGCGCAATAGAGTGGGAAAAGATTTTCAATTTGATGGTCGTTATCTTATCTTGGGGGTGTTGCCCGGATATGATCAATTTAGATTAGGTGCCTAAATATGATGCATCTTTCATTTGTATGCTGCATTTATCATTTGTATCAAATTGTAATTTTAAGATATCATTAATATAAAACTAGTGCATCTTTCATTAAAAGTTTAGAATTTACATTAATGCCTCTTTCATTCATCTAGATAATGACATAACTTACAATAAAGACTCTAAAAGTAAAAAAAATTGGGACGATGTTCTTCATCTTGTTTATCTTTTTCATTTCACCAAACTTCCAATCAATGCGCTCGTGAACGGAGTCTCCTTTGTTTATCTTCTTCTTTGCCTTCAAAATTTCCTTCCCTTGAACTTTTTTTGGTCTTCTCTTAGTTGGAGGTTTGATTTGGATAATATCCAAAACTTGTAGACTTCTTTGACTTTTACCTATTAAGGGCAGATTCAAGCACCACTCCAGAAAAATCAAGTTGGGTAGCCAAGTCAAGTTGGGATTCAATTGCCATTTTGAAAAGATAATAAGATAAAAAAGATATAATTTTTTTGTGTAAAAGATTTTGGTTGATTTTGTGTGTTTTTTTCTGCCATTTTTGTAGCGGTGGAGAAAGAACCGTTGGAGGTTTCAAATCCACCGAACAGTTGAGACTACACCGCTACCGTTCTAGTCTAAACCGCTAGCGGTGTAGTCTCAACCGTTCGATGACTCGATCGCTTACTTTTTTTCTCCTATAATAACGCGGCCAGTTTGTCAGGCCAGCTGGCATGGCATATAGAGGATTTATCCATCCTCATGGAAACCGAACTAAGTAACTTAAAACTTGAACTCTACTTGTTAGGCACATACATGACCGGATTTGAAAAAAAAAATCGACACTTTACTATTAAATGATTTTTGAGTCGGAAATAACAAGCTAGATTCACAAGCAATTGTTGAATTAAGAAAAAAAGAAATAGAAAAGCACAAAAAAATGTGCAACTTGGAATATCTCTACTAAAATGTGAACCCAAACCGTCACTCACGGAAAGCAAGACTATTTATTTCCCATCAAATCTTCACTAAAATTTTCCAGAAACACAACCAAACCATCGTCAGTTCACATATACATAATCTAAGCTGGCGGTGAACAGCTAGTAGAGTTGTTTGTGCACGCTTTGAATGTTGGAATTTCCTTCAAATGGCATGGCAATCAACCATCATTCAAATAACATGTGATTTAGTCTCCATTACGCCGAAATAGTTTTAGAATTTATTTTTGATCAACCCTTGACTTAAGTCTAGAAAAAGAACAACTAATTATATTTCTGATAACATTAAATTGATTAAAACAAATGCAAATTGATAAAGTTTCTTAAAAAATAATATCTGCAGCATATGCGTTTGTTGGTTTGGCATCATCCAGAGATATGCCTTTGTTGCCCAGACCACCGACAAGAAAGTAGACTTGCAAGACTTTTCCAAGATGCCCATAACAAGAAGGATTACTCGAAAATGGAAAGGGACTATTCTTCATTTTTTGGGTGGATATTTGAAGTAATTTTGAGTAATTTTTTCTAATACCAAATTTGTCCTTGGTAATAAAACTGGTTAGTGTATGAATTAGTGATTTAATTAATAATTTTTGAGATTAAATTAATAATTTGATTTTTTTACTAAAGAAGAATTATTGAGAGGGAGAAGAAGAAGATGAAGATGATAATGAAGATGAAGGTTTTGGAAGAAAAAAAGTTAGATCTTTTTCTTTAAGAGACACAACAAGAGTATGATGTTTTGGGTACTCATGGATAATTCAAATTTAGTTAATGGTGCTTGAATTGACCAAAACATTCCTAAAAATGAACAATTTACAAATTGATTTCGGTTTGGTTAAAAAAGTTCGGCTACGAAATCTGAAGAACAGGTAGCCGAACTCATCTGCAAGTGTAGTTCGGCTAATAATTCTGAAAAACACAGGTAGCCGAACTCAGCTTTAATGGAGTTTTTCCTTTCAGAGAAGAGTTCGGTTAGGAAAAAAACACGACGTAACCGAACTAAAAGTTCGGCTAGGTAAAAAAAAGAAAAAATTGTGCGACGTAACTGAATTCAATATACAGGTTTTCAGAGAAAAGTTCAGTTAGGAAAAAAAATTGCGACGTAACCGAACCAAAGTTCGGTTAGGAATTTTTTTTGGCGACGTAACCGAACTTTTCTCTGAAGGAAAAACCTCCATTAAAAGTTGAGTTCGGCTAGTTCGACAAAGCTTTTCACATAATTCCTAGCCGAACTTCTCTCTGCAACTTACATTTTCAACTCATTTTGATGATTACTTCTCATTTTTGCAACCAAAAACGAATGACAAGTAATGGGTTTGTTATAATTTTGATTTTGTTAATGATTTAAATTAAGTTATATATAGAGGTGGCTATGGTGGTATGGTGGTGGTTCAAGGTGGTCAGTGGTGGTGAGTGGCGTTGGTAGTGGTCGGTGGTGGTGATCGGAGGAGGTGGTTATATATATATAGGTTAAGGGTATGTTAGTTATTTCCACATTTTAGGACACCCCTTATAATGTAGGGATGGACATTTCTATCACTTAGTAGTCCCCCACCATTTTTGGGTAGTGCCCAAAAAATCGCTCTATAATAAACAGGTGTTCTTGTGATTTTCTGGGCCTTAGGCTTTATCAATGCCCTGCATCTTTCACCAGCACTCAAGAACAACATTCCCAGATGGTTCCCAACAACCTTCTGAATGTGTATCCACCACCACTGCGCTTAAATCGGTTCACCAGCAATACAGAACACTCAGCAGTGGGTTTCCAAGAACCTGCGCATCCATGAAGATGGCCTCAACTTGAGAACAACCAATAATATCAGGTAGAACCCACTCTCAGTTAACAGTTTTTAAGATTTCTTGGCGACTTCCTCAACTGATCAACAACAAGAACCTTATTTGAACCTTCAATTATAGTTTCCAGCAGCAGCAGCCCATAGTTACTACTTTCCAAAGCATATTGCTCTTACTGTAATCAACTTCTACTCCAATACCAACACAATGTATCATCACCTTTAAGCAAATCTTCTTCGTCTCTAGGTCAGCAGACTTTAATTCGCATACTGAAACAGACATTGATGCCTCACCTGTATGTAATTAGCTCGATCAAACATCGTCTTCCAAGGACAAACACTGCAATCCATGTACAACACTTGGTCACAGAGTCCTTGCTCTGGCATTTGTTAAGAGCTTATAAATATCAGAACAATTGACTGTGCCTTCAATTTGCTCCCAGACATCTTATCAGACATACACTGTTATTAAGTTATCACAGTAACTTTTAAAGCTACATACATTCTCTTGATACCAAGGCCTAACAAATAAATAAAAATGGAAAAAATCAAAGCTATGTGGTTACATATGACGACTGGTCAGCCACTTGACCGGATAAATCTTCACTATATTGTTCAAGACTGGACACACTAAGGGTTGACAATTGGTTTATGATGAACCGGCAAGAACTGGTGACTGACTAACTTATCCTAATAACTAAAAAAAATAAGCACGACAATAGTGTTAACAATTAAATAAGGCAGCCTTAGAATATGTCGGGATGAAAATTTCCCGGCATGGAACTACTTCCTTGCGCCCTTTGCAAATGGACCTTCAGTGTGTAATTGTTCATCTGGATCACGAAGAGAAGACATAATTACTACAGATGAAGTATGATCAGGATCTGACATCAAGATACTTTTGTACAGTTTGAAGAACTCGCGAACCAACTTGCCATATTTTAAATGATCAACAAATAATACATAAAACTAGGACAGGTGAAAGGTTTTTACTTGATGGGCTCAGGTTACAGGAATCGTTCTAATCAACTTCATCTGCTACCTACTTCAAGCCTAATGCATGTTGAAACAGCATGATATATAAGATATAACGTTACCTAGGTGTATATGTTCCTAGAAGTGAATACTTTACTATGTATTTTAATCCAATAATACACCCATCACATATAACGTTCTCCCAATCAACACACAAGTAGGTAGCAGCTAGTTGTGACTCTATAGCATGTACTGGATATAACTGTTGCCGCTGGTTGCAATATGTCATGGCAAAACTCAGGTATACACCATAATCTATGCTACAAGGCTTCAAGATCCAAAATAAATGTCATCGTGCAGAAGAATTTTAGAGGGACAGGTTATAAATCCCATTGGGAGAAAATTAAACTTCGGAAACCAAATCAGCTGGAGGATCTGTCCTAGCGCATGATAATTTCGGAATTAACATTTTTCCAATAAGGCAAAGCTCAAGATAAGATTTGTTCAGTTACCTCTAATGTTTTGATTTGCTCATGGTACTGGCCTAGCGCATGCTTCAGTTGCTCCACTTCCCTCACCTTACCCTCATGCTCTAAATTGCGTTCATGCTGTATGGCAACAGCTCTCTTAAGTATCTGATTGTCTCTTAACATGTTCTGCAGATGCTCTTTCAATACCGCAATCTCCTGCTGCTCGACAAAAAGAAGAAAACAATAACCGCAATAGTATCAGTATACGAACATCAGCAACCCATATTGATTGAAAGGGAAACTAGAAAAGCGCAGTTCCCGTGACAATTGTTTTGGATGAAAATGCATATGATACCTCATGTGATGCCCTTGCATTGTCAGCAACACTCTTCTCAAACGCTTCCAACATCCTTGCAGCACGTCTCCTAGCATCATCAAGGTCTGAGGCGCTCATCATTTCTTGGACAAATATATCCACCCACGAAGCCCCATCCGTGGGATTTCTAGATTCAGAGGCCGCATTCTTTTCTTTCAATTCTTCAATCTTCTCCTCCGCTTCTTGAATACTCTCTGCACCTAAAAATACAAAGTAAATTAGCCCTTTTATATTTCAATTCATCAAAAATGCAACATTTTACCAAATAAAAAAATGAGCATTCTCTAACCTTGAACCGGAGGACTATTGGCCGCCATCATAGAATCCGGACTTTGTAATTCAGTTCTCGCAGAAACATCCCCAATACACAGAGCATTTAGACTCTCAATTGCATCTTCAATTTTATGATTGTGAGTATTCAGAACACTTTCCACCAACTAACAAAAAAAAGAAAAATCATCCGTAAAAATCAATCAGAAACTTCAAATTATAAACAACAAAAAAAATCCAAAACACAAAAAAAAAAAAAAAAAAAATCTAAAAAAATCCCAAATTCAGTCAAATCAAATGAAACATAAAAATGTGATTGAATAAATCAAAAATAAAAATGGCAGAGAATCAAAGAAATTGATTGCGATTTACCTCACGATCCATAGATGGGAACATACGAAGTAAGATTGAAATCTTATCTTCAGAAGAAGAACCAAATCCAAAATCACGAACTGGTGAATACCTTCTTGATCTCTTATTAGAAGGTGATGATGAAGATCCGAAGATTTCTTCGAACCCTAAACGTTTCCCACAGACTCCTGCAGACATTTCCTTTCAAACAACAAACCCTAATTCCCACTCTCACCAAAATCAAATTCAATCAGTCAATTTTGAAATTGATTTGTAAAATTATTAACAGTTCACCGTTAATCGAATGAAGAAAACCCTAAAATGGCAGAGTGATTGGAATCTGAGATTGCTTCAATTTACAATCACAAGAAAGAAAGAAAGAATGATTTTATATACAAGAAAACAAAGGAAAGGAGAAAAAAGCATTTTCTTTTGCTTTCTGGGTACTGTACACTATGTGTAGTAGTTGATGGAAAATTTTGTTGGGTGCTTCTCCACCTATAGAAATTAAAATCAGACCATTGGGGCAACTGAGTTTACCTGAACCTAAAGCTGTGAAGCACAGACACGTTGGTTTTGTCTATTGTGTTCCGCCATCGTATCAGAATTTCCTATACCAAAAACAAATTCAAAATGTTAGAAGTAAAAATATTATTCTTTAACAGTATTAGTTGGTTTTGCCATTGGGTAGGTTGATGTTAATTAAGCATATGCTCTCGAGATCCCACTGAATGTTACAAGTCATTAGAAAAAAGATAGGCTTATTTTCTTTCCATACAAATGCATATGGAACCAATAATCCCACTGAAAATAGTGTTTTTCATTTGGACACTCTGTTATGAGGATACTCTTATTATGCATTCTTCTGGGGATACTATAATGTTAAATGGATGTCTTCTATGTAAAAATGTTGTTGAATAAGATCATGATATTTTCTTTATTGTCAAACCACAAGGTCAGTATGGTATTATCTTTTGAGAAATTATAATCTGCAACTGGTTTTTCATGAGTCGGTCAGAAACACTATATCGGAATGAAGAAAGAAGAAATGTAATGTTATCTCGGTTAGCAAGAGAGGAATATATACCCCTTTGTTATCTGGTGGGCATTATGGATCGAAATAAATGCAAGGTACTTCAACGGGAAGTATAAGCTTTTAGATTCTATTATAGACAATATGATGATATTGATTTCCGATTGGTGTGTAGGGACTGACATTTTTAATGTCTTTTCTTTAGATAATTCCCTTCATAAATAGGATGCAGTCATGAGATATAGGTGTTTTTGTTTCTTTCTTGATGTAGCCAAGCTCTGCTTTAATCGAACTTGTTTTGTATTTTCCCCTTCTCAATCACTATTGTAGTGTTGAGTTGTTTTTTAATCTATTCGCATTTTTTGGGAAAAAAATGTTTTGCTTTCCAAAAAAATAATTTTTTTATTTTTAAAAATTATTTTGAGATTTTATCCTCAAAATAACTTCTATTTTTTTTTTCCTTTTTCTTTTTGATACTGAAAAGAAATCTATTAGAAGTTGTAGGAAGTTACAGTGTTCCTGTCAGCAGATAATGCTGCAACAATAAAGGTTGGTGGGTGGATATAAAATCCAGTTTCTAGTAAGTACGAGAATGTTTCGCCAACATATCAGCTGGTTTATTAAACCTCATATTGATAAACTTGCAAGATCACAGTGGATGCTTGATAAATAATCTAGAATGTCTAAGATCAGAGGTTTCGTTTCCCCCTTTGACTTTTAGGTATTCTTCATTAATTAGTCGTTGCTGCTACATTATGTGTATCGAGCTCAAAGCATACCATCTGCAAGTTGAGTTATTCTTCCCATTGTATATCTTGTAAAAAACCCCTCAATCCCTACATGCTTTATCTCTAAGTGGCCATGTGCATAAATGCAATGTTCTTGTTCAAATTCACCTACAGAGTTACACAAGGTTAGTCCTAATATTTTGTGATTTTATGGTAAAATAGATTCAGATGAAGTATCTGATGAGTCCTAAAAAGTGCATATTTCTATATATTTTTCTTGGCATTTAACTCATCTTTTGTGCGTTAATTCTACATTTTATCCCATATTCTGTATTTTCATTGTTTTCAAGAATAAATATTTTTCTTAATTAATTTCGCATTTTTAGGTAACAAATAAAGTTAGATGAATTGCGGAGCGGAAAAGAGCAGAAAAGTAGTGAAAAGCCGGGAGGAATCACGCAAGGAAGCCGCGAAGAATGTTGTGCACAAGACCAAAAGGCTAGAAGTGGGCTTGAAGAGGAAGAAATTGTTCTTAAAGAAGAAATGGGCTCAGAATTATCCCAAGCCCAACTTATCTCCCAAACCAAAACCCAAATCCATAACCCACTTCTCATGTAGCCGTCAGATTGGATCCATATCATCATCCAACGGTCACCTCCTCTTCGTGCATCAAAGTCTGAATTTCCTGACTAACACTACAACACCTAACTCCATCTGGCGCCGTTAATTTCGTTGTATATCTGCATCCAACGGTCGCTGCCAGCATCTTCACTTTTATCCGTTAGATCAATCTTCATCTCCACACCCCACGGCTAAGCATCGCAAGACATCGAAATCTGATGAGCCCGCCTCACACTAGAACAACCAAACCCTATACTACCCAACCAAACAGACCTTCTCCCAAAACCATCGACTTCTTTCTCCCTCACCCTCTGCAACCACCATACCCTGCCGAACCACCATCACCACCACCTTCTCCCCTGTCATCTCCACCAAACGCCGCCAACAACTCTCTCCACCAAACCGTATCTACCCACATCACCCCCATACCCTACATACATCTCTAGCCACCTATTTTACCCATTTCCCCTCTAATTTTCCCTTGAAACCCTAGGTGGGAAATTAGTAAAATAGGTGAGGCTATAAGACTGAATTGGAGCAGGAGAAGGACTGAGAGAAGGCAAAGAAGGATGGGTCGACGTCAATTTGAAGATTAGGTGAGTTAATTTCACTGTTTTAATTTGGGTATTTTTCTATAAACCCTAATTGTATAATTTAGGGATTTGGGTATAAATAGACTGTGGTGTTGTTGTAAAAGTGATCTCTGGGCTAGCCAGTGAGCACTATTAGCAATTCATTTTCAATTCATGTTGAATCTTTCTTATGCATAAAAATTGACTGTGAATTGTATGCTGTGTAATGTGGAGCATGTTTATACCTGTTAGTATCATGATTACAAGCATGTCCATGTTCTAATTCACTTGCTAGGGCTTAGAGGAAGCTCTTGATCATATGCTAGGAATGTTAATGTATTTGTATGTTCTTTTATTGAGCTGAATTGCCTTAGGATGATTGCTTAGTCATTTGAGCTACCTGCTTGTGATCACCTGTGCTGTTAGAAGACGGCTGATACTAGGAGTGGAGTTAGGTCTTTGGCCAAGAATTCAATCCACTAGAGAGACTGCCTTAAGCCAAACTAGCTAGAGAAGCTAAATGCCTGTGATCAGTTGTGCTGATTAAAGACAACTGATGCTAGGGGTAATTTGGCTAGGATAGTTAGTAGAATCCTCATTGTAATCTTTCAAGAAAGAACAAGACATACATTGCATCATAATTTCCTTAGCCTAGGGTCAAGTAGTGGAATCAAAAGCCTTAGTATCTTCCTTTGAACTCAGATAACCTTAGAAATTCTCCAAAGAAAACTTTAGCAAATCCTCCAAGTCCCTGTGGACAAACCCTTATTTACTTTTTCTTGCTTCAACTTCCCTGTGCACTTGCAGGCTAGTTTAGGTAGTTCTTTTCCTTTTACACCAAGTTTTTGGCGCCGCTGCCGGGGATTGGTGCTGTGTTTTTCTTGTAGTTTTATTAGCTATTTTTGCATTTCACTGCATAACATTTGCATCTGCATCTGCTTCACTTCATTTGCTGTTGGACCTGCTGTTCTGAACCTGTTTTTCCTCTGCTGGGACGCCACCAAGGAAAAGAACCAAAGCCCAACTGGGTTTTTGCAACAATATCAGAGCAGCTGGGCTGTGCTTAAAAGGTAACCCATTTAAGAGAACCCGAATTGTGGGCTTCCAATTTTTAATTGTGGGCTTGTAATATTAAAGCCATTTTTTGGGCTTCTCTTATTTTCTGTTGGGTTTGTAATAATTTATTTGTGGGCTTGTTTGTTTAATTTGTGGGCTTGTTTAAATTCTTTCATTGGACTTGTATTTTGGACTCTGGGTTTAAACCCAGCTGAGCTTGTAACCGATCACGCTAGTTGAACTCGTTAGTGGGCCGAGTACCCAAATTCTAGGCCGAGATTTTGGACTCAGTTCCACCAAAAGTTTTCAACCAAGCGGAGCCAAAGCAAACACAAAACCAACAGTGGGCTTGCTCCCATTCAAAAACCAAATTTTATTTTATTTTATTTTATTTATTTTTTTTTTTTTTAAACAAAAAAAAAAAAAAAAAAAAAAAAAAAAAAAATTCTTTTGCTCCCAATTTTAAAACCAAATTTTCTCTTGCTCCCATTTTAAACCAAATTTTTTATTTTACTCCCATTTCAAAACCAAATTTTCAAATGTCTCCCACCAAAACCAAATTTTTCCCAAAAATCCAAACCCTTTAAAAAACAAAATTTTGAGCTTTGTAAACTCTTTACTTAGCTTTTGAGCCAATCATGAATAGATCTTTTTCTATAGTTGGGGAGTACAACAAAACTCTTAGAGAACTTGCTTATGGGCATGTACCATGTTATGAACCTTCCACGGACCATGATGTCAATAGTCATAGGAATTATTATGGACACTTTCAAAGTCCCGAGCCGCAATACATGAACCCTAATGACTATTCATACATGCATCATTCGTCGCAACGTGAAAATGAACATTCTTCTAGAGCCTCACTCACACAATCATCACTTATGGATCAATTAGAAGCTCGAATCGCAGCTTTAGAAATGCAATCATATGAGGAATCTGTCACATCTAATTTTCTTAGGCAACCTGAAATCTATGCATGTCCCGCATGTGGTAGTTTAGACCACCCTGTTGAGAATTGTCATAGTTTGCATGATTTTAGGCAATCTAGAGAAAATCCAAGGTATGAAATGCCCATAAATTGTGAGAATGGTAATCATTGGGACCATAATCAATCCTTTGAGGGTTGCGATCAATCTTTTATAAACCCTAATGACCATGCACACATGTACCAATCACCACAATTTGAACATGAAGAATTTTGTACTCCCATGAATTTAGACTCCACCACAGAAGCTTTCAGACTCAGTGAGCAAAACTTCGATAGATCTACATCACGAATTCAGGCATATTTAGATCAGATTTTGCTTCACCTACAAAAGGAGGAAATTCATGAGGAAATATATGTTGTCCCTAATGAAGTGTCTAGTCCCATTCATGTAAATGATGTTGAATATGAACCTAATTTAGAGGAACATGAATCGACTAATGACACCACCACTGTTAATGAGGACCAATATGCATGCTACCATGATGATGATTATGATGATTATGATGATATGTTAGAAGAACATGAAAATATTGTGGAACCTGTTGGTTCAATAACATATGGCTTCTCGCCCTCGACCTTCATGCATGTTGTTCTTTCTAATACTCATTGTAATTCATATGATTTTGATATTGACATGGGATTCGTACAATTATTCTGTGAAGATGAGCATGACATAGGAATAGTTGAATCTTCTGTAGACACTAATATGCATGAAAATATATTTGATGTGTCTGATTCTCTACCTAGGTCACATTGTGATATTTCTCCTGATTTGCCGATGCATGAGAACGAATCTGTTGATGATGTTGATGATTCTGAGTGTGAACTTGCTAATTTGATTGATGATTGTGAGCATGATGTGACATGTGTAGATGATTTAGGAGATTTTGATTTGATTAATAATGATGTGCCTATCGTCCTACATAAGTCACAATCTGTTGTCCTTCCACCCAACCTAGATTTGGTTTGTACCCATATTGTCAAACCGACTTTTCTGAGAATCCCTAATCTAGGTTTGGAACTGTGTGCTTCCCAAGTCCTCTTGGACTATTTTGCTTCTAAGTATAATACATTTGAGGAACCACAGTTGGAATTAGCATGTTTGCCCGTCCCTAGCAAAGTTCATTTCGAGCTAGACCTTTTGCATGATGAACCCCCGAAACTGCGCGATTTTGTTTTCAAAATTATATCTTCTGTAAAATCCAGGTTTGGGGGTAGCTCATTTTGTTTCACAGCTTCACTTGCATGCCTACCATATTATTATTGTGTGAAGCTGTTGAAACCTTTACACTTTGTCTTTTGGGTTGATCCTCAACTCTTTAGATTGTTAGTGTATGGTGAATTTTTTGTATATAATCCAGTAGATAAAATTTCTTAAAAAACCCTTTCGTTCCTTTTGTATATATTTTGCTAATCCAATATGATCTCGGCTGACATATGATGGATTTTTGCCTTGAATAACGGAGTTCTAATATTACTTTCGCCGAAATCGGGTATTCTCTTTCCTTTTTCTCTACTCAACATGATCCTCTTCATATGTTGTATTATAATTTTGTTCATATTTTGAAACATTGAGGACAATGTTTAGTTTAGGTTTGGGGGTGAAAAGTAGATACTTTGATAATATGCCATAATTGAAAACGAACTCCTTCTTCTTTTTGAAAAAATTGAAAAATTCAAAAAAAATTAAAAATTAAAAAATCATAAAAATGGAGCTCATTTACCTTGAAATGTTGACTCTTGTGCAAATATGTATTTTTATTAGGAGTCTTAGTCTAGATATTTAGGCACCCTGATTCTAGCACAATTCACATAGTGATAAGAAATTTGCACGCGCACGATCTACCAATACATGTATGGCCTCGATCTTCAAGGTGTTTGATAGGAAGTTACGATTGCCAATCACTTTAGAATACTGAACGAAACTTGACTAGCTTGTTCTTTGGTTGGTTGGGATAGAAGGTGGAGGTTACATTAAGAAAAACAACCATCGAATTTAACTGGGTGCATCAAAAAGGGCTACATCTTGCAAAGTGTCATGTAATTTTTGTTTCCTTTTGTATTTGTATCAAAAGTGTTTTATTCTGCAAAAAAAAAAAAAAAAAAAAAAAATGATATATATATTCAGAAAAAAAAAAAAAAAAAAACGATGTATATATTCAGAAAAAAAAAAAAATATCAGAAACAAAAAATCAAGTATTTATCAATTCCATCATCTCGTGTTCCAAAAATAAAAGAGAATAGTCAATGTAAATAAGAGTCATGTAAATTGTCATTTTGTTGTTTCATTGTAATAAGCAAGGAGGGTGCCATTGATGTACAACGCGAGTAATTGTGAAATACCTCCAACTCATTCACAATTCTCGTAAAGTCCGGACAGCTAGCTAGATTTCGACCTTGGTTCTTAGCCTGAGAAACTATCTCTTGGTGATTAGTAGTCATAACTTCAGATCTTTCTTTACACATGTGTAGATACACTTTACACTCTTATCACATGTCTTTTTTTGTTATCAGTGCTAGGATTGTGCCTTTGATAGCTAGATTGACATCTCCATTTTGCTGTGAGCTTAAACTGTTTTGCACATGTCACATTTGATGGAATCTGAGCTTATATTTTGACCTAGAACTTTGTAGGTACGTTCTAAGCAAACCTTCACGAGACTTAACTCGTCCACTAGGGACACTTAGTGGTTTAAAAGGCTTAGTGCATATGCTAAATGCATTCGAGAGACCAGCGACAGTGGTATAGGTAGGATTTCCTTAGTTTTGTTTTACTTGAGGACAAGTAAAATTCAGGTTTGGGGGTATTTGATGAGTCCTAAAAAGTGCATATTTCTATATATTTTTCTTGGCATTTAACTCATCTTTTGTGCGTTAATTCTACATTTTATCCCATATTCTGTATTTTCATTGTTTTCAAGAATAAATATTTTTCTTAATTAATTTTCGCATTTTTAGGTAACAAATAAAGTTAGATGAATTGCGGAGCGGAAAAGAGCAGAAAAGTAGTGAAAAGCCGGGAGGAATCACGCAAGGAAGCCGCGAAGAATGTTGTGCACAAGACCAAAAGGCTAGAAGTGGGCTTGAAGAGGAAGAAATTGTTCTTAAAGAAGAAATGGGCTCAGAATTATCCCAAGCCCAACTTATCTCCCAAACCAAAACCCAAATCCATAACCCACTTCTCATGTAGCCGTCAGATTGGATCCATATCATCATCCAACGGTCGCCTCCTCTTCGTGCATCAAAGTCTGAATTTCCTGACCAACACTACAACACCTAACTCCATCTGGCGCCGTTAATTTCGTTGTATATCTGCATCCAACGGTCGCTGCCAGCATCTTCACTTTTATCCGTTAGATCAATCTTCATCTCCACACCCCACGGCTAAGCATCGCAAGACATCGAAATCTGATGAGCCCGCCTCACACTAGAACAACCAAACCCTATACTACCCAACCAAACAGACCTTCTCCCAAAACCATCGACTTCTTTCTCCCTCACCCTCTGCAACCACCATACCCTGCCGAACCACCATCACCACCACCTTCTCCCCTGTCATCTCCACCAAACGCCGCCAACAACTCTCTCCACCAAACCGTATCTACCCACATCACCCCCATACCCTACATACATCTCTAGCCACCTATTTTACCCATTTCCCCTCTAATTTTCCCTTGAAACCCTAGGTGGGAAATTAGTAAAATAGGTGAGGCTATAAGACTGAATTGGAGCAGGAGAAGGACTGAGAGAAGGCAAAGAAGGATGGGTCGACGTCAATTTGAAGATTAGGTGAGTTAATTTCACTGTTTGAATTTGGGTATTTTTCTATAAACCCTAATTGTATAATTTAGGGATTTGGGTATAAATAGACTGTGGTGTTGTTGTAAAAGTGATCTCTGGGCTAGCCAGTGAGCACTATTAGCAATTCATTTTCAATTCATGTTGAATCTTTCTTATGCATAAAAATTGACTGTGAATTGTATGCTGTGTAATGTGGAGCATGTTTATACCTGTTAGTATCATGATTACAAGCATGTCCATGTTCTAATTCACTTGCTAGGGCTTAGAGGAAGCTCTTGATCATATGCTAGGAATGTTAATGTATTTGTATGTTCTTTTATTGAGCTGAATTGCCTTAGGATGATTGCTTAGTCATTTGAGCTACCTGCTTGTGATCACCTGTGCTGTTAGAAGACGGCTGATACTAGGAGTGGAGCTAGGTCTTTGGCCAAGAATTCAATCCACTAGAGAGACTGACTTAAGCCAAACTAGCTAGAGAAGCTAAATGCCTGTGATCAGTTGTGCTGATTAAAGACAACTGATGCTAGGGGTAATTTGGCTAGGATAGTTAGTAGAATCCTCATTGTAATCTTTCAAGAAAGAACAAGACATACATTGCATCATAATTTCCTTAGCCTAGGGTCAAGTAGTGGAATCAAAAGCCTTAGTATCTTCCTTTGAACTCAGATAACCTTAGAAATTCTCCAAAGAAAACTTTAGCAAATCCTCCAAGTCCCTGTGGACAAACCCTTATTTACTTTTTCTTGCTTCAACTTCCCTGTGCACTTGCAGGCTAGTTTAGGTAGTTCTTTTCCTTTTACACCAGTATCACAACATATAGAGTAAATTATTAGGGGGTGTCCATGTATTTATTTTGAGTTGCAGTGCTTCGAGTACTTCTTTCATCAAAACAGTGTGTTTTCTGCATTGTTGAACCTTCCATGCTGCTAAGATATTGTATGTTTGTGAATCACATCACTTTGATTTGTTTTAAACCCTTGAAGAACACTCCTACATCTTTCTTTTCATATTTCCGATCTTGTATTTTCCATCTTCACTAACCAGTCTTCATCAAAAATGTTTAATTTACTTGTGCACCAACTCATTATCCAACAGGTTATAAGTGACCCAGATTAGACCATGTGACTCATGATTTGCATATGTGATTTGAAAATTTAAAAAGTCACGACTTAGAATGTGATTCAAAATTCACTCATTGCTCTGAAGACAAATTCTTCTATGAATTTTGTTCAGAATTATAAAGCTAATTCGAGCCTAGATTTATTTTATATGGAAATTTTTTTGGCTTTTAAATCGGAAATTGTCATGCAATTTAATATGAGCCTCCTAATAGAAAATTATCTTAATGATCTGATATGTGTTTGTGTAACACCCCGAGTTCCGGATCAGGATCGAACCTATATGGAGATCCGAACTCAAAGCGTTACGGGTCGGAACGAGACTTACGCGTATATTTATTCTTGCTAATTTAATTTTATATCAAACATATTGAAACTTTTGCACATGAATTTGAAGCATATGAATACACTAAACATCGGTCAAAACATTTTCAACTAAATAATCGACTGTCATGCAATTTAATATTAACCTCCTAATAGAAATTTATCTTAATGATCTGATATGTGTTGGTGTAACACCCCAAGTTACAGATCAGGATCGAACCTGTATGGAGATCTGAACTCAATGCATTACGGGTCGGAACGAAACTTACGTGTATACTTTTTCTTCTAATTTAATTTTATACCAAACATAATTGAAATTTTTATACATGAATTTGAAGCATATGAATACATTAAACATCGGTCAAAACATTTTCAACTAATTTTTTTTTAATTCAATTTACACTTCGAGCAACGCAGAAAACAAGGCAATCACTAAGATACTCATTTCTATCTTCCACTTCCATAAATCTACAAAGAATGTCAATTGGGGTGAGATGACAGCTCAATGTAATGTATTCTCTCTATCAAAATATATGAACATGACAACCAATCAAAGAGGATATGTACAACAAGAGTATACGGTACAACTTCCAGGATTTAAATATATGTATGTTCATCAACTAAACTCATAATCTATCAAATACTCTTAAATGCACGAGTATCCTCGGTTTGTGCCCTGCCTATTCATGTATCCTCGGCACGGAACTGCCAACCTCACTTACACGAGTATCCTTTGGTCGTTCCCCACTTATACCCGTATATCCTCGGTACGGGAGCCGCCTTCAAACAAGCATATCCATTCATTTATAAATTTACACTATCGTTAAACGAGTATCCTTGGGTCGTTCCCCACCTATCTGTATATCCTCGGTATGGGAACCATCAACCAAACAAGTATATCCACTCGTTTATAATTTCACACTAGTGTTACACGGGTATCCTTGGATCGTGCCCCACCTATCCGTATATCCTCGGTACGGGAACCGCCAGCCAAACAAGCATATCCAATTATTTATAAAATGACTTTATCACACAATATACATCTTGATATTCCAAAACCACTTCATCAACAAGTTATAAGTTCATAACCCAACTAACGATGTAATTATTTTAAGCATTTAAGCTAACACACTTCCATCAGATTTTTTTTTATAGGTTTCATAACAATAACTTGTCCCGACCGTCTTCAAATTTTAGATCATCATTCCTGACATATTTATCTATAACATATCCAAATTTCTCGAAGAACTAACGGTTGAAACAAAAGATGTTGATTTTACAAACGCACCACAAAATCTAGGAAGATAACATCATTTCACCAAAATATTCACCATAAATTCATATTGATCTCAAATTTAAAAAATCCAAAGCACACAAAAGATAATACATTTAGCTACAACTTTTGTTAAGACCTCAAATTATTTTAATATCATTAAGACTACTTAAGAAAATAAAAAGCACAATAAAACAAAATTGTCCAGAACTTCAGATACTATCACCAAAATTCAAAAAAATATTCAACGGTGAATTTGTGGTATCTTGTTCTCAGAATTTAACCAGATATACTTAATCATGTTATATAACAATAGGAAAATCCTGATCATACTTAGGATATATATATTTATGCAATTAAATTATTAAAACTCAACAATACAAAATTATACAAAATAAACACCCACAGAAAATGCCAAAAGAGAAAAGGTTTCACATTCTACGTTAATTTCAACAAGCTTCTAGTGATTTTCTTAATCATTCTTCTCCAAAATCTCAAACTCCATCTTCCTCTCCTAGGTTTCTCATTAATTTATGTTTGTAACTCCTATTTCTTTTCTCCCTCTTTCCCTTATAAACCATGCAATAATTCCCACATTAATACTACTCCTATTATTTATAATACATATTTGTTTATTTATTAGATAAAGAGTACTCCATTAACTAGTTGGAAGCCTAACAAGCTAAGCTCCAACAAAGTACTACTTTAATTGAACAGGTTGCCGTGCTAACTTACCATCGAGCCTCATGGATAACCTAGCCAAGGGAGAGGAAACGAATGGGGGATGAGATTGTGTCACAAGGGGATTAAGATAACACTACGAGTTAGACATTTAACTTTGATTGTTTGACATCCAAGATTTGGCATCTAATCTAAGATATGTTTCACCAGTCGTGAACTAATATTCTTATTAATTTGAGACCGAAACTTCATCAGTTTATCTACTCTCATTTTGGGTTTAGTTGATATTATAGGTGTTTTTTCTTAGCTAAAATGCACCAAAAACTTTCTATATTTTTCTTAAAATTTCTTGATTATTAAGAATAAACCAAAAACTGAGATGCGAAAACTAGTATGTTAAACAAAAATTTGGGAGATTAATAATCTATGGGGAAATAGTTTCAATACCTTAATATTTTTGCAGACCCTAATATATAGAAGGAACACAATTTATTTATAATATGTCTCATAACCAAATGAGATCATGCCCCCAAAATCCCTCCCATGTCTTAAAATTTGATCCTAATACCAAAAATATTTCCCCCGAAACTTGCATATTGATTTTAAATCTTACACCTAACACGCGTCCAAAGTAATTAATATTGTGCATCGGTATCGTACCGATCGGGTCTAATATACCTATTCAAAATATTATATCGGTTTTTATCGGTGGTACATCACTAAGACTAGAATTTTAAATATTTCAATCTAAAAAATTTGGTGCCATATGGTGAATCAATTCTCAAGATCAAAAGTTTCACAGTAAAATTCAATTCAATCACATACCATTATCTATTCCCATAAATTTATTTTTAATTTTCACCATCATCTCAGCTAATTTTAACTCATATTGGATTAACTTGATGCTGCAAATTACTACTTGCACTTAGATTCTACCCTATACATTGATATCAACCCACATGATTCACGGTTATCAAGGTTTTCATGCATAGATAATGGACTCTTGGAGTTTGAAGAGTACAAAACATGTAATCTTACCATAAGGATAAGAAACTCATTAAGAAAAATGAAATAGTAAAACATGATTACTATTTTTTTTAATGAATCGGATTGAGGTTTCAAGGATACATAGGGAAAATATGATTAGGAGGATGAAATTTTTCTACAAACTTTTAGATCTAAATAATTTATTCCACCAAATTACCCTTACTAATATTATCAGTGTAGGGGTGAACCCGCTATATCAGTATGTATCAGACGATACGGTGTTTTTATCGTCCAATTATCTGTATCATCGATATTTTAAATATCCTAAAGGTTTTTATAGATACACGATAAAAAACTGTAGTATCAACCTGTACAAACGATATTGGTTACCTTGCCCGCGTCTCAAAATTGACTAAACTACAACATAAAATAGTTTATTGTAAACTTCAAAGCTTTCCCAAAAATTACCTATCATTCAAACCCAAAATCTACATATAGACCCTGGCAATGATAGACTCACCGAGCACGATTACTGATCCCTCACAGATATTGGGCCTCATTGCGTACTGGTGGTGGGCCCATTGGTATGTTAGAAGCGTGAGGTTTCGTGGAATTTCGCAATCAGCACGTTGCCATTTACCGGATCCATGTCCCAAAAATATTTATCATTAGGCCTGTCAATATTTGTCCGATATCCGGAATCCATTTCCGAGTATTCGGGATCATATAAGATTTTATCTGTTTTATCGGATATCGAATCAGATATGTTATCGGATATTTTTTCCTTAACATATCGGAATTGGATTAGGCTCCATTCGAATTGTTAATATCCGATATCCTATAAGACATGGACTTATTTGTAGTTTTTCCTAATTTTAGAGCCATTTTGGATACTCATTTCGGATGTTATCGGATAAATATTCGACAAATTTCAATTATGAACATGTTTTACAAGGTTTTTAAGTTTTTTTTGTCAGAACCGGATATTATCGGATATCCGACTGCTTAGCATATTGGATTCGATATTTTATTTTGATATCCTATAGGATATTACCGGGTATCGTATTTCCAAATATGCGACGGATATTCATCCGTTGACAGCCCTATTTATCATGCCCTAAAAGTTGGCCTGAATACCCAAAAACTATAATCTGCCCCAAATGTAGCATAATGTCTAAATCTTCCATCTAAACTACATTTCAGTTCAGAATCGGCTTACTATAACATAAGAAAACTTGACCACAAAGTTTAAGTTTTCCCAGATATTTCCTATCACCAAAATTTTACATTTCTACCCAAGATTTGTTTACTTGCCCACAAATTTCCATGTGACTAACTAAAGTTTTATATCGAGACCCAAAATCTCACCGCCACACTCAAGAACCAAAACACTCTCAATCATGGTTGGAAAGAACTGGATTAGACATCTTAATCAAATTCTCTACTTTCACGAGATAAACTCTGCTGAGGACAAAAGGAAAATTTATAGGATAAAGGAAGCTTTGATTTTCATTGTTAATATCATCACCATAAATGTGAGGCACATCAATCGATTCAGAGAAGAATTCAATACTCAATACCAACCCTGTAGGTTGATTTCTGAATTCGGGAAAGTATACGGTCACACACAACACTTGATGGTTTCTACATTAACTAGCTTCGGTTACTCAGAAAATTCAATGGATTAGTATCTAAGTCGGCAGGAAAAAGCCTTACAATCCCGAGTTACCTGACTCAGGAGAACAACCACGGTCTTGGCACCAAACGACTCCCTCTAAAAGGCTGGTTCCTCAAATTGTTGAGATTTCAAGGTCCTATTTGGGTCTAAGTATTACTAAACACCGTTGTAATAGAATGAATGAGATAGTTACTAGTATCAATCCAAGCATAGAGGTTTATTGTTGTAAAACTTTCATAACTTTTGGCACTAATGAAATCATGATGTATACACGACTACCAAAAGGCTATCAATTAGAACAACACATAGAGCATACTATAAGGCGGTCGATAAAAAATTCAGGGTGAGATCGACACAATTATTGCGAATCACAACAGAAATAAGGCGAGTCGGATCGGACCAAATGGAATACAAAAATTACGAACCTCAACGGACATATCTCAATGAAAATATAGGCGCATTATCGTCTCAACTATCTCCATTACTCGGAGATATGTTAAAATTTGGAACCATTCGGTTACTATGAACCATGAAAAAATTGGGTCACATGGGATCACTATGTACAAGCCAAAGTCGTATATGGTCTCATCAACCAACTTCATAAACAATAAATACCACTTTAAAAAGTTGGAAATGATCCAATACCTGTTCATCTGCATGATAAATTGTGTTAAACAACACAAGTTGTACACGTAATCGATTATTCAGACCTCATTAATTGAAAATTGTTTCGACTGGATTATAAATCGGCAGACACACACCAGAGTGAGTGAATCGGTGGCAAACAACTACAAGCCAAAACCGTGCCATTTAACGGTAACAAATCAACGGTATACTGGGCATTATACTGCCATGCAACACAACCCAATAGTTAATGCATCCTAAAATGCAACTCCTTTGGATTTATTAACAAAACAAGGCTGAATGAGAAAAGGAAATTTTTTGACAATTTGGCATCTGATGGTCAAATTGTGGGAGTGAAAACTACAGTGAGATCCATTCTCACACATTTTTCTACTGAGAAACCCACCAACAGAAAATTGAAGGCGCGCACCCATTTTTTGGGAAAAAATTATTCTCAAACCCATAATTATGAAATTTTGTTTTCTCTCTTCGTTCTTCTTATCTTCTTCTTCTTCTGTTCTTACTCCGCCGAATTCAGTTCATAGAATTGAGTTAAATCTTGTGAGATGTTCTTAGGAAGCTTGTTAAATTGATTAGTTGGAGACGAAGGTGATGGTGTTGTGTTTGTTTGAGTTCCAGGAGAAGAAGAAGATGATGTTGATGTTTGTGATGAATCTCTCAAGGTTTGATTTCATGAACTTATTATCTCAAGGTTTTTATATCTCATAGTTTCTTGTGATTTGACGAGTTTTTTTTTGTTTTTAGCTTTCTAGATCTGGGAACTTCGGTTCCAGATATCACACAAAATTCAACGGAAACAGTCGATCTGGTGTTGTGTTTGATTGAAGAAGATGTTAGAAGGCATGAGAAAGAATGGGTACTTCATTGACGGAATTTAACAGCAACAACAATGGATTTGTGGTGATGATTGGACGCATCATGTCGGCTGAATTGATTTGTTGTGCTATGAATTTGAGGATTAGTGGCCGGAATTTTGAAGGATCGGGAAATTGGTGTTGTAGATATAAATGAAGATAGTAGCAGGTAATGATTGCATAGTATTTGAGATGGGTTCTGTAATGGAATGGCGTTATGGGAAATTTCAATTGAGCCAGTGGTGTTCGTTGGGATTCCGGCCAAATGCTTCAATTGTTCTTGACAAGAGCGATTGAAATGGGGGTTTTTGGTTTGTATTGAACTGGAGTTTCCAGATCCAGTTCAAGGCTGCCGACGATGGTGGGAAAAGTTTGTGTTGGCTGCAATCGATGGCAACGACTTTTCATTTTTGCAACATGTTTACTGAAGCACGTAGAAAGATTTGTGCTATCAAAGAGATCAGAAATATCTAGATCTTATGTAATTCCAATAAGATTGCACAAATTCAAGTTTCGTCACCAATAGTTTTGTTGTACCAGGTTTGCCTTGGACTTCTGTGAATCTTTGGGAATGGTTAGCACAGGGTTGAGTTTGAGAACAACACGGAATTATTGGTGTGAGTAACATATACAGTTTTGGGTTATATTGTGACCGAAAAATATTAAATTTTCTATAATTATGGTTGTTGTCATGATTGAGCTACGAACAAATGGATGAATGTATCAGTGAAGTGAGTTAGGAATGGTGGTGTTGATGTTATGCAACAACTATTCAGTGGAGAAACTGTCTGCATAACATGTTATGCATTCGTGAAAATGGATGCATAACCTGTTATGCATCTACAAAATTTATTGCATAACTTGTTATGCAGTCCAGAAAACCTGCATAACCTGTTATGCAGGTTTAATTGCAGATGATGGTGTAAATACATGAAAGAAGATGATGGTGTAAATACATGATTTTGACCAAGAGCCCCCGAATAACTGAAAGATAATGGTTTGCGTGGGAGTTAATGAAACATGAAAGAAGATGATGATGTGGTTATGACTGCATAACATGTCATTCAGTCGAGAAACTGTCTGCATAACATGTTATGCATTCATGAAAATGGATGCATAACCTGTTATGCATCTACAAAATTTGTTGCATAACTTGTTATGTAGTCCAGAAAACCTGCATAACCTGTTATGCGTCCGAAAATATGGCTACATAATGCATTATGCATCGAGAAAATAGATGCATAACCTGATATGCATCCGTAAATATGGATGCATACTGCATTATGCATCAATTTTTTATATGTACGGCTAAAATCAACCAAAACAATGGTTACATAACTTGTTATAGATGCATAATTTGTTATGCAGTCGAGAAAATGGTTGCATAATGCGTTATGCATCCTTTTTGGTGGTTGCATAATGGTTATGTATCAAGTTTTCGAAAATTTTGCCTAAAACGATGATCACCTCCGATTTTTTCATGAAAAACAAAAATTTGATATTGTTGTTTGTACTCGTTGCGTAGCTCTCTTTAAAAGATTTCCAACCATATAAAATTTGTAAATTTCTAAGGTGCGGATTTTTAGATATGTTATGTCCAAGTTGAGTTGCCAATTATACCCCTGATGCATAATTCAGTCATGCAGATGCATAATCCGTCATGCAGAAGTTTTTAATAATTTCATATAATTATGGGTGTCACGGAAATAATTATGGGTGTCACAGTACCCAAAATTAATTGTGGGCCTGAGAATGAGAATATTTTTTTTTGGGTCTCCCCTTAATTTCCCCAGATTGTTTAATGTTTCGGAATTATGATACACTATCAACCAAAAAAATTCCTGGAGAATTGACACGTTTTGATCTGAACAAAACAAAACCAACATTAATGCTTAGCAATATTAACATTAAACATATACCAATTCCCCCTAGAGAATATGGTCACATGGTAACTAAAAAACAATATTCTCTATCCCAACTTCACCTCTTTTGGCATCACTTTCGAAAGTGCAAATTTGAAAAATGTGTACAACATTATAGAATCAATGAAGTACAACCTCACGAGCAATTACACTCATAGAGCCATGCCACCTTAAAGAGCAGTCTTGAAACTATTTATGGGCCTGTTGAGGGTACCCACAGGAAGTTAGAAATGAAAGGGATAACTCATTCACATTACTTTGGTCAAAGTAAGACTCCAAAAAACAAACATCAACCTATACATGATACACATAAAAGAATCATACTGGATGTCACTATGATGACAAACGACAGAGGCAAAAAATCTCCAGAGTCTTGTCTCTTTCCTACTAAGATTCTTGGAACAAATTTGTCTATAGAAATGAGCTTATCCAACAAGTCTGTTATGAAAAAGACATACCAGTACTACAACATAATTCTTTTCAGAAGCACCATAACTTATGTCAGTACCAAGAACCACCACAAGGTGCACATTAGAAAGAATCCAAATGCTCAAACCCACCACTCTACAAAAAACAGAAACCATATCACAAAACACACTATCAAGAATACCTACTCTCAAAATCAGTAACATCTATCTACCAGTTTTTTGAATATCACTAAGATCAACCATAGGAAAAACACCATCAACATCTATCTCATTCTTCTAATGAGTGAAGAAGAAACATCTATCAATATCTCTGAGTTAGCTGATCAAATGAAGAAAGTTGCAAACATCTCTGACCAAGATGAACCCTGTGTTGAAATTGATCCATCATTCCTCAAAAACCAGAAAAAAAAGGATTGGAAACTAACCTTCATTGGTAGATTTGATAGCCCCAAGGAATGAATCATCATGGAGATCACAAACTGCATCAAGAGAACCTAAGACATCTCCAATGACTTCAATATCATAATATACAACATGTGGTTCAATTGATTTTGCATTAAGGTCAACATTGAAGATGAAAAACAACACCTTAGAACAAAAGGCCGATGGCTTGCACTAGGTAGCTACATGATCATCAAGGCTGTACCAAGAGGAGGACCATCAGAGATCAAACTAGAATGGTTCAACCACATATTGATGCCAATTTATCTGAAGAGAGTTCCTATAATCCACACAACATGGGAAGCACTCTTTGAGATACGCAGACCAGTTGGAGTTCTACAAGACTCTAAGAAACCTTATGGAATAGATGATGATGAGAAAAATGTAGATGGCATAGTCCTCATGAATGTAAAAGAAAAAATGCCATCAGGAATGTTGGACAAGGTTGGGAACATCAAAACTATGATTGAGTACTCTTATGCAATCACACTAAAGCTTTGCCAGATCTGTAGAATACCTGAGCATCCCATTACCACATGTGAGGAGAAAGCTTCTAAAGAAAAACCCCTTCAAAAAAGAAAAGGCAAGAGTAAGTTAGAAAACACAAATCCTAAGGCCATAGATTAAAATCCCATGGAAGAAGATAGCAATTCAATCTCTTCTGGAAATCACCATGTTTCTATCCATGTCACTAGAAATGAAACTGCAAGGGCTTTGAGAGTTGTAGGCTTCAATGGTACTCGAAAGACTATTGAAGAGGAAGAAGATGATAATAGATGTAAAGAGAGTAAGAGCACAAAATGAGAAGCCTCAGAGAAAGACTGTATGGAAAACATAAGATCTGCTGATCTCACTGACCCTTTTTTAAACTTTCCAAACATGAGACACTATGAAGAAAGTGAAAGACAAGTGATGTTCAATATGGGGACAACAAGCAGTGCTGAGGGGAGCAAGAAATATGGGAGGAGTCATAAAACCACAATCTCTCAAAAAAGCAGCCAGGAGCAACAAAGTTATACAAAAAATGTCTATATAATATATTCCTCCCGGTTTTGAACATGTCATTCGTAACAAAAAGCAAGATGACATCAGAAGCCAATTACCAGTTAATATTTTGAGTAGCTTTGAGGCACATGAGACCAGAGAGATCAACCCCAATAGCTCAAAGAAGAAAAGAGGAAGTGAGGGCACGAACAATCACTCATCATCCCATGGACCATGAACTAGAGACACTAAAGAACCAAAACTGGAGAGCACAAATCCCTGGTACAATACAAAATTTGAAAAGGTACCCCTAAAATTTCTACTACTGCATGATTTCCTCGTATACCTACTAAATCTGATAATGCACTATTAGAAAAAACAATACACTCTAGATTGGCATAGATAATGCACTATTAGAAAAAACTAGATTATCCAATAATATCTTACTTTTGGGAGTTTGTCATTGTATTGTCTTGGAACTGCCAAGGGTTAGGCCAAAAAAAAACTTAAGACTATCTGAAAGATCTATGAGAATCCATATTTAATTTTTCTTTTGGAGACAAAGCAACAATACAAGAAAATGCATAAAATTCTTAAAAACCTAAATGTTCAAAACTACGGGCATGTCCCTCCTAGAGGACAAGTGGTATGCTTGGAAAAGGTCCTACAAATTATAACCGCAAGTGCACGGTGTCGAAAGTGGCAAATGTGCAAGTACGGGTCGATCCACAGAGATCGGGTGTGTTTCGGAAATGTGTTTTAGCTAATTGGGTTCCTAATTTGCTATTGGGCTTAGAAGCCCCTTTGGAACTTTTGGGCTTATTGTGCTAATGGGTTTGTTCATAATAAAAGGAACTGAGCTTGGGCTCAGTTGGTCTTTGAAGTGCAAATGGGCTTAGGCCTTAAACTTAGGCTTTTGATTAAGCCTGAATTGGATTGGGCTTTTAACCTTAACCTAAACTGGGCTTTGAGCCTTAATGAAATGGGCCTTGGTGGACTGAACTTGAGCTTTGATTTAGCTAGGCCTTTGGATCTTAACCTGAGCTGTGGTTTCAATGAACTGAATTGGGCTCAGCTGAAGCAGCAGTCTTTGGCTAGGCCTTTGGGGAGGAAATGGACTAGGCTTGGCAGCAGAAGAAGTGGCAGGGTAGCAGCAAATCAGCATCAGCAGCAGCAGCAGCTTCAGGGCAGATAGTGATGCAGCAGGAACTGCAGGAAGGCAGCAGCAGCAGCTGCAAGAGCTGCACAGCAAGGCCAACAGCAACAGCAGCTGCAGGGCACAAGCAACAGCAGCTTGGCAGCAGCAACAGCAACAGTGACAGAAGGCAATGTAGCAGCAGAGGAGCAAATACAACACAGGGCAAAAACAAGAAACAAAACAAATGAAAACTAAACAGCAACAAAACAATGCACAAAAGCAAAACAAAGCAAAAGCAACAGAAAATAACACAAGAATGAACCAAGGCCTAAGGCCAAGGGCAGGGGTGATAAAGAAACTGAAATGAAGCAAAGCTAAGGCAGGATACAGGCAAACTAAAAGAATGGGAGGAAAATTAGCTTGCTCATTGTCACTAGTGAGCACTAATTTCCCCCAATGCACAATCAACACTACAACCTAAGCATACAAGGAGAATGGCAAGAACATCAGCTTGCTATGAGCACTGATTTCTTGCCATTGCACAATCAGCACATTGCTTCACAGATACCTAGCCTAGCATTCCTTCAAATGTAACAATACATTAAACACAACAGGAACATTTAACTGACAGTGAACATTTAACAGTAAACAACACTAACAGGAATTGAAAACAAGAAATGATACAGGCTAACACATTAACAGAACTTGGGCATAAGCATAACAGGAATATGAACATAAGCATAACACATTAACAGGAAAATTAACAAACAAAGATTTAAAACATGGAACAATGAACAAGAACAACACAACTGTGAACTGAAATTAAGCAGTGACTGAAAATTGAAAATTGAACTAAAGTTAACAGTTAACAGGACATGAGAGTCCTGGATGTGGGCTAATCCCAACATCAGTCTTTACATCACACCCACAGTCCCAATTTATAGTTACAAGCACAATTAGGGTTCTACACAAAAAATCCCCAAATTGACAGTAGACTAGGGTTTTGATTTTCGAGCTTACCAAACGTGATAAGACGAGTCCGTCTTCAACCCATGCTTCTTCTCCCTTCTCTGCTCCTTCCCATGCCTTCAATTTCTCTTTCTAGCTTCACTAATTCGTCAACCATTCACCTAGGGTTTCGGCAGGGGAGAAATTGACGAATTAGGGGGCTATAAAGATGGGTAATAGTTGTAGGAAGGTAGGGGTGATGATGGTGGAGGTGTGGTGGTGGTAGAGGAGTTGGTGATGGAGTCAGAGCAGGTGGAGAAGGTGGTGGTGTACGGTGGTGTCTGTGGAGAAGATGGTGGAGAGGGTATGGCTCGACTGTGTTTGGGGTAGGGGGTGTGTTTGGGTTAGGTGGATGGGCTCGGGTACTAGGGGTGTAAGGCGAATGCATCGAGTCTTGATGTTCTGTGACTCTGAGCTGCGAGATTCGGAGATGGTAGGTAGATCGGACGGTGATTCGGAGGTAAGCGATGAGAGACCGTTGGATTATATGATACAACAAATAAACGGTACTTGATGGAGTTAGGTACTGTAGTGTTAGGCGGAGATATCAAACTTTGATGCACAGCAAGGGAGCGACCGTTGGATTCAACTACCATCTAATCTGAAGGCTTGGAATTTCAGCGCTGTGGTGCTTGGCAGAGACATCAGATTTTGATGCTCAGCAAGGAGCGACCGTCGGATGCTTCTGAGAAATGATCTGATGGCTGAGAACGGAGGCGCTTTTGTGTGTAGAAAATGAGGTTGTGCGCACCATTCTTCGCGGCTTCCTTGCGTAATTTCTCCCGGCTTTTCACTACTTTTCTGCTCTTTTCGCTCCGCGACTCATCCGAACTTTATTTATTACCTAAAAATGCAAAATTAATTAATAAAAATATTTATTCTTGAAAACAATGAAAATACAGAATATGGGATAAAATGTAGAATTACTGCAAAAGATGAGTTAAATGCCAACAAAAAGGGATAAATATATACAATATTTGGCACTCATCAAATACCCCCAAACCTGAATTTTACTTGTCCTCAAGTAAAACAAAACTAAGGAAATCCTAACTATACCACTGTCGCTGGTCTCTCGAATGCATTTAGCGTATGCACTAAGCCTTTTAAACCACTAAGTGTCCCTAGTGGACGAGTTGAAGTCTCGTGAAGGTTTACCAGAGGTGTGCCTACAAAACCTAAGGACAAAATATAAGCTCAGATTCCATCAAACGTGACATGTGCAAAACAGTTTAAGCTCACAGCAAAATGGAGATGTCAATCTAGCTATCGAAGGCACAATCCTAGCACTGATAACAAAAAAAGACATGTGATAAGAGTGTAAAGTGTATCTACACATGTGTAAAGAAAGATCTGAAGTCATGACTACTAATCACCAAGAGATAGTTTCTCAGGCTAAGAACTGAGGTCGAAATCTAGCTAGCTGTCCGGACTTTACGAGAATTGTGAATGAGTTGGAGGTATTTCACAATTACTCGCGTTGTACATCAATGGCATACACCCTCCTTGCTTATTACAAAAACAACAAAAGATGATCTACATGACTCTTATTTACATTGACTATTCTTTTTATTTTTGGAACAAGAGATGATGGAATTGATAAATACTTGTTTTTTTTTTTTTTCTGATTTTTTTTTTTTTTTTTTTTTTTTTTTTTTTTTTTAAGAGAAACACTTTTGATACAATACAAAAGGAAACAAAATTACATGACACTTTGCAAGAGGTAGCCCTTTTTGATGCACCCAGTTAAATTCGATGGTTGTCTTTCTTAATGTAACCTCCACCTTCTATCCCAACCAACCAAAGAACAAGCTAGTCAAGTTTCGTTCAGTATTCTAAAGTGATTGGCAATCGTAACTTCCTATCAAACACCTTGAAGATCGAGGCCATACATGTATTGGTAGATCGTGCGCGTGCAAATTTCTTATCACTATGTGAATTGTGCTAGAATCAGGGTGCCTAAATATCTAGACTAAGACTCCTAATAATTACATATTTGCACAAGAGTCAACATTTCAAGGTAAATGAGCTCCATTTTTATGTTTTTTTTTTTTTTTTTCAATTTTATTTTTAATTTTTTTGAATTTTTCAATTTTTTCAAAAGAAGAAGGAGTTCGTTTTCAATTATAGCATATCATGGTATCATTCCTACCCCCAAACCTAAACTAAACATTGTCCTCAATGTTTCAAAATATGGAAAGAATTAAAATGCAACATATGGAAAGGGACATGCTGAGTAGAGTAAAAGGAGAGAGAATACCCGATTTCGGCGAAAGCAGAATTAAAACTCCGTTATTCAAGGCAAAAATCCAACATATTTTAGCCGAGATCAAATTGGATTAGCAAAATATATACAAAAGGAACAAAAGGTTTTTTTTTTTTTTTTTTTTTTTTTTTTTAAAAAAAAAAAAAACGGGAAAAAAGTAAAGTAAATTTTTTTTTTTTTTTTTTTTTTTTAAATAAAATAAAATTTGGTTTTTGTATGGGAGCAAGCCCACTGTGCAAGCCTCTAATGAAATGGATGGAAGGCTGCGGCCCACGAAACACTAAGTTTTAATTTTGAAAGTTTAATTTGGCCCAGTTGGTTAAGGCCCGACGTTTGTTTTAAAACTTTGGTTTCGAGGTCCACTTTCGAGTGGAATACAAGTCCAATTGATGCTTACAAGCTCAGCTGGGTTTAAACCCAGAGTTCAAAATACAAGTCCAATGAAAGAATTTAAACAAGCCCACAAAAAATAAATACAAGCCCACAAATAAATTATTACAAACCCAAAATAGAAAAATAAAAAGCCCAAAAAAATTGGGTTAATTATTACAAGCCCACAATTAAAAATTTGGAAGCCCACAGGTTGGGTTCTCTCAATGGAATGGGTTTAGGCTTACCTTTGTAGCACAGCCCAGCTGCTCTGATATTGTTGCAAAAACCCAGTTGGGTTTTGGTTCTTTTCCTTGGTGGCGTCCCAGCAGAGGAAGAACAGGTTCAGAACAGCAGGTCCAACAGCAAATGAAGTGAAGCAGATGCAGATGCAAATGCTATGAAATGAAATACAAAATAGCTAAAAACACACAGATAAAACACAGCACCGATCCCCGGCAACGGCGCCAAAAACTTGGTATGCTTGGAAAAGGTCCTACAAATTATAACCGCAAGTGCACGGTGTCGAAAGTGGCAAATGTGCAAGTACGGGTCGATCCACAGAGATCGGGTGTGTTTCGGAAATGTGTTTTAGCTAATTGGGTTCCTAATTTGCTATTGGGCTTAGAAGCCCCTTTGGAACTTTTGGGCTTATTGTGCTAATGGGTTTGTTCATAATAAAAGGAACTGAGCTTGGGCTCAGTTGGTCTTTGAAGTGCAAATGGGCTTAGGCCTTAAACTTAGGCTTTTGATTAAGCCTGAATTGGATTGGGCTTTTAACCTTAACCTAAACTGGGCTTTGAGCCTTAATGAAATGGGCCTTGGTGGACTGAACTTGAGCTTTGATTTAGCTAGGCCTTTGGATCTTAACCTGAGCTGTGGTTTCAATGAACTGAATTGGGCTCAGCTGAAGCAGCAGTCTTTGGCTAGGCCTTTGGGGAGGAAATGGACTAGGCTTGGCAGCAGAAGAAGTGGCAGGGTAGCAGCAAATCAGCATCAGCAGCAGCAGCAGCTTCAGGGCAGATAGTGATGCAGCAGGAACTGCAGGAAGGCAGCAGCAGCAGCTGCAAGAGCTGCACAGCAAGGCCAACAGCAACAGCAGCTGCAGGGCACAAGCAACAGCAGCTTGGCAGCAGCAACAGCAACAGTGACAGAAGGCAATGTAGCAGCAGAGGAGCAAATACAACACAGGGCAAAAACAAGAAACAAAACAAATGAAAACTAAACAGCAACAAAACAATGCACAAAAGCAAAACAAAGCAAAAGCAACAGAAAATAACACAAGAATGAACCAAGGCCTAAGGCCAAGGGCAGGGGTGATAAAGAAACTGAAATGAAGCAAAGCTAAGGCAGGATACAGGCAAACTAAAAGAATGGGAGGAAAATTAGCTTGCTCATTGTCACTAGTGAGCACTAATTTCCCCCAATGCACAATCAACACTACAACCTAAGCATACAAGGAGAATGGCAAGAACATCAGCTTGCTATGAGCACTGATTTCTTGCCATTGCACAATCAGCACATTGCTTCACAGATACCTAGCCTAGCATTCCTTCAAATGTAACAATACATTAAACACAACAGGAACATTTAACTGACAGTGAACATTTAACAGTAAACAACACTAACAGGAATTGAAAACAAGAAATGATACAGGCTAACACATTAACAGAACTTGGGCATAAGCATAACAGGAATATGAACATAAGCATAACACATTAACAGGAAAATTAACAAACAAAGATTTAAAACATGGAACAATGAACAAGAACAACACAACTGTGAACTGAAATTAAGCAGTGACTGAAAATTGAAAATTGAACTAAAGTTAACAGTTAACAGGACATGAGAGTCCTGGATGTGGGCTAATCCCAACATAGTTTTTACAACACAACCCATAGTCCCAATTTATAGTTACAAGCACAATTAGGGTTCTACACAAAAAATCCCCAAATTGACAGTAGACTAGGGTTTTGATTTTCGAGCTTACCAAACGTGATAAGACGAGTCCGTCTTCAACCCATGCTTCTTCTCCCTTCTCTGCTCCTTCCCATGCCTTCAATTTCTCTTTCTAGCTTCACTAATTCGTCAACCATTCACCTAGGGTTTCGGCAGGGGAGAAATTGACGAATTAGGGGGCTATAAAGATGGGTAATAGTTGTAGGAAGGTAGGGGTGATGATGGTGGAGGTGTGGTGGTGGTAGAGGAGTTGGTGATGGAGTCAGAGCAGGTGGAGAAGGTGGTGGTGTACGGTGGTTCTGTGGAGAAGATGGTGGAGAGGGTATGGCTCGACTGTGTTTGGGGTAGGGGGTGTGTTTGGGTTAGGTGGATGGGCTCGGGTACTAGGGTGTAAGGCGAATGCATCGAGTCTTGATGTTCTGTGACTCTGAGCTGCGAGATTCGGAGATGGTAGGTAGATCAGACGGTGATTCGGAGGTAAGCGATGAGAGACCGTTGGATTATATGATACAACAAAATAAACGGTACTTGATGGAGTTAGGTACTGTAGTGCTTGGCAGAGACATCAGATTTTGATGCTCAGCAAGGAGCGACCGTCGGATGCTTCTGAGAAATGATCTGATGGCTGAGAACGGAGGCGCTTTTGTGTGTAGAAAATGAGGTTGTGCGCACCATTCTTCGCGGCTTCCTTGCGTAATTTCTCCCGGCTTTTCACTACTTTTCTGCTCTTTTCGCTCCGCGACTCATCCGAACTTTATTTATTACCTAAAAATGCAAAATTAATTAATAAAAATATTTATTTCTTGAAAACAATGAAAATACAGAATATGAGATAAAATGTAGAATTACTGCACAAAAGATGAGTTAAATGCCAACAAAAAGGGATAAATATATACAATATTTGGCACTCATCAACAAGCAGGTGGGATGGCTATGATTTGGAAAAATAATATACAAGTGAACATTCAAAACCACAAACACAACATTATTGATGCCATGATCACTGATAATACTACTCAAAAGAATTACTTGGTAACTGCCTTCTATGGTAGCCCCTACTCAAGTAAAATAGAGTCTTGGAAACATATAATAAAAATAGCAGATAAAATAAGTATCCCTTGGATGATTATTGGAGACCTGAATATGGTCTTAACAAATGAGTAAAAAAAGGGCTAAGGCCTTTTGATAGAAATGAGGCTGATACTTTTAATGATGTCATCTCTAGTATGAGATTACAAGACATTGGATTCACAGGGTACCCTTTCACTAGGTGCAATCAAAGACTTGATAATACTAGAGTGGAGGAAAGACTTGATATAGCCCTATGCAATGATGAATGGAGCTTTTCCCACAATCCAACTTATTCCATTTAGTTGCAAGGGGCTCAGATCATTGCCCTATTATTCTAAAAACAAATCCTGGATGAAAATATGGAGCCTACCCATTCAAATATTTTGGGGGATGGATGGAACATCCAGACTGCAAAAGATTAATTACGGAAGCTTGGGATTCCACTCAAAATGGCTCTGCTAGTTACTCCATTGCAAAAAACTTATACAATATCAAAAATGTCTTAAAAAATGGAACAAGAATGTTTTTGGCAACATAAAAAACAGAATTGATACCATAAAAAAGAAGATTGAAACTCTATCAAATGACACAAATAGATGCCCAATTACTATCAAAAGACTAGAAGAAACTCTAAGTCGATGGAAAGACATTGAAGAGGATTTTTGGAAGACAAAAAGTAGAAACAACACTATAAATTTGGGAGATAGGAACACCACCTTCTTTCATAATTCTTCCAGAACAAGATATAAGAGAAACAAGGTGGACACCATCAAAGGAAAAGATGGAATATGGCTAAATGATAGAACCACCATAGCAAACTATTTAACTGAACATTTCAGAGATATTTATACCACCTCCAAACCCATTCTCAACATGGATATGATTAAATCTAATTCCAACTGTTGTTAATGAAGAGGATAACAAAAAGCTCACTGAAATTCCATTGCCTGAGGAAATAAAAAATGCTATTTTTGACATGGACGGAAACAAGGCTCCATGCCCATATGGTTTCCCTCCAAATTTTTTCAAGATAATTAGGAAACCATTTGACATGACCTTATCAAGATGGTACAACACTTTTTAAACATTGGATACATGCTCAAGGAAATTAACTCTACCTTCATTTCTCTCATCCCTAAAGTTCAATTCCCTAGTTCCCCTGTGGACTTTAGACCAATTACATTATGTAATACCACATATAAAGTTATCTCTAAGCTTATGGAAAAGAGAATGAAACCTCTTCTCCATAACATAATCTCCCCATATCAATCTGCTTTCATTCCTGGAAGACAGATACATGATAACACTATGGTAGCCCATGAAATAATCCATAATATGAGGGTTAGAAGAGACACTCAGGGCTGGATGGGGTTAAAAATTGACATGTCAAAGGTTTTGACAGAGTAGAATCGGACTTCATCATTTCTGTTCTCACTAAAATGGGATTCTCCAAAAATTGGTGTAACCTTATTCAGCAATGTATATCAACTACCAACCTAACAATAATGCTAAATGGAGTTCCTTGTGATTTCTTTAAACCCACAAGAGGATTGAGACATGGAGATCCTCTATCTCCTTAACTCTTCATCATGTGCATGGAAGTGCTGTCTAGAACAATTCTAGATGCTGAGAACAAAGGGAAGATTCATGGAATAAAAATTGTCAAAAAAGCTCCTTCAGTGAGCCACCTCCTATTTGTTGATGATTGTATAATCTTCTGCAAAGCAAATAGGGAAGAAGCTCATAACATTCTTCAAATCTTTGAAAAGTTCGGTTCTTGCTCTGGTCAAATGATAAACTTAGAAAAGTCTGGGATATTCTTTAGTAAAAACACAACCAGGGAAATGGTTCATGATATCACAAGATTCATGAAAATTGAACCAATACCTATGACAAATACTTGGGATCACCTCTTTTCACAAATAAATCTAAAGTGAAGTCCTTTTATCCTATCACTGTGACCATAAAAAGAAGGTTAACTGGATGGAAAGGAAAAACCATTAATCCAGCTAGGAAAATGGTCCTGATAAAGCATGTAACCTATACTTTGTCTAACTACCAAATGAGTACCTTTAAAATACCAAAAACTACCATTAAGGAAATGAACAACATACAGAGAGACTTCTTCTGGGGAAAGAAAGAAGGAAAGAGTAAAGGCATTCATCCAAAAGCTTGGATAGCTGTCTGTAAAGACAAAGAGGAGGGGGGATTAAACTTTACGAACCTTGAAAAATTCAACAATGCAATGATATCTAATATAGGGTGGAGGATAATGCAACATCCTGATACTTTAGGTGCTCAAGTACTAATGAAGGCTAAATACTACCCATAGGAGGACATTATGCGCACTCCCACAAAACGAAAACCCACTGACTCATGGGTTTGGAAAGGCATTCTAACTGATGTTGAAAGTATTCAAAACTACAACACCTTGAAAGTAGGTAGAGGAGACAAAATTCATATCTGGTCAGATAAATGGGTCCTCAATCAAAAGGAACCTCTGATAAAACCTCCAAACTGTAATGCAAACATACAGAGAGTAAATGATCTAATGATCAATAACTCTTAATGGAATGAGGAACTCATACATGAGATCTTCAATGAGGAAACAACTTATAACATTTGCCACACTAAGATAAATAACAATCAGGAGGATAAAGTAATATGGCCTCTTACAAGAGATGGGAAGTTCACGGTCAAAATTTTATACAAGGAACTAACCAAAAGTAGAAGTAATGTTATAGAAAGGAGAAAGAATTGGCAAACAATTTGGACTCTGAACACAAGCCCTTCTATTAAGCTATTTCTGCGCAAAGAAGCACACAATATTCTACCAACTGGATCAGCAGTAGCAAAACATATCCACTACATCGAAGATATATGTAAAATCTGCAACTGCCAAAGGGAGACTCTAACCCATCTTTTCATGCATTGTCCTTTAATAACTGATGTATGCATAGAACTAAAGACTTACCGTAGAGAAGTCTACGGAGATCATTATGATTTCCACTTATGGTTAACACAAATTTTAGAGTAACATAGAAACCAGACTGACACTAATGAAAGAGTTGAGTTGTACATAACTTATGTATGGCATATTAAGGAGAGGTGTAGTATTAACTTTCACAACACGAAACATATAGCAAAAAATATAGCAAAGGTCATCAAACTTTATATAAACACTATACTTACTGCTACAACAAAAAATAAAAACAACTTTATGTACACAGGTTATAATAAGGAGGAAGCGGAAACAAAGACTATCGAGTTTAGAATACAATGGCTTCCACCTCCAATATTCACTCTGAAACTGAATGTAGCAGTTTATTTCAATATATCTCTGAACTGTTATGGACTTGGTTTAATCCTTTTTGATTTCACAGGGGAATGCACAAGTGCAAGAGGGATCAGGCACCTCCAAGCAATCTAGAGATTCAACATATGACAGCTGAGATGACTTTTGATTGGGTAGCATAATTGAGAAGCCGAATAGAGATTGAATCACACTCATGCAATCTGATAAAGCTGGCGAAAAGACTTCATGCTGAGCAAATGCACAGGAGATTCAAATTAAACTCTAGCAATTACAAATATCTTAAAATAGCTGAGTGGAGTACCACCAACTCCACCCAAAACTATTTAGCTTTAAACTTAGCAACTTTATGTTCAACCTGTAATATTAAACACTGGGAAGAATCAGAGATCCAAAACTTAATGCAACAAATCAGGAGTGATTTGTATGCTGCTGTTGAGGAAGGAGACAACACTGATCAACACTATGAAACTCGGGACCTGTCCTCTGAGACTCATAGTATCTCCACTATTTTGTAATTGCCTTCGGGACCTTATTTTCTTATATAAGAAAAATTACAAAACACACATGTGACTCAAATTGTACTATGTCAATAAAAAATTATCGTATAAGGATCTTCTTTCGACCAAAATCTTCTTGTTATCCAGTCTTCATATCCAGATTCAAACATCACTTATTGATACTTTGGAGGTAGTTGGAAATAGTTGTACTAAATATTAATATGTTTATAGATAGAAGCGCAGGACACCAATGTGGCTGTAGTTTAGTGGTAAGAATTCCACGTTGTGGCCGTGGAGACCTGGGCTCGAATCCCAGCAGCCACATATTCTTTTTTCTCTCTTTTTCTTTTTCTCGAAGACCCGCAAGTTCTTTGTGGGGGAAGGCATTAAGCTTGGAGCATTATAAGTTTACAACTGAACCGATAAGAAGTATGCATTAAATTTCTTTATACATCTACCGGGTATCTCCGTTGGCCAAAATTGAAGAATATCTGAGCTCTTCAAAACTTCTGGTTTTGATGTCGTACAACCAAACCCAATGCTCGCAGCCAAGCAAAACAACATTGCGGTCTACCGGACTGAAATCTGAAACACGGATACTTCTAACATCACATGTCTGAAAACAAATTTCTGCCAATGTATCGTCAACTAAAATATCCTCGTGCAAAACTTGCTATTTGTCCCCATCAAGCATCCAGGAACTGACAGTTATTTGCCTCCGAGTAACTCCGGCTGTAGCGTAACAGATCCGGCCTTCTGACTCTCCAAGAGTACGACTATTAAAGATATCAATCTCATCAAAGGCGCGATAAGCGAAACTTGGACCCGGAAAATTGATCAAACTACACCGATGTCCATAACTTCCGTTATTCTGATTCAGATTATAAACTAACATTCGATCCCATCCTTCCAGAATAAACAGAGCACCATTAAGAGTAATAACACTTCTATGTGGCCCATACGAGAGCTCTTGATCACACGAAACTTCGAAACTTCTCCATTCACCCATATCAGAATCAAACATATCAACATTAGATTCCTTTAAAGACTCGAATCTTGGAATACATACAACCTTGTACGACAACTTGAAGACGATGAATTCTCACAGAATATACCATTATACTCATATGAACTAGGTTCGTGACGCGGTGGTGAAGGAAGTGAAACCCATTGTTGAGTAAGTGGATTACAAACATGAAACCTTCCCCCATCATTCCATGGAAAGCAAAGTACTAGACCATTGCTAGAAGCCAAGAGACGTAGTTCATCTCTTTCCGTTAGATTCTCATTTAAAAGAAACTCAAAAGAGAATCCATGATCATCTTCAGAGATTAGCTGTGAATGTGAATCGGGATATGCATTTCTAAATTTCGATGGGTGAAGATCAAGATAGTGGGGAGTATGTGTATGATACTGAACCATTTGGTAATTAAATTTGGGTTTGAGAGGTTAGATAACCATAACTTCGAGACAGATTTGCATCTGTAAATTGAAGTTCGAGGAAGATACATAAAGATCTCAATCAAGATATCATTTGTTAACGATGAAAAAGTAGTTGAAGAAGCCATCACAAGAATGAAATTGAGATTGAAAAAAAAAACCAGGTTTAGAAATGCTCTGTTAATTTTCATGGTCTAGAGATGATAATTTATATTCAGAATCATGGCTCAGTGTTTTACGAATCTATTTGAATAAATTATAAATAATAGAGATATCCACATGGGAAGAGCACCTACCGCAGTTAGACGTGCTGTCCAAGAATTTATATTTTGGTTGAGTATGAGTGTTGTACGATCTGTACTATCCAGTGATTGTGCACGACAATCTCCTTGTTGTCTAATTGATTATTATTCAACCTCCTGCGTCGCAAGTTAATTAATTATTATTCAATCTCCTTGCATCGCAAGTTAGTTGATTATCATTTAATCTCCTTGTTGTTTCACTTCGGCGCTTTTATATTTAGTGCTTAAAGAACCTATAGTGAGACCTTCATAATACTCAATTACTGCTATGGAGAATCTGGCTTCTCCTTTGTCTCACCTAGTACAAACCGAGGTTAGTCTAGCAAGATTGTTTTCCCCTCTCTTACTTCCACCACTGGTTGGGAAACGTCCCAGGGTCCAGATCAGCACAGTTGGTTAACTCATGTCACAACTCTAAAAACTCTATTAGTCACAATTCTAAAAACTATAATACTAGTTTAATATTTGACTCAGTAGTCTCTCTCTTTGATAAACTATGTAATTATAAACTTTGGTTTTTGAGTGGAGCAATCAGCTAGGTGCTACTGATGTCTTCCTTGTGTTGGTCTTTGATGAAGAATTTCAACCTTCTCCCAGTAGAGATTAAATTTGAGATTCTCAAATTGTTACCTTTTGAATCAGTTTTTACATGTAGGTTATCATGCCAAGACTAGAAAAACATTGTGCATCATCGTCTTCAAGATTATGCTTTACAGAATCCTAATACAAATACATCTTTGCATTCGGTATACAGCTAATGAATGTATGTTTGAGATTGAACGGAAGGCCGAAGAACCAACTAAAACGTACGGGGAACAACGGTCTTTTAAGGTAATCAATTATTTATTAAACTCAGGTGATTTGTGACTTGGTCAAGCGACCAGTTATAAAGGCTATTGAGCAATCTGGAGTCAGTGGTGTACCTACAGCAGATGCTAATCTCTTTAAAGCTATAAAGTCGGCACAGCATTCAGCGAAAGAATTTTATATGGTTAATTTCTGCATGATCAATGATAAAACCAACTGGATGGAAAAACATATGCACAAACTTCTCCAGTAGATTATATTTTGGGAGTTGATCAACTGCTCGGCGTGCCCATGCAAAGTGACTGAATATCCGTTCGTGTGTCTGTGTTTGCTTCTTGGAACCTTTGTCCTAGGACAAATTACGTCATCGGAATTGCATGTTTGCTATAAAAGTTTTGCTTCATCCCAAGGAGAGATGGAAACCTTAAATTGTTTTAAATTATTATTAGAAACTTGAAATTGTTAGAAACTGTTTGAAGTTTGTGGGCTTCCAACTCAAAATCAATTGGCAATGAGTGGAGTGGCTCCACACCTTATATTAAGATCTAGGCTAAGGAGTTAGCTATGTGGGACTATCTTATAGTTTCTCCAACATGCTCCCCCTCCACGTGTAGGGCGGAGGAGAATAAGCCACTACAACGTGGACCTCTGTATGGGTGGATGGACAGCCCTTTGGGTCTACTTCTCATTCCACTCTCATAGAGGCCTAGCTCTGATACCATGATAGAAGTGTGTGCACCGCATGATCTTAGATGCCCAGACAATGTGGTTCTAATAATATTAACACGCCCTCTCACGTGTCGCCTCGTTGAGTCTAACACGTGGACAATAAATTGGGTGACGCGGAGTAAAGGCGCGGTCTAATGACTCGTCGCAAAATAACCTGCTCTGATACCATGTTAGAATACGGGCATCCAACTCATAACCAATTGGCAATGAGTGGAGAGGCCCTAAGAAATTATAAACCGCAGGATCTTAGATGCGCAGACAATGTGGGTCTAATAATCTTAACACCAACCCTCAAAACGAGGTCCAGAGGGAATGTAGAATGAAGACGGGTAAGATTTGGGACTAGGTCTAGAAAGAGTGATATGCAAGTAATACCCATTTGCATTGCCGAGCTTTGTAGCAGAAAACCATTTTTGATTATCTTCATGTTTCCATACTCTTTTTCCAAGATCACCATTTTTCCCAGCATCAAACAATAAATTCTGGAGATCTTTGGCTAGGTTAAAGGTGAAGGAGCCCATAAGCTTTCCATGAGAATGAAACTCAGTGAGTGTAATATAAGAAGAAGGAATGGTTTTGCTCAGAACATATGGGATTTAAAACTAGGGGTTCTATGGGATCTAGGTTGGAGGTAACTAATGGATCTAATCTCTAACAGGGATGAAGAAACTAGTGGTTTTTTTGAAACTTGAAATTGTTATCTGCTATAAAATTGCTGCCTTTACATTTTGAGAAGAAAAGAGAAACAAAGATAGTGGTTTCATTGATCGAGGGACAATAACTCAAATATGTTCTTAGCCTGCAATTACTTCGTCATATATATTTTATAGCTGTAACAGTGGTTCGACTTACAAAGTTACAAATGCTGTAAAAAACCATATTTTCATTCCTATGAAATTTTCTCAGTTTTGACATGATATTGAGAGACTACAGTTGATAAAGAAGTTATATTCTGAAGATCAAAACAAAGGAGTTAAAAGCTATAAAAGTATACATACGTACTAAACCAAACGTCCTAAACAACATGCTCAATTCTCTACGGGACGTACAAGTGAAGTGACAGAACAACAAACGAAACGAAGATTAACCGTATAAAAAGAATGATTTCTTCATCGCTTTGGAACAGAAGTTTGGCAAAACTTGTAGAGATACCAACAACCATCAGTGCAAAAATATTTTGTCTTGCCGAATCCATGTATAAACTTATGACATTACCGTTGACCACATATCTGAAGAATATAATGTGTTCTGTGGTGATTAGGCTTATATGAAAATGCATCAGACGTCAAGTTAAAATATTCAAACTCATACCCCAACCAGTAATCTTTTCTCCTTCTCCTTATTGAACTCAAAATCTAAATTTGTATCATTGAATGACTCCCCAAGTTTGTTGGGGTGCTTACTGGTCCAGTTGGGCGCAAGAAGGGAGCTAGATATGAACAAGTAGAGGCAACTCCAACTTCTCGGTATCTTAGTATTTCACGTATAAGTTCTACATTACCAGACCCAACATACCTTCCACATACAACACCATCTCTGACAAACATAAATGTTGGAGCTTTAACAATTTTCATATCTTTCAAGAATTGCATACAGCTATCATTTTCATCTCCATCCATTCTTGCGAAAACTACAGTATCCCTCATTAGTCGTGATAGCATTAAGACGGTTGGATATACCTTAACACATGGTCGGCAATGTTTTAACCCTACGTCCAGAACAATTAACTTGTTATTTATTCTATGTTCTTCAAACAGATTTTCCACATCTTTTCTTGAATATAATTGAATTACACCTGAATAATTGTCTCCGTAGTATAATACGTCTCGCATGAGTTCATCCCGACCAATTATACCGCTTTCTTCATGGATTTTCTCCATACTTCTGTAAAAATTAAAGTGTGGAACTTTTTCAATTTTTTCTCTTTCACAAAGCGCTCTTGTCTTGTTAGATTCATCACCCCTTACTAATACAAACTTAGTGTCATTACATCTTCTACTTAAATCTTCCATGAAAGGATAGATTTTCTGATTATGTTTACTATAACTTGCGGCTACTACAAGCTTGTCTCTCGCTGTTTGAAGTGCTTCGTCGAATTCTTCAATACTGTGAACTTGTTGAACTCTGTCGTTACTACTTTTTCCCTTCTTGGTTGCAGTTATTATCACTTTTTTATCGAATTTCTTGCGAGTTAACTGGAGTTTTTTTGGTTGGAACGGTTTGGATAGTGGAGGGAGGAAAAAAGGGGGAGTTTTGGAGGAATATGGGTGTGCTTTTACTGTAGAAGAATGTTGTTTGAATAAGAAGCTTTTTGGTGTAGTAAGGGCAGCCATGATAATTGAGAGTTAGAGTTTTGGAAATTGTGTTGAACAGAATGGACCGATACTATATATCATAGAAAACCAGCTTCAAATGTTCGGAGAGGGATGGAAGCCTAGAAAACCAGAGAGATGAAAACTATCGCAAGATTGATAGATCTATATAAGCTATAGAAAACCAGAAAGTATTCCCTAAGAAAAAATATAACTCTGATTATAATACTTGGTCTTCTTATATAGGCTTCAATTTCCATATAGCACTAAGAAACAGACCGAAGTTAGAAAAAGGAAATCCTACATTAAGAAACTAACTAAAATTGAGGTTTTGGCCGGACCTGCCCACAAGGCAAGCCTGGCGGTGCAGGTTTATTTAGGGTTCGGTTCTTGCAGTGAAAGCTTTAAGCTTGCACTTTTCTGGCTAATCCCTACTACCAAATTACAAAACAGACATTTGGCTCAAATTGTACTATATCAAGTTTAGCTAAGCGGCCAAAGGGTATCTCAGTTGGACCAAAATCATCTTGTTATCCAGATTCAAACATCACTTATTATAAACTTAAACATCGTTGGAAATCGTGGTACTAAATGTCTGCATACGTAATCTGTGTGTAGATAGAATTACAGGACACCAATGTAGCTTTAGTTTAGTGGTAAGAATTCCACGTTGTGGCCGTGGAGACTTGGGCCCGAATCCCAGCAGCCACATCAAAGTTTTTTTTTCTCTCTATCACTCTTTTTTTTTTTTCGTTTTTTTATTTTTCTCCAAGACCCGCAAGTTCTATATGCCAGGGTTCTTTGTGGGTGAAGGCATTAAGCTTGGAGTATTATAAGTTTACAACTGAACCAATGAGAAGTATGTATTAAATTTCTTTATCTGCATAAACAAGCATCATGGAACAACAAACACCTTAAAATTGAAACATTGACTTATATATCTAGATTCATGTAATCTGTAAAGGACTAGTCCAGCAACTATCCTAATCCAGTTCCGCGTTCATCATCTTCAGAAGAGAACAGTTGAGAAATAGAGAAAACAGTCATACCTTCATCATCTCCTCCCCGTGGGTCTTCTTCGGACGAGAACAATTGTGCAATAGAGAAAACATCTCCCATATCCAAAGGGACATATTTGGGGGGAGGCGGACGACAAAAATCATCATCTTTGTCTGTCCAGGTTGGCTGCGGAAATGCTGTTGGCATCACCTGTATCGCAAATGACTCGTGCATTTCCCCAGCATCTCTGTTGTGTAGGGAATAGTCGTGCACTACTATCCCGATTGATTATTGCGGAAAGTAGATCAGTGAGAAAATACACCTAACATGATAGAAACACTCAATAGAAAAGAGAAGCACACAGCAATTTACGTGGTTCGGCAAGTTTCCTACGTCCACGGACAAAGAAGATTGTTTCACTATAATAATTCAAGAAGAATACACACTGATTTCTCACCAAGACCTTTCAAATAAAGTCTCATTACAACTCTCTGCACACAAAAGAAAGCTAACTCTCTTTATCTCTTGTCGCAGCTACTTGAGTTGTGAAACTCTGCGATGCTTAAACAAGCTAATGAAGAACCCCTTTTATAGGGTCTTTCCATGCGACATTGATCCCTGAATTAAGGGACAACTCCGTGTTGTACCAAAAGAGCTCCATACTTTCACATTGTGAAAGTCTAATGTGTAGGCACATTAATTGTCTTCACATCCTGTGTACTTTTGTTTGGTAAACAAAAGTTGTCTTGTACGTACCCTGTAGTTTTGTTTTGGTAAACAAAAAACTACTCCATATGAAAAATGAGACAATAGCAGCTTTTCCAATAGTGTACTGATTGTTGTGACAACAGTACTCACTATGTAGGAATAGCTCCACAAATCTCCACCTTGTCTCAATTTTTCACGCCACATTCACATGATCTTCAAGAATCTCCACCTTGGCATGATAAATTGTGCCAACTTAGTGCTACAAACTTCGATGTCTTTGCGCCATTACAGCGCGTTGAACCCAAAAGTGCTTAATTTCTGAGGATGTTTATCAAATTTGAGCAATGCTCAAACTTCACCGCTGGTACCGTCTTCGTCATCATGTCGGCTGGATTTTCATGAGTGCTGATTTTCTTAAGACAAATTTCACCTTCGTCGACAGTCTCTCGTATAAAATGAAACCGAATGTCGATGTGCTTGGTCCGTGCATGGTGAACCTGATTCTTAGCTAAATGAATAGCACTTTGACTGTCACAGTAGACTCATATTTTCTTGAGAAATTCCCATGTCACTAACCATACCTTGTAACCACAAAGCTTCCTTGACACCCTCTGTAACTGCCATATATTTAGCTTCTGTAGTAGATAATGCAATTGTTGACTGCAACATAGAACGCCAACTAAAGTAAATACGTAGCCTGTTGTAGACCGGGGTTTATCCAAGTCACCTGCGTAATCTGAATCCACATAACCTTTGACATAAGACCCCAAACTTGCATCTCTCTGGTACACCAAACCAACCTCCAATGTGCCGCACAAAAAACGCAATATCCATTTCACAGCATTCCAGTGCTATTTTCCTGGATTAACCATATACCTACTAACCACTCTGACTGCCTGTGAAATATCTGGCCGAGTGCAAACCATCGAATACATGAGACTACCAACCGCACTCGCATAAGGAACCTTGTACATGTAATCGCGTTCCTCATTTGTTGATGGAGACATACTTGCTGACAGTTTCATATGAGATGCCAAAGGAGTCACAACAGGCTATGAGTTTTGCATTCCAAAACGTTCCACAACCTTTTGTAGATTTTGCCTTTGACTAAGACGAACACATCCACTACTTCTGTCTCTAACAATCTCCATCCCAATAATTTTCTGTGTTGGACCCATATCTTTCAGTTCAAACTCTCTCTACCCAATTCAAACTTGAGCTTGTTAATTTCCCCCATGCTTTTGGCAGCAATAAGCATGTTGTTAACATAGAGAAGTAAGAAAATAGAAGAACCGTCTTGTAGTCTCCTGAAGTATACACAGTGATCGAATTCACTTCGTGCAAATCCCCGATCAAGCATGAAATTATCAAATCTTAAGTACCATTTTCGAGGCGATTGTTTTAGTCCGTACAAAGATTTCTTCAACTTGCATACTAAACTTTCTTTACCAACAACGTTAAATCCTTCGGGCTGTGAAATGTATATGTCTTCCTCCAAGTCTCCGTGTAAGAACGCAGTTTTGATGTCAAGTTGTTCTAACTCGATATCAAAATAACCCACCATAGCTAAAATGACCCGAATAGAAGTATGTTTTACCACCGGAGAGAAGATTTCATGGTAGTCAATGCCTTCCAATTGTGCATAAACTTTTGATACTGTCGCGCCTTATATCGTACACCGTTTTTGGAGCCCAGAACACCATCTTTCTTGGTAAAAACCCACTTGCTGCCAATAGACTTCTTTCCATTAGGTAATGGTACCAATTCCCAAGTTTTATTTTTGGGAAGAGATTGCATTTCCTCTTCCATAGCAAATTTCCAATCCTCCACATGAGGATCCTTTAACGCTTCTTTGAAACCAGAAGGCGCTTCATCAAACATTGTTAATACAAAAGCCACTGTGTCTTGGAACCTTGCTGGCTTCATAATTGCTCTTCTTAGTCTGTCGCGTCCAATTAATGGTTGTTCTTCTTGTTGTCCTAAGTTATCTTCATTAGTAACATCCTCATCTATAAAAGTATTTTGCTGCGAATATTCATTTATAGAATCATCTTGAGCATCAATCTCCAAAACTTGAGATCCACCATCTCTACTTGGCTCCACCTGAGAGTCAACCACACCGGAGGATAACATCAGTGACTCATCAAATGTAACATCTCTGCTCACCACAAATTTATCCAATTCTGGGCACCACAACCTATATCCCTTAACATACCCGTCTTGGCTCTTGGCTCAAGCTTATTATTCTGCACATGGAAATATGCAGCTGTTTGAGGGTGAATACAAGTTCTGCTGGTTTCGGTAATTTCGTGTGTTGTGGGAGAAACGAGTCTTAACCATAAGCAATGTACTGCAAGGGAGTACTTTAGATTCGAGAGATAAATCTGTACAAATCCGGACTAAACCAAGAAATGGCCGTTCCAGACTTGCTTCGGTCACAAAGTGAAGGAGAAGGGTTGGTTTTGGTGAGGGAAGTGAAGAGAGTGTTGAGACCAGAGTAGTTGATTCTGGAAGAATAGTTGTTTGACTTGTATCAGAAAGTGAAAGCTAACATATGGGAAATCTAACAAGTGATTTCTGAGTATTGTATGCTCCTGACCAAAACTTGTTGTTCGGTGGTAATGGGTAAGACCTATTTATACAAGTCGAAGTGAAACGTACTCTGATATCGTGAGAAATGGAAACGAATGAGTAAATGGGAGGAGGTGGTAACTGGTAACGCCTGGAATTGATGTTCCATAATGAAGGAAAGCGTTTCACCATTACTCCCGATATTTACTAACCGCCTCATTCTTATGACACTGTCTTGTAACGGGCGTAGTGTACGCTTCACGCTTTAAACCGCCAAACCAATACCCTAATGAGTATCCCCCAGTTTGTGACATGTGTTGATGTCTCGAGTGTTTTTCGTGGAAAACATGTAGCAGGTTGATGTTGTTTGGCAAGTTGAGCTTGGGAGACTTGGCGGCTCGGTGGTGACTCTCGACGGTCGAGATTTGCATCTTGAGAGGAAGGGTAGCCGTTGATTATTGCAACCCTTCGTTTGGTAGCCAGCTACATGAAAGCATGGCCGGCATGGCTTTGACTTGGTTAGGCGTGGCCAAGCTTGGATTTTGGCATAGTTTAGGCGCGGCCAAGAACTAGGGTTTCAGCATAGTTTGGGCGCGGCCAAAATTAGGGCTTGGCGTTTGGCCAAAGGTTGCCACGCGTTAGCTGGTGACCTTGGACGGCTAAGATATGCATCTTAAATGGAAGGGTGGCCGTTGATTTTCGCAACCCTTCGTTTTGGAAGCCAACGGCGTGGAGGAAAGGCTGGCATGGTTTTGGCATAGCGGTGCGGATGGCATGGTTGGCATGCCTTGGCACGGAGATGTGGCTGGCACGATATGCCATTGGCACATGTGGAGCACTGGCATGGTTGGTATGCTTTGGGCGCGGAGATGTGGCGCGGCATCCCATTGGCACATGCGGCACGGTTGTCATGCCTTGGCGCGGAAAGGTTGCACGGCATTCCATTGGCACATGTGGCATGGTTGGCATGCCTTGGCATAGAGATGAGGCTGGCACGGCATGACATTGGCACATGTGGCATGGTTGGCATGCCTTGGCGCGGAAAGGTTGCACGGAATGCCATTGGCCATGTGGTGCGGCTGGCATGGTTTAGGCGTGGTCAAGCTAGGATTTTTGCATAGTTTAGGCGCGGCCAAAAAATTGAGTCTTAGCATAGTTTGGGCGCGGCCAAAATTTGGGCCAAAGGCTACCACGCGTTATCTGGCAACCTTGGACGTCTAAGATTTGCATTTCAGATGGAAGGGTGGTCGTTGATTGTTGCAACCCTTCATTTTGGAAGCCTGAAGTAAAGGCCGGTATGGCATGGTTTAGGCGTGGCCAAGCTAGGATTTTGGCATAGTTTAGGCGCGTCCAGAAACTAGGGTTTGACATAGTTTGGGCGCGGCCAAAATTTGGGCCAAAGGATACCACGCGTTACCTGGCGACCTTGGATGGATAAGATTTGCATCCCAGGCGAAGTTAATTGCTGAAGAGAAAAGACATCTTGAGGAAACTGAGAAGCTGGGTGCGAAGTTAACCGCTCGCAACTCCAAATATCAGAAACTTAAGAGGAACTATACTATCACTGTCTCCAATAATAGAAAAGATGATGTTCGTGTCCGTGATGCAGCAGTTAAGAAAATCTGTGTCAATAATAACATTCCTCTTTTAAATTATAAGCTTGTTGATGTTGCTCCCAACGAAGTAATGTCTAACATTTCTGATAGTGAAGGGGAGTATGAAGAACACGAAGAATAAGAAACTGGTAAGACTGATCCTGAGCGAGATGATGGAGGTGATTCTGAGAATGAGCGAAATAGTGAAAGTAATCCATGCGGGGAAATTAATCATATCTTTATGTTCTTTAAACTTCTTTTTCAATGCACACCTTTTAAGTATCAATTTTGTGAATAACAAAGCACCATCATTTCTCACATGTGCATGAGTCTATCATATGGGTCAAATAACATTCTTGTTCATGCTTCCATTCCCATTCTTGCCTCTATTAGTTGCCACAGAATGATGGACGAATAAACATGTCTTTGTTGCTTGCCTCAGTTATGAAACTTGCAGTATATTTATCTTCTGCGATCAGACAGAATTAATTCATGAGGTCTTATTTTTCCTTCTTAATTAAAGGTCTTATTTTTCCTATCATATTGTTTATTATTGTGCGACGAGATCGCAGGCGGTCCTTACATTTTAGTGTAATGACCCATTGATCTCGCCTTATCATATTCTTGTATTGTTGCCTCTGCAGGTTTAATTGTCGCGTAAATACGATAAGCCTTAATACTCCCGTGAGTAAAAAGCCTCATGATATTTTCGTCTTTTGACACAATTCAGCTTCCTAATGGAGGATGTCGTCCTTATATTCCCCCTGATTGCCCCTCCAAGGAGGCTTACCCCGACCGGGTTATGGTGGGCTCCTTCCATCCGGTAAAGCAACAATCAGTTGATTTCACAGTTTCTTACCCCTCTACCGATAAGGTTTATGGTTACAAGACCGCACCCTAAGTGGGGTTTCTTCGGACCAAGTGCATCATAGTCAGGACTTGTCAAGCGTGGCAAGGTACGCCTCCAGAATCCCCGGTCACTCTTGACTCAACCGTGTACCTCGGCGCCCTGATCGAGTTTCTGCACTCCTTAGGAGAGATGTTATTACCTTAATATTTCGATTTAGGTGTCTCTCCTGGATGGGATTTCATCTTACCCCAAATCTCCATGACTCAAGTTCCAGGGTCGATGATGTAGCTTTCCCTTGAGCCATGTTCACCAGGTTTTCCCCAATTATGACGTGCGTTAGGTCTTATCTTTGCCTCTTGCATTTATGCGAACTAAGGTGCACGCCACAATTGGATGCCTAGCCTCCCTAATTAGAGTCTTTACTTTTGTTGCCTTCTATTAAGGTCTTATGATAAGGTCTTACTTTTGCCTTTTCTTAACTCAATATCTTCATAATGAAATAAAGTTTTTCATTCCACTGTTACTTTTGAGTTATACAACTCTAGTACATAGAATTTTTATTATGTTCTTACTCATGAATAAAAAATAGATTTGCTTCAAAGACTACTCACTTGCTTCTTTCGCCTTTTTTTCTCTTTGAGTTCGCAAATGTTTTTCAGAACATTAATTCGCATAAGCTCTTCAGTGTCACTCATGCGATAGTTATCACATGGCTCATACTTCTTCAAATATACCTGGTTCCAGATTCCAGTAGATGCCTTTCCTTCTTTTCCTTCTTCCAGTTTGTATATTCCATTACCTATTGCTTTCTTAACTTTATACGGCCCTTCGCATATGCTTTCCATGACTTCTTCACCATTTTTATGAGTATGTAAATTTTGCTTCAACACCCATTCTCCTTCCTGAAATTCAGTTTTTCGCATTCGCTTACTGCGTTTGCTCGCAAAAAATTCTGTTTCAGCATCATTTCCATCATTCTTATTAACTTCTTCATTTTTGGATACGACATCAACCATTAGTTTTTCGCCTCTTTGACATTCCTGAACCTGCTTCTTCCAATCTCTTCTCTTGCTGTCACGCTCTTCGCACTTGTCAACATCTATTTCCTTAAAGGTTTTGCTTTCAATTGGATCTCCTCTTATAATTCCAATACCTTGGGGCATGGGGAATTTGATGCACCGATGAAAAGTTGAAGTAACTTTCAGAATACTATGGAGCCATGGTCTTCCAATCAAGGCATTATAGGGTGATTCTACGTCAACCACGCAGAATACAATCTCTGATGTCAGGTTCTTTAAAGGAATTCGCATAGTTACTTGTCCTTTTGGTTTATTGGTTGTACCGTTAAAACCATAAACTTGTACGCTGATAGAATCAGCTCATCTCTACCACCCATAGTCTTGTATGTTTGTATCACCTCATCCGACGGTATCTACAAGCTCCACTCCACTTCCCTGCAACTCTGTTGCTTTTACCTTGATTGTGCCCCCCTGCCCTGCAACTCTGTTGCACTCCTGTTTAGCACTTTCTTCCCTGCTTGAGCAGCTGCAACTTCCTCTGCAGCTCTGTTGATACTGCACTACAGTGCATTCTCTGCTGCCTTGCCACATTCTCTGTTGCCTTTGTCTTGCAGCTGCAGTTCCTGCTGCATTGCCTCCCTGCCAAGTTTTTGGCAGGGTTCAGGGTTCAGGGTTCCTCTGATAAAACCTCCAAACTGTAATGCAAACATACATAGAGTAAATGATCTAATGATCAATAACTCTTAATGGAATGAGGAACTCATACATGAGATCTTCAATGAGGAAACAACTTATAACATTTGCCACACTAAGATAAATAACAATCAGGAGGATAAAGTAATATGGCCTCTTACAAGAGATGGGAAGTTCACGGTCAAAATTTTATACAAGGAACTAACCAAAAGTAGAAGTAATGTTATAGAAAGGAGAAAGAATTGGCAAACAATTTGGACTCTGAACACAAGCCCTTCTATTAAGCTATTTCTGCGCAAAGCAGCACACAATATTCTACCAACTGGATCAGCAGTAGCAAAACATATCCACTACATCGAAGATATATGCAAAATCTGCAACTGCCAAAGGGAGACTCTAACCCATCTTTTCATGCATTGTCCTTTAATAACTGATGTATGCATAGAACTAAAGACTTACCGTAGAGAAGTCTACGGAGATCATTATGATTTCCACTTATGGTTAACACAAATTTTAGAGGAACATAGAAACCAGACTGACACTAATGAAAGAGTTGAGTTGTACATAACTTATGTATGGCATATTAAGGAGAGGTGTAGTATTAACTTTCACAACACGAAACCTATAGCAAAAAATATAGCAAAGGTCATCAAACTTTATATAAACACTATACTTACTGCTACAACAAAAAATAAAACAACTTTATGTACACATGTTATAATAAGGAGGCAGCGGAAACAAAGACTATCGAGTTTAGAATACAATGGCTTCCACCTCCAATATTCACTCTGAAACTGAATGTAGCAGTTTATTTCAATATATCTCTGAACTGTTATGGACTTGGTTTAATCCTTTTTGATTTAACAGGGGAATGCAGAAGTGCAAGAGGGATCAGGCACCTCCAAGCAATCTAGAGATTCAACATATGACAGCTGAGATGACTTTTGATTGGGCAGCATAATTGAGAAGCCGAATAGAGATTGAATCACACTCATGCAATCTGATAAAGCTGGCGAAAAGACTTCATGCTGAGCAAATGCACAGGAGATTCAAATTAAACTCTAGAAATTACAAATATCTTAAAATAGCTGAGTGGAGTACCACCAACTCCACCCAAAACTATTTAGCTTTAAACTTAGCAACTTTATGTTCAACCTGTAATATTAAACACTGGGAAGAATCAGAGATCCAAAACTTAATGCAACAAATCAGGAGTGATTTGTATGCTGCTGTTGAGGAAGGATACAACACTGATCAACACTATGAAACTCGGGACCTGTCCTCTGAGACTCATAGTATCTCCACTATTTTGTAATTGCCTTCGGGACCTTATTTTCTTATATAAGAAAAATTACAAAACACACATGTGACTCAAATTGTACTATGTCAATAAAAAATTATCGTATAAGGATCTTCTTTGGACCAAAATCTTCTTGTTATCCAGTCTTCATATCCAGATTCAAACATCACTTATTGATACTTTGGAGGTAGTTGGAAATAGTTGTACTAAATATTAATATTTATAGATAGAAGCGCAGGACACCAATGTGGCTGTAGTTTAGTGGTAAGAATTCCACGTTGTGGCCGTGGAGACCTGGGCTCGAATCCCAGCAGCCACATATTCTTTTTCTCTCTTTTTCTTTTTCTCCAAGACCCGCAAGTTCTTTGTGGGGGAAGGCATTAAGCTTGGAGCATTATAAGTTTACAACTGAACCGATAAGAAGTAGATGAGAAGTATGCATTAAATTTCTTTATACATCTACCGGGTATCTCCGTTGGCCAAAATTGAAGAATATCTGAGCTCTTCAAAACTTCTGGTTTTGATGTCGTACAACCAAACCCAATGCTCGCAGCCAAGCAAAACAACATTGCGGTCTACCGGACTGAAATCTGAAACACGGATACTTCTAACATCACATGTCTGAAAACAAATTTCTGCCAATGTATCGTCAACTAAAATATCCTCGTGCAAAACTTGCTATTTGTCCCCATCAAGCATCCAGGAACTGACAGTTATTTGCCTCCGAGTAACTCCGGCTGTAGCGTAACAGATCCGGCCTTCTGACTCTCCAAGAGTACGACTATTAAAGATATCAATCTCATCAAAGGCGCGATAAGCGAAACTTGGACCCGGAAAATTGATCAAACTACACCGATGTCCATAACTTCCGTTATTCTGATTCAGATTATAAACTAACATTCGATCCCATCCTTCCAGAATAAACAGAGCACCATTAAGAGTAATAACACTTCTATGTGGCCCATACGAGAGCTCTTGATCACACGAAACTTCGAAACTTCTCCATTCACCCATATCAGAATCAAACATATCAACATTAGATTCCTTTAAAGACTCGAATCTTGGAATACATACAACCTTGTACGACAACTTGAAGACGATGAATTCTCACAGAATATACCATTATACTCATATGAACTAGGTTCGTGACGCGGTGGTGAAGGAAGTGAAACCCATTGTTGAGTAAGTGGATTACAAACATGAAACCTTCCCCCACCATTCCATGGAAAGCAAAGTACTAGACCATTGCTAGAAGCCAAGAGACGTAGTTCATCTCTTTCCGTTAGAGTCTCATTTAAAAGAAACTCAAAAGAGAATCCATGATCATCTTCAGAGATTAGCTGTGAATGTGAATCGGGATATGCATTTCTAAATTTCGATGGGTGAAGATCAAGATAGTGGGGAGTATGTGTATGATACTGAACCATTTGGTAATTAAATTTGGGTTTGAGAGGTTAGATAACCATAACTTCGAGACAGATTTGCATCTGTAAATTGAAGTTCGAGGAAGATACATAAAGATCTCAATCAAGATATCATTTGTTAACGATGAAAAAGTAGTTGAAGAAGCCATCACAAGAATGAAATTGAGATTGAAAAAAAAACCAGGTTTAGAAATGCTCTGTTAATTTTCATGGTCTAGAGATGATAATTTATATTCAGAATCATGGCTCAGTGTTTTACGAATCTATTTGAATAAATTATAAATAATAGAGATATCCACATGGGAAGAGCACCTACCGCAGTTAGACGTGCTGTCCAAGAATTTATATTTTGGTTGAGTATGAGTGTTGTACGATCTGTACTATCCAGTGATTGTGCACGACAATCTCCTTGTTGTCTAATTGATTATTATTCAACCTCCTGCGTCGCAAGTTAATTAATTATTATTCAATCTCCTTGCATCGCAAGTTAGTTGATTATCATTTAATCTCCTTGTTGTTTCACTTCGGCGCTTTTATATTTAGTGCTTAAAGAACCTATAGTGAGACCTTCATAATACTCAATTACTGCTATGGAGAATCTGGCTTCTCCTTTGTCTCACCTAGTACAAACCGAGGTTAGTCTAGCAAGATTGTTTTCCCCTCTCTTACTTCCACCACTGGTTGGGAAACGTCCCAGGGTCCAGATCAGCACAGTTGGTTAACTCATGTCACAACTCTAAAAACTCTATTAGTCACAATTCTAAAAACTATAATACTAGTTTAATATTTGACTCAGTAGTCTCTCTCTTTGATAAACTATGTAATTATAAACTTTGGTTTTTGAGTGGAGCAATCAGCTAGGTGCTACTGATGTCTTCCTTGTGTTGGTCTTTGATGAAGAATTTCAACCTTCTCCCAGTAGAGATTAAATTTGAGATTCTCAAATTGTTACCTTTTGAATCAGTTTTTACATGTAGGTTATCATGCCAAGACTAGAAAAACATTGTGCATCATCGTCTTCAAGATTATGCTTTACAGAATCCTAATACAAATACATCTTTGCATTCGGTATACAGCTAATGAATGTATGTTTGAGATTGAACGGAAGGCCGAAGAACCAACTAAAACGTACGGGGAACAACGGTCTTTTAAGGTAATCAATTATTTATTAAACTCAGGTGATTTGTGACTTGGTCAAGCGACCAGTTATAAAGGCTATTGAGCAATCTGGAGTCAGTGGTGTACCTACAGCAGATGCTAATCTCTTTAAAGCTATAAAGTCGGCACAGCATTCAGCGAAAGAATTTTATATGGTTAATTTCTGCATGATCAATGATAAAACCAACTGGATGGAAAAACATATGCACAAACTTCTCCAGTAGATTATATTTTGGGAGTTGATCAACTGCTCGGCGTGCCCATGCAAAGTGACTGAATATCCGTTCGTGTGTCTGTTTTGCTTCTTGGAACCTTTGTCCTAGGACAAATTACGTCATCGGAATTGCATGTTTGCTATAAAAGTTTTGCTTCATCCCAAGGAGAGATGGAAACCTTAAATTGTTTTAAATTATTATTAGAAACTTGAAATTGTTAGAAACTGTTTGAAGTTTGTGGGCTTCCAACTCAAAATCAATTGGCAGTGGAGTGGCTCCACACCTTATATATTAAGATCTAGGCTAAGGAGTTAGCTATGTGGGACTATCTTATAGTTTCTCCAACATGCTCCCCCTCCACGTGTAGGGCGGAGGAGAATAAGCCACTACAACGTGGACCTCTGTATGGGTGGATGGACAGCCCTTTGGGTCTACTTCTCATTCCACTCTCATAGAGGCCTAGCTCTGATACCATGATAGAAGTGTGTGCACCGCATGATCTTAGATGCCCAGACAATGTGGTTCTAATAATATTAACACGCCCTCTCACGTGTCGCCTCGTTGAGTCTAACACGTGGACAATAAATTGGGTGACCGGAGAGTAAAGGCGCGGTCTAATGACTCGTCGCAAAATAACCTGCTCTGATACCATGTTAGAATACGGGCATCCAACTCATAACCAATTGGCAATGAGTGGAGAGGCCCTAAGAAATTATAAACCGCAGGATCTTAGATGCGCAGACAATGTGGGTCTAATAATCTTAACACCAACCCTCAAAACGAGGTCCAGAGGGAATGTAGAATGAAGACGGGTAAGATTTGGGACTAGGTCTAGAAAGAGTGATATGCAAGTAATACCCATTTGCATTGCCGAGCTTTGTAGCAGAAAACCATTTTTGATTATCTTCATGTTTCCATACTCTTTTTCCAAGATCACCATTTTTCCCAGCATCAAACAATAAATTCTGGAGATCTTTGGCTAGGTTAAAGGTGAAGGAGCCCATAAGCTTTCCATGAGAATGAAACTCAGTGAGTGTAATATAAGAAGAAGGAATGGTTTTGCTCAGAACATATGGGATTTAAAACTAGGGGTTCTATGGGATCTAGGTTGGAGGTAACTAATGGATCTAATCTCTAACAGGGATGAAGAAACTAGTGGTTTTTTTGAAACTTGAAATTGTTATCTGCTATAAAATTGCTTGCCTTTACATTTTGAGAAGAAAAGAGAAACAAAGATAGTGGTTTCATTGATCGAGGGACAATAACTCAAATATGTTCTTAGCCTGCAATTACTTCGTCATATATATTTTATAGCTGTAACAGTGGTTCGACTTACAAAGTTACAAATGCTGTAAAAACCATATTTTCATTCCTATGAAATTTTCTCAGTTTTGACATGATATTGAGAGACTACAGTTGATAAAGAAGTTATATTCTGAAGATCAAAACAAAGGAGTTAAAAGCTATAAAAGTATACATACGTACTAAACCAAACGTCCTAAACAACATGCTCAATTCTCTACGGGACGTACAAGTGAAGTGACAGAACAACAAACGAAACGAAGATTAACCGTATAAAAAAGAATGATTTCTTCATCGCTTTGGAACAGAAGTTTGGCAAAACTTGTAGAGATACCAACAACCATCAGTGCAAAAATATTTTGTCTTGCCGAATCCATGTATAAACTTATGACATTACCGTTGACCACATATCTGAAGAATATAATGTGTTCTGTGGTGATTAGGCTTATATGAAAATGCATCAGACGTCAAGTTAAAATATTCAAACTCATACCCCAACCAGTAATCTTTTCTCCTTCTCCTTATTGAACTCAAAATCTAAATTTGTATCATTGAATGACTCCCCAAGTTTGTTGGGGTGCTTACTGGTCCAGTTGGGCGCAAGAAGGGAGCTAGATATGAACAAGTAGAGGCAACTCCAACTTCTCGGTATCTTAGTATTTCACGTATAAGTTTCTACATTACCAGACCCAACATACCTTCCACACAACACCATCTCTGACAAACATAAATGTTGGAGCTTTAACAATTTTCATATCTTTCAAGAATTGCATACAGCTATCATTTTCATCTCCATCCATTCTTGCGAAAACTACAGTATCCCTCATTAGTCGTGATAGCATTAAGACGGTTGGATATACCTTAACACATGGTCGGCAATGTTTTAACCCTACGTCCAGAACAATTAACTTGTTATTTATTCTATGTTCTTCAAACAGATTTTCCACATCTTTTCTTGAATATAATTGAATTACACCTGAATAATTGTCTCCGTAGTATAATACGTCTCGCATGAGTTCATCCCGACCAATTATACCGCTTTCTTCATGGATTTTCTCCATACTTCTGTAAAAATTAAAGTGTGGAACTTTTTCAATTTTTTCTCTTTCACAAAGCGCTCTTGTCTTGTTAGATTCATCACCCCTTACTAATACAAACTTAGTGTCATTACATCTTCTACTTAAATCTTCCATGAAAGGATAGATTTTCTGATTATGTTTACTATAACTTGCGGCTACTACAAGCTTGTCTCTCGCTGTTTGAAGTGCTTCGTCGAATTCTTCAATACTGTGAACTTGTTGAACTCTGTCGTTACTACTTTTTCCCTTCTTGGTTGCAGTTATTATCACTTTTTTATCGAATTTCTTGCGAGTTAACTGGAGTTTTTTTGGTTGGAACGGTTTGGATAGTGGAGGGAGGAAAAAAGGGGGAGTTTTGGAGGAATATGGGTGTGCTTTTACTGTAGAAGAATGTTGTTTGAATAAGAAGCTTTTTGGTGTAGTAAGGGCAGCCATGATAATTGAGAGTTAGAGTTTTGGAAATTGTGTTGAACAGAATGGACCGATACTATATATCATAGAAAACCAGCTTCAAATGTTCGGAGAGGGATGGAAGCCTAGAAAACCAGAGAGATGAAAACTATCGCAAGATTGATAGATCTATATAAGCTATAGAAAACCAGAAAGTATTCCCTAAGAAAAAATATAACTCTGATTATAATACTTGGTCTTCTTATATAGGCTTCAATTTCCATATAGCACTAAGAAACAGACCGAAGTTAGAAAAAGGAAATCCTACATTAAGAAACTAACTAAAATTGAGGTTTTGGCCGGACCTGCCCACAAGGCAAGCCTGGCGGTGCAGGTTTATTTAGGGTTCGGTTCTTGCAGTGAAAGCTTTAAGCTTGCACTTTTCTGGCTAATCCCTACTACCAAATTACAAAACAGACATTTGGCTCAAATTGTACTATATCAAGTTTAGCTAAGCGGCCAAAGGGTATCTCAGTTGGACCAAAATCATCTTGTTATCCAGATTCAAACATCACTTATTATAAACTTAAACATCGTTGGAAATCGTGGTACTAAATGTCTGCATACGTAATCTGTGTGTAGATAGAATTACAGGACACCAATGTAGCTTTAGTTTAGTGGTAAGAATTCCACGTTGTGGCCGTGGAGACTTGGGCCCGAATCCCAGCAGCCACATCAAAGTTTTTTTTTCTCTCTATCACTCTTTTTTTTTTTCGTTTTTTTATTTTTCTCCAAGACCCGCAAGTTCTATATGCCAGGGTTCTTTGTGGGTGAAGGCATTAAGCTTGGAGTATTATAAGTTTACAACTGAACCAATGAGAAGTATGTATTAAATTTCTTTATCTGCATAAACAAGCATCATGGAACAACAAACACCTTAAAATTGAAACATTGACTTATATATCTAGATTCATGTAATCTGTAAAGGACTAGTCCAGCAACTATCCTAATCCAGTTCCGCGTTCATCATCTTCAGAAGAGAACAGTTGAGAAATAGAGAAAACAGTCATACCTTCATCATCTCCTCCCCGTGGGTCTTCTTCGGACGAGAACAATTGTGCAATAGAGAAAACATCTCCCATATCCAAAGGGACATATTTGGGGGGAGGCGGACGACAAAAATCATCATCTTTGTCTGTCCAGGTTGGCTGCGGAAATGCTGTTGGCATCACCTGTATCGCAAATGACTCGTGCATTTCCCCAGCATCTCTGTTGTGTAGGGAATAGTCGTGCACTACTATCCCGATTGATTATTGCGGAAAGTAGATCAGTGAGAAAATACACCTAACATGATAGAAACACTCAATAGAAAAGAGAAGCACACAGCAATTTACGTGGTTCGGCAAGTTTCCTACGTCCACGGACAAAGAAGATTGTTTCACTATAATAATTCAAGAAGAATACACACTGATTTCTCACCAAGACCTTTCAAATAAAGTCTCATTACAACTCTCTGCACACAAAAGAAAGCTAACTCTCTTTATCTCTTGTCGCAGCTACTTGAGTTGTGAAACTCTGCGATGCTTAAACAAGCTAATGAAGAACCCCTTTTATAGGGTCTTTCCATGCGACATTGATCCCTGAATTAAGGGACAACTCCGTGTTGTACCAAAAGAGCTCCATACTTTCACATTGTGAAAGTCTAATGTGTAGGCACATTAATTGTCTTCACATCCTGTGTACTTTTGTTTGGTAAACAAAAGTTGTCTTGTACGTACCCTGTAGTTTTGTTTTGGTAAACAAAAAACTACTCCATATGAAAAATGAGACAATAGCAGCTTTTCCAATAGTGTACTGATTGTTGTGACAACAGTACTCACTATGTAGGAATAGCTCCACAAATCTCCACCTTGTCTCAATTTTTCACGCCACATTCACATGATCTTCAAGAATCTCCACCTTGGCATGATAAATTGTGCCAACTTAGTGCTACAAACTTCGATGTCTTTGCGCCATTACAGCGCGTTGAACCCAAAAGTGCTTAATTTCTGAGGATGTTTATCAAATTTGAGCAATGCTCAAACTTCACCGCTGGTACCGTCTTCGTCATCATGTCGGCTGGATTTTCATGAGTGCTGATTTTCTTAAGACAAATTTCACCTTCGTCGACAGTCTCTCGTATAAAATGAAACCGAATGTCGATGTGCTTGGTCCGTGCATGGTGAACCTGATTCTTAGCTAAATGAATAGCACTTTGACTGTCACAGTAGACTCATATTTTCTTGAGAAATTCCCATGTCACTAACCATACCTTGTAACCACAAAGCTTCCTTGACACCCTCTGTAACTGCCATATATTTAGCTTCTGTAGTAGATAATGCAATTGTTGACTGCAACATAGAACGCCAACTAAAGTAAATACGTAGCCTGTTGTAGACCGGGGTTTATCCAAGTCACCTGCGTAATCTGAATCCACATAACCTTTGACATAAGACCCCAAACTTGCATCTCTCTGGTACACCAAACCAACCTCCAATGTGCCGCACAAAAAACGCAATATCCATTTCACAGCATTCCAGTGCTATTTTCCTGGATTAACCATATACCTACTAACCACTCTGACTGCCTGTGAAATATCTGGCCGAGTGCAAACCATCGAATACATGAGACTACCAACCGCACTCGCATAAGGAACCTTGTACATGTAATCGCGTTCCTCATTTGTTGATGGAGACATACTTGCTGACAGTTTCATATGAGATGCCAAAGGAGTCACAACAGGCTATGAGTTTTGCATTCCAAAACGTTCCACAACCTTTTGTAGATTTTGCCTTTGACTAAGACGAACACATCCACTACTTCTGTCTCTAACAATCTCCATCCCAATAATTTTCTGTGTTGGACCCATATCTTTCAGTTCAAACTCTCTCTACCCAATTCAAACTTGAGCTTGTTAATTTCCCCCATGCTTTTGGCAGCAATAAGCATGTTGTTAACATAGAGAAGTAAGAAAATAGAAGAACCGTCTTGTAGTCTCCTGAAGTATACACAGTGATCGAATTCACTTCGTGCAAATCCCCGATCAAGCATGAAATTATCAAATCTTAAGTACCATTTTCGAGGCGATTGTTTTAGTCCGTACAAAGATTTCTTCAACTTGCATACTAAACTTTCTTTACCAACAACGTTAAATCCTTCGGGCTGTGAAATGTATATGTCTTCCTCCAAGTCTCCGTGTAAGAACGCAGTTTTGATGTCAAGTTGTTCTAACTCGATATCAAAATAACCCACCATAGCTAAAATGACCCGAATAGAAGTATGTTTTACCACCGGAGAGAAGATTTCATGGTAGTCAATGCCTTCCAATTGTGCATAAACTTTTGATACTGTCGCGCCTTATATCGTACACCGTTTTTGGAGCCCAGAACACCATCTTTCTTGGTAAAAACCCACTTGCTGCCAATAGACTTCTTTCCATTAGGTAATGGTACCAATTCCCAAGTTTTATTTTTGGGAAGAGATTGCATTTCCTCTTCCATAGCAAATTTCCAATCCTCCACATGAGGATCCTTTAACGCTTCTTTGAAACCAGAAGGCGCTTCATCAAACATTGTTAATACAAAAGCCACTGTGTCTTGGAACCTTGCTGGCTTCATAATTGCTCTTCTTAGTCTGTCGCGTCCAATTAATGGTTGTTCTTCTTGTTGTCCTAAGTTATCTTCATTAGTAACATCCTCATCTATAAAAGTATTTTGCTGCGAATATTCATTTATAGAATCATCTTGAGCATCAATCTCCAAAACTTGAGATCCACCATCTCTACTTGGCTCCACCTGAGAGTCAACCACACCGGAGGATAACATCAGTGACTCATCAAATGTAACATCTCTGCTCACCACAAATTTATCCAATTCTGGGCACCACAACCTATATCCCTTAACATACCCGTCTTGGCTCTTGGCTCAAGCTTATTATTCTGCACATGGAAATATGCAGCTGTTTGAGGGTGAATACAAGTTCTGCTGGTTTCGGTAATTTCGTGTGTTGTGGAGAAACGAGTCTTAACCATAAGCAATGTACTGCAAGGGAGTACTTTAGATTCGAGAGATAAATCTGTACAAATCCGGACTAAACCAAGAAATGGCCGTTCCAGACTTGCTTCGGTCACAAAGTGAAGGAGAAGGGTTGGTTTTGGTGAGGGAAGTGAAGAGAGTGTTGAGACCAGAGTAGTTGATTCTGGAAGAATAGTTGTTTGACTTGTATCAGAAAGTGAAAGCTAACATATGGGAAATCTAACAAGTGATTTCTGAGTATTGTATGCTCCTGACCAAAACTTGTTGTTCGGTGGTAATGGGTAAGACCTATTTATACAAGTCGAAGTGAAACGTACTCTGATATCGTGAGAAATGGAAACGAATGAGTAAATGGGAGGAGGTGGTAACTGGTAACGCCTGGAATTGATGTTCCATAATGAAGGAAAGCGTTTCACCATTACTCCCGATATTTACTAACCGCCTCATTCTTATGACACTGTCTTGTAACGGGCGTAGTGTACGCTTCACGCTTTAAACCGCCAAACCAATACCCTAATGAGTATCCCCCAGTTTGTGACATGTGTTGATGTCTCGAGTGTTTTTCGTGGAAAACATGTAGCAGGTTGATGTTGTTTGGCAAGTTGAGCTTGGGAGACTTGGCGGCTCGGTGGTGACTCTCGACGGTCGAGATTTGCATCTTGAGAGGAAGGGTAGCCGTTGATTATTGCAACCCTTCGTTTGGTAGCCAGCTACATGAAAGCATGGCCGGCATGGCTTTGACTTGGTTAGGCGTGGCCAAGCTTGGATTTTGGCATAGTTTAGGCGCGGCCAAGAACTAGGGTTTCAGCATAGTTTGGGCGCGGCCAAAATTAGGGCTTGGCGTTTGGCCAAAGGTTGCCACGCGTTAGCTGGTGACCTTGGACGGCTAAGATATGCATCTTAAATGGAAGGGTGGCCGTTGATTTTCGCAACCCTTCGTTTTGGAAGCCAACGGCGTGGAGGAAAGGCTGGCATGGTTTTGGCATAGCGGTGCGGATGGCATGGTTGGCATGCCTTGGCACGGAGATGTGGCTGGCACGATATGCCATTGGCACATGTGGAGCACTGGCATGGTTGGTATGCTTTGGGCGCGGAGATGTGGCGCGGCATCCCATTGGCACATGCGGCACGGTTGTCATGCCTTGGCGCGGAAAGGTTGCACGGCATTCCATTGGCACATGTGGCATGGTTGGCATGCCTTGGCATAGAGATGAGGCTGGCACGGCATGACATTGGCACATGTGGCATGGTTGGCATGCCTTGGCGCGGAAAGGTTGCACGGAATGCCATTGGCCATGTGGTGCGGCTGGCATGGTTTAGGCGTGGTCAAGCTAGGATTTTTGCATAGTTTAGGCGCGGCCAAAAAATTGAGTCTTAGCATAGTTTGGGCGCGGCCAAAATTTGGGCCAAAGGCTACCACGCGTTATCTGGCAACCTTGGACGTCTAAGATTTGCATTTCAGATGGAAGGGTGGTCGTTGATTGTTGCAACCCTTCATTTTGGAAGCCTGAAGTAAAGGCCGGTATGGCATGGTTTAGGCGTGGCCAAGCTAGGATTTTGGCATAGTTTAGGCGCGTCCAGAAACTAGGGTTTGACATAGTTTGGGCGCGGCCAAAATTTGGGCCAAAGGATACCACGCGTTACCTGGCGACCTTGGATGGATAAGATTTGCATCCCAGGCGAAGTTAATTGCTGAAGAGAAAAGACATCTTGAGGAAACTGAGAAGCTGGGTGCGAAGTTAACCGCTCGCAACTCCAAATATCAGAAACTTAAGAGGAACTATACTATCACTGTCTCCAATAATAGAAAAGATGATGTTCGTGTCCGTGATGCAGCAGTTAAGAAAATCTGTGTCAATAATAACATTCCTCTTTTAAATTATAAGCTTGTTGATGTTGCTCCCAACGAAGTAATGTCTAACATTTCTGATAGTGAAGGGGAGTATGAAGAACACGAAGAATAAGAAACTGGTAAGACTGATCCTGAGCGAGATGGAGGTGATTCTGAGAATGAGCGAAATAGTGAAAGTAATCCATGCGGAAATTAATCATATCTTTATGTTCTTTAAACTTCTTTTTCAATGCACACCTTTTAAGTATCAATTTTGTGAATAACAAAGCACCATCATTTCTCACATGTGCATGAGTCTATCATATGGGTCAAATAACATTCTTGTTCATGCTTCCATTCCCATTCTTGCCTCTATTAGTTGCCACAGAATGATGGACGAATAAACATGTCTTTGTTGCTTGCCTCAGTTATGAAACTTGCAGTATATTTATCTTCTGCGATCAGACAGAATTAATTCATGAGGTCTTATTTTTCCTTCTTAATTAAAGGTCTTATTTTTCCTATCATATTGTTTATTATTGTGCGACGAGATCGCAGGCGGTCCTTACATTTTAGTGTAATGACCCATTGATCTCGCCTTATCATATTCTTGTATTGTTGCCTCTGCAGGTTTAATTGTCGCGTAAATACGATAAGCCTTAATACTCCCGTGAGTAAAAAGCCTCATGATATTTTCGTCTTTTGACACAATTCAGCTTCCTAATGGAGGATGTCGTCCTTATATTCCCCCTGATTGCCCCTCCAAGGAGGCTTACCCCGACCGGGTTATGGTGGGCTCCTTCCATCCGGTAAAGCAACAATCAGTTGATTTCACAGTTTCTTACCCCTCTACCGATAAGGTTTATGGTTACAAGACCGCACCCTAAGTGGGGTTTCTTCGGACCAAGTGCATCATAGTCAGGACTTGTCAAGCGTGGCAAGGTACGCCTCCAGAATCCCCGGTCACTCTTGACTCAACCGTGTACCTCGGCGCCCTGATCGAGTTTCTGCACTCCTTAGGAGAGATGTTATTACCTTAATATTTCGATTTAGGTGTCTCTCCTGGATGGGATTTCATCTTACCCCAAATCTCCATGACTCAAGTTCCAGGGTCGATGTAGCTTTCCCTTGAGCCATGTTCACCAGGTTTTCCCCAATTATGACGTGCGTTAGGTCTTATCTTTGCCTCTTGCATTTATGCGAACTAAGGTGCACGCCACAATTGGATGCCTAGCCTCCCTAATTAGAGTCTTTACTTTTGTTGCCTTCTATTAAGGTCTTATGATAAGGTCTTACTTTTGCCTTTTCTTAACTCAATATCTTCATAATGAAATAAAGTTTTTCATTCCACTGTTACTTTTGAGTTATACAACTCTAGTACATAGAATTTTTATTATGTTCTTACTCATGAATAAAAAATAGATTTGCTTCAAAGACTACTCACTTGCTTCTTTCGCCTTTTTTTCTTCTTTGAGTTCGCAAATGTTTTTCAGAACATTAATTCGCATAAGCTCTTCAGTGTCACTCATGCGATAGTTATCACATGGCTCATACTTCTTCAAATATACCTGGTTCCAGATTCCAGTAGATGCCTTTCCTTCTTTTCCTTCTTCCAGTTTGTATATTCCATTACCTATTGCTTTCTTAACTTTATACGGCCCTTCGCATATGCTTTCCATGACTTCTTCACCATTTTTATGAGTATGTAAATTTTGCTTCAACACCCATTCTCCTTCCTGAAATTCAGTTTTTCGCATTCGCTTACTGCGTTTGCTCGCAAAAAATTCTGTTTCAGCATCATTTCCATCATTCTTATTAACTTCTTCATTTTTGGATACGACATCAACCATTAGTTTTTCGCCTCTTTGACATTCCTGAACCTGCTTCTTCCAATCTCTTCTCTTGCTGTCACGCTCTTCGCACTTGTCAACATCTATTTCCTTAAAGGTTTTGCTTTCAATTGGATCTCCTCTTATAATTCCAATACCTTGGGGCATGGGGAATTTGATGCACCGATGAAAAGTTGAAGTAACTTTCAGAATACTATGGAGCCATGGTCTTCCAATCAAGGCATTATAGGGTGATTCTACGTCAACCACGCAGAATACAATCTCTGATGTCAGGTTCTTTAAAGGAATTCGCATAGTTACTTGTCCTTTTGGTTTATTGGTTGTACCGTTAAAACCATAAACTTGTACGCTGATAGAATCAGCTCATCATCTCTACCACCCATAGTCTTGTATGTTTGTATCACCTCATCCGACGGTATCTACAAGCTCCACTCCACTTCCCTGCAACTCTGTTGCTTTTACCTTGATTGTGCCCCCCTGCCCTGCAACTCTGTTGCACTCCTGTTTAGCACTTTCTTCCCTGCTTGAGCAGCTGCAACTTCCTCTGCAGCTCTGTTGATACTGCACTACAGTGCATTCTCTGCTGCCTTGCCACATTCTCTGTTGCCTTTGTCTTGCAGCTGCAGTTCCTGCTGCATTGCCTCCCTGCCAAGTTTTTGGCAGGGTTCAGGGTTCAGGGTTCCTCTGATAAAACCTCCAAACTGTAATGCAAACATACATAGAGTAAATGATCTAATGATCAATAACTCTTAATGGAATGAGGAACTCATACATGAGATCTTCAATGAGGAAACAACTTATAACATTTGCCACACTAAGATAAATAACAATCAGGAGGATAAAGTATGGCCTCTTACAAGAGATGGGAAGTTCACGGTCAAAATTTTATACAAGGAACTAACCAAAAGTAGAAGTAATGTTATAGAAAGGAGAAAGAATTGGCAAACAATTTGGACTCTGAACACAAGCCCTTCTATTAAGCTATTTCTGCGCAAAGCAGCACACAATATTCTACCAACTGGATCAGCAGTAGCAAAACATATCCACTACATCGAAGATATATGCAAAATCTGCAACTGCCAAAGGGAGACTCTAACCCATCTTTTCATGCATTGTCCTTTAATAACTGATGTATGCATAGAACTAAAGACTTACCGTAGAGAAGTCTACGGAGATCATTATGATTTCCACTTATGGTTAACACAAATTTTAGAGGAACATAGAAACCAGACTGACACTAATGAAAGAGTTGAGTTGTACATAACTTATGTATGGCATATTAAGGAGAGGTGTAGTATTAACTTTCACAACACGAAACTATAGCAAAAAATATAGCAAAGGTCATCAAACTTTATATAAACACTATACTTACTGCTACAACAAAAAATAAAAACAACTTTATGTACACATGTTATAATAAGGAGGCAGCGGAAACAAAGACTATCGAGTTTAGAATACAATGGCTTCCACCTCCAATATTCACTCTGAAACTGAATGTAGCAGTTTATTTCAATATATCTCTGAACTGTTATGGACTTGGTTTAATCCTTTTTGATTTAACAGGGGAATGCAAGTGCAAGAGGGATCAGGCACCTCCAAGCAATCTAGAGATTCAACATATGACAGCTGAGATGACTTTTGATTGGGCAGCATAATTGAGAAGCCGAATAGAGATTGAATCACACTCATGCAATCTGATAAAGCTGGCGAAAAGACTTCATGCTGAGCAAATGCACAGGAGATTCAAATTAAACTCTAGAAATTACAAATATCTTAAAATAGCTGAGTGGAGTACCACCAACTCCACCCAAAACTATTTAGCTTTAAACTTAGCAACTTTATGTTCAACCTGTAATATTAAACACTGGGAAGAATCAGAGATCCAAAACTTAATGCAACAAATCAGGAGTGATTTGTATGCTGCTGTTGAGGAAGGATACAACACTGATCAACACTATGAAACTCGGGACCTGTCCTCTGAGACTCATAGTATCTCCACTATTTTGTAATTGCCTTCGGGACCTTATTTTCTTATATAAGAAAAATTACAAAACACACATGTGACTCAAATTGTACTATGTCAATAAAAAATTATCGTATAAGGATCTTCTTTGGACCAAAATCTTCTTGTTATCCAGTCTTCATATCCAGATTCAAACATCACTTATTGATACTTTGGAGGTAGTTGGAAATAGTTGTACTAAATATTAATATCTTTATAGATAGAAGCGCAGGACACCAATGTGGCTGTAGTTTAGTGGTAAGAATTCCACGTTGTGGCCGTGGAGACCTGGGCTCGAATCCCAGCAGCCACATATTCTTTTTTCTCTCTTTTTCTTTTTCTCCAAGACCCGCAAGTTCTTTGTGGGGGAAGGCATTAAGCTTGGAGCATTATAAGTTTACAACTGAACCGATAAGAAGTAGATGAGAAGTATGCATTAAATTTCTTTATACATCTACCGGGTATCTCCGTTGGCCAAAATTGAAGAATATCTGAGCTCTTCAAAACTTCTGGTTTTGATGTCGTACAACCAAACCCAATGCTCGCAGCCAAGCAAAACAACATTGCGGTCTACCGGACTGAAATCTGAAACACGGATACTTCTAACATCACATGTCTGAAAACAAATTTCTGCCAATGTATCGTCAACTAAAATATCCTCGTGCAAAACTTGCTATTTGTCCCCATCAAGCATCCAGGAACTGACAGTTATTTGCCTCCGAGTAACTCCGGCTGTAGCGTAACAGATCCGGCCTTCTGACTCTCCAAGAGTACGACTATTAAAGATATCAATCTCATCAAAGGCGCGATAAGCGAAACTTGGACGGCCGGAAAATTGATCAAACTACACCGATGTCCATAACTTCCGTTATTCTGATTCAGATTATAAACTAACATTCGATCCCATCCTTCCAGAATAAACAGAGCACCATTAAGAGTAATAACACTTCTATGTGGCCCATACGAGAGCTCTTGATCACACGAAACTTCGAAACTTCTCCATTCACCCATATCAGAATCAAACATATCAACATTAGATTCCTTTAAAGACTCGAATCTTGGAATACATACAACCTTGTACGACAACTTGAAGACGATGAATTCTCACAGAATATACCATTATACTCATATGAACTAGGTTCGTGACGCGGTGGTGAAGGAAGTGAAACCCATTGTTGAGTAAGTGGATTACAAACATGAAACCTTCCCCCACCATTCCATGGAAAGCAAAGTACTAGACCATTGCTAGAAGCCAAGAGACGTAGTTCATCTCTTTCCGTTAGTCTCATTTAAAAGAAACTCAAAAGAGAATCCATGATCATCTTCAGAGATTAGCTGTGAATGTGAATCGGGATATGCATTTCTAAATTTCGATGGGTGAAGATCAAGATAGTGGGGAGTATGTGTATGATACTGAACCATTTGGTAATTAAATTTGGGTTTGAGAGGTTAGATAACCATAACTTCGAGACAGATTTGCATCTGTAAATTGAAGTTCGAGGAAGATACATAAAGATCTCAATCAAGATATCATTTGTTAACGATGAAAAAGTAGTTGAAGAAGCCATCACAAGAATGAAATTGAGATTGAAAAAAAAACCAGGTTTAGAAATGCTCTGTTAATTTTCATGGTCTAGAGATGATAATTTATATTCAGAATCATGGCTCAGTGTTTTACGAATCTATTTGAATAAATTATAAATAATAGAGATATCCACATGGGAAGAGCACCTACCGCAGTTAGACGTGCTGTCCAAGAATTTATATTTTGGTTGAGTATGAGTGTTGTACGATCTGTACTATCCAGTGATTGTGCACGACAATCTCCTTGTTGTCTAATTGATTATTATTCAACCTCCTGCGTCGCAAGTTAATTAATTATTATTCAATCTCCTTGCATCGCAAGTTAGTTGATTATCATTTAATCTCCTTGTTGTTTCACTTCGGCGCTTTTATATTTAGTGCTTAAAGAACCTATAGTGAGACCTTCATAATACTCAATTACTGCTATGGAGAATCTGGCTTCTCCTTTGTCTCACCTAGTACAAACCGAGGTTAGTCTAGCAAGATTGTTTTCCCCTCTCTTACTTCCACCACTGGTTGGGAAACGTCCCAGGGTCCAGATCAGCACAGTTGGTTAACTCATGTCACAACTCTAAAAACTCTATTAGTCACAATTCTAAAAACTATAATACTAGTTTAATATTTGACTCAGTAGTCTCTCTCTTTGATAAACTATGTAATTATAAACTTTGGTTTTTGAGTGGAGCAATCAGCTAGGTGCTACTGATGTCTTCCTTGTGTTGGTCTTTGATGAAGAATTTCAACCTTCTCCCAGTAGAGATTAAATTTGAGATTCTCAAATTGTTACCTTTTGAATCAGTTTTTACATGTAGGTTATCATGCCAAGACTAGAAAAACATTGTGCATCATCGTCTTCAAGATTATGCTTTACAGAATCCTAATACAAATACATCTTTGCATTCGGTATACAGCTAATGAATGTATGTTTGAGATTGAACGGAAGGCCGAAGAACCAACTAAAACGTACGGGGAACAACGGTCTTTTAAGGTAATCAATTATTTATTAAACTCAGGTGATTTGTGACTTGGTCAAGCGACCAGTTATAAAGGCTATTGAGCAATCTGGAGTCAGTGGTGTACCTACAGCAAGATGCTAATCTCTTTAAAGCTATAAAGTCGGCACAGCATTCAGCGAAAGAATTTTATATGGTTAATTTCTGCATGATCAATGATAAAACCAACTGGATGGAAAAACATATGCACAAACTTCTCCAGTAGATTATATTTTGGGAGTTGATCAACTGCTCGGCGTGCCCATGCAAAGTGACTGAATATCCGTTCGTGTGTCTGTGTTTGCTTCTTGGAACCTTTGTCCTAGGACAAATTACGTCATCGGAATTGCATGTTTGCTATAAAAGTTTTGCTTCATCCCAAGGAGAGATGGAAACCTTAAATTGTTTTAAATTATTATTAGAAACTTGAAATTGTTAGAAACTGTTTGAAGTTTGTGGGCTTCCAACTCAAAATCAATTGGCAATGAGTGGAGTGGCTCCACACCTTATATATTAAGATCTAGGCTAAGGAGTTAGCTATGTGGGACTATCTTATAGTTTCTCCAACATGCTCCCCCTCCACGTGTAGGGCGGAGGAGAATAAGCCACTACAACGTGGACCTCTGTATGGGTGGATGGACAGCCCTTTGGGTCTACTTCTCATTCCACTCTCATAGAGGCCTAGCTCTGATACCATGATAGAAGTGTGTGCACCGCATGATCTTAGATGCCCAGACAATGTGGTTCTAATAATATTAACACGCCCTCTCACGTGTCGCCTCGTTGAGTCTAACACGTGGACAATAAATTGGGTGACGCGGAGTAAAGGCGCGGTCTAATGACTCGTCGCAAAATAACCTGCTCTGATACCATGTTAGAATACGGGCATCCAACTCATAACCAATTGGCAATGAGTGGAGAGGCCCTAAGAAATTATAAACCGCAGGATCTTAGATGCGCAGACAATGTGGGTCTATAATCTTAACACCAACCCTCAAAACGAGGTCCAGAGGGAATGTAGAATGAAGACGGGTAAGATTTGGGACTAGGTCTAGAAAGAGTGATATGCAAGTAATACCCATTTGCATTGCCGAGCTTTGTAGCAGAAAACCATTTTTGATTATCTTCATGTTTCCATACTCTTTTTCCAAGATCACCATTTTTCCCAGCATCAAACAATAAATTCTGGAGATCTTTGGCTAGGTTAAAGGTGAAGGAGCCCATAAGCTTTCCATGAGAATGAAACTCAGTGAGTGTAATATAAGAAGAAGGAATGGTTTTGCTCAGAACATATGGGATTTAAAACTAGGGGTTCTATGGGATCTAGGTTGAGTACTAATGGGCTAATCTCTAACAGGGCTGAAGAAACTAGTGGTTTTTTTGCCCCTTCCCTTGTTTCTGCTATCCCATTGCTGCCTTCCTTTTGCGAAGCAGCGATAGTGGTTTCCTTGCTCGCGGGACCTCACTCCCCTATGTTCTTCGCCTGCACTTCCTTCCGTCATCTATATTTTATCGCTGTCCCCGTGGTTCGCCTTCCCCCGTTCCCCCTGCTTGCTGTCCCCCCCATCTTTTCCTTCCTCTGCCATTTTCTCAGTTTTGCCATGCTATGAGCGCCTCAGTGCTACAGACGTATCTTCTGAAGCTCCAACCACGGCGAGTTTTCAACGCTCTAAAAGTTACATACGTACTAAACCAAACGTCCTAAACAACATGCTCAATTCTCTACGGGACGTACAGTGAAGTGACAGAACAACAAACGAAACGAAGATTAACCGTATAAAAAAGAATGATTTCTTCATCGCTTTGGAACAGAAGTTTGGCAAAACTTGTAGAGATACCAACAACCATCAGTGCAAAAATATTTTGTCTTGCCGAATCCATGTATAAACTTATGACATTACCGTTGACCACATATCTGAAGATATAATGTGTCTGTGGTGATTAGGCTTATATGAAAATGCATCAGACGTCAAGTTAAATATTCAAACTCATACCCCAACCAGTAATCTTTTCTCCTTCTCCTTATTGAACTCAAATCTAAATTTGTATCATTGAATGACTCCCCAAGTTTGTTGGGGTGCTTACTTATGGTCAGTTGGGCGCAAGAAGGAGGCTAGATATGAACAAGTAGAGGCAACTCCAACTTCTCGGTATCTTAGTATTTCACGTATAAGTTCTACATTACCAGACCCAACATACCTTCCACATACAACACCATCTCTGACAAACATAAATGTTGGAGCTTTAACAATTTTCATATCTTTCAAGAATTGCATACAGCTATCATTTTCATCTCCATCCATTCTTGCGAAAACTACAGTATCCCTCATTAGTCGTGATAGCATTAAGACGGTTGGATATACCTTAACACATGGTCGGCAATGTTTTAACCCTACGTCCAGAACAATTAACTTGTTATTTATTCTATGTTCTTCAAACAGATTTTCCACATCTTTTCTTGAATATAATTGAATTACACCTGAATAATTGTCTCCGTAGTATAATACGTCTCGCATGAGTTCATCCCGACCAATTATACCGCTTTCTTCATGGATTTTCTCCATACTTCTGTAAAAATTAAAGTGTGGAACTTTTTCAATTTTTTCTCTTTCACAAAGCGCTCTTGTCTTGTTAGATTCATCACCCCTTACTAATACAAACTTAGTGTCATTACATCTTCTACTTAAATCTTCCATGAAAGGATAGATTTTCTGATTATGTTTACTATAACTTGCGGCTACTACAAGCTTGTCTCTCGCTGTTTGAAGTGCTTCGTCGAATTCTTCAATACTGTGAACTTGTTGAACTCTGTCGTTACTACTTTTTCCCTTCTTGGTTGCAGTTATTATCACTTTTTTATCGAATTTCTTGCGAGTTAACTGGAGTTTTTTTGGTTGGAACGGTTTGGATAGTGGAGGGAGGAAAAAAGGGGGAGTTTTGGAGGAATATGGGTGTGCTTTTACTGTAGAAGAATGTTGTTTGAATAAGAAGCTTTTTGGTGTAGTAAGGGCAGCCATGATAATTGAGAGTTAGAGTTTTGGAAATTGTGTTGAACAGAATGGACCGATACTATATCATAGAAAACCAGCTTCAAATGTTCGGAGAGGGATGGAAGCCTAGAAAACCAGAGAGATGAAAACTATCGCAAGATTGATAGATCTATATAAGCTATAGAAAACCAGAAAGTATTCCCTAAGAAAAATATAACTCTGATTATAATACTTGGTCTTCTTATATAGGCTTCAATTTCCATATAGCACTAAGAAACAGACCGAAGTTAGAAAAAGGAAATCCTACATTAAGAAACTAACTAAAATTGAGGTTTTGGCCGGACCTGCCCACAAGGCAAGCCTGGCGGTGCAGGTTTATTTAGGGTTCGGTTCTTGCAGTGAAAGCTTTAAGCTTGCACTTTTCTGGCTAATCCCTACTACCAAATTACAAAACAGACATTTGGCTCAAATTGTACTATATCAAGTTTAGCTAAGCGGCCAAAGGGTATCTCAGTTGGACCAAAATCATCTTGTTATCCAGATTCAAACATCACTTATTATAAACTTAAACATCGTTGGAAATCGTGGTACTAAATGTCTGCATACGTAATCTGTGTGTAGATAGAATTACAGGACACCAATGTAGCTTTAGTTTAGTGGTAAGAATTCCACGTTGTGGCCGTGGAGACTTGGGCCCGAATCCCAGCCCACAAAGTTTTTTTTTCTCTCTATCACTCTTTTTTTTTTTTTTTTTATTTTTCTCCAAGACCCGCAAGTTCTATATGCCAGGGTTCTTTGTGGGTGAAGGCATTAAGCTTGGAGTATTATAAGTTTACAACTGAACCAATGAGAAGTATGTATTAAATTTCTTTATCTGCATAAACAAGCATCATGGAACAACAAACACCTTAAAATTGAAACATTGACTTATATATCTAGATTCATGTAATCTGTAAAGGACTAGTCCAGCAACTATCCTAATCCAGTTCCGCGTTCATCATCTTCAGAAGAGAACAGTTGAGAAATAGAGAAAACAGTCATACCTTCATCATCTCCTCCCCGTGGGTCTTCTTCGGACGAGAACAATTGTGCAATAGAGAAAACATCTCCCATATCCAAAGGGACATATTTGGGGGGAGGCGGACGACAAAAATCATCATCTTTGTCTGTCCAGGTTGGCTGCGGAAATGCTGTTGGCATCACCTGTATCGCAAATGACTCGTGCATTTCCCCAGCATCTCTGTTGTGTGTAGGGAATAGTCGTGCACTACTATCCCGATTGATTATTGCGGAAAGTAGATCAGTGAGAAAAACACCTAACATGATAGAAACACTCAATAGAAAAGAGAAGCACACAGCAATTTACGTGGTTCGGCAAGTTTCCTACGTCCACGGACAAAGAAGATTGTTTCACTATAATAATTCAAGAAGAATACACACTGATTTCTCACCAAGACCTTTCAAATAAAGTCTCATTACAACTCTCTGCACACAAAAGAAAGCTAACTCTCTTTATCTCTTGTCGCAGCTACTTGAGTTGTGAAACTCTGCGATGCTTAAACAAGCTAATGAAGAACCCCTTTTATAGGGTCTTTCCATGCGACATTGATCCCTGAATTAAGGGACAACTCCGTGTTGTACCAAAAGAGCTCCATACTTTCACATTGTGAAAGTCTAATGTGTAGGCACATTAATTGTCTTCACATCCTGTGTACTTTTGTTTGGTAAACAAAAGTTGTCTTGTACGTACCCTGTAGTTTTGTTTTGGTAAACAAAAAACTACTCCATATGAAAAATGAGACAATAGCAGCTTTTCCAATAGTGTACTGATTGTTGTGACAACAGTACTCACTATGTAGGAATAGCTCCACAAATCTCCACCTTGTCTCAATTTTTCACGCCACATTCACATGATCTTCAAGAATCTCCACCTTGGCATGATAAATTGTGCCAACTTAGTGCTACAAACTTCGATGTCTTTGCGCCATTACAGCGCGTTGAACCCAAAAGTGCTTAATTTCTGAGGATGTTTATCAAATTTGAGCAATGCTCAAACTTCACCGCTGGTACCGTCTTCGTCATCATGTCGGCTGGATTTTCATGAGTGCTGATTTTCTTAAGACAAATTTCACCTTCGTCGACAGTCTCTCGTATAAAATGAAACCGAATGTCGATGTGCTTGGTCCGTGCATGGTGAACCTGATTCTTAGCTAAATGAATAGCACTTTGACTGTCACAGTAGACTCATATTTTCTTGAGAAATTCCCATGTCACTAACCATACCTTGTAACCACAAAGCTTCCTTGACACCCTCTGTAACTGCCATATATTTAGCTTCTGTAGTAGATAATGCAATTGTTGACTGCAACATAGAACGCCAACTAAAGTAAATACGTAGCCTGTTGTAGACCGGGGTTTATCCAAGTCACCTGCGTAATCTGAATCCACATAACCTTTGACATAAGACCCCAAACTTGCATCTCTCTGGTACACCAAACCAACCTCCAATGTGCCGCACAAAAAACGCAATATCCATTTCACAGCATTCCAGTGCTATTTTCCTGGATTAACCATATACCTACTAACCACTCTGACTGCCTGTGAAATATCTGGCCGAGTGCAAACCATCGAATACATGAGACTACCAACCGCACTCGCATAAGGAACCTTGTACATGTAATCGCGTTCCTCATTTGTTGATGGAGACATACTTGCTGACAGTTTCATATGAGATGCCAAAGGAGTCACAACAGGCTATGAGTTTTGCATTCCAAAACGTTCCACAACCTTTTGTAGATTTTGCCTTTGACTAAGACGAACACATCCACTACTTCTGTCTCTAACAATCTCCATCCCAATAATTTTCTGTGTTGGACCCATATCTTTCAGTTCAAACTCTCTCTACCCAATTCAAACTTGAGCTTGTTAATTTCCCCCATGCTTTTGGCAGCAATAAGCATGTTGTTAACATAGAGAAGTAAGAAAATAGAAGAACCGTCTTGTAGTCTCCTGAAGTATACACAGTGATCGAATTCACTTCGTGCAAATCCCCGATCAAGCATGAAATTATCAAATCTTAAGTACCATTTTCGAGGCGATTGTTTTAGTCCGTACAAAGATTTCTTCAACTTGCATACTAAACTTTCTTTACCAACAACGTTAAATCCTTCGGGCTGTGAAATGTATATGTCTTCCTCCAAGTCTCCGTGTAAGAACGCAGTTTTGATGTCAAGTTGTTCTAACTCGATATCAAAATAACCCACCATAGCTAAAATGACCCGAATAGAAGTATGTTTTACCACCGGAGAGAAGATTTCATGGTAGTCAATGCCTTCCAATTGTGCATAAACTTTTGATACTGTCGCGCCTTATATCGTACACCGTTTTTGGAGCCCAGAACACCATCTTTCTTGGTAAAAACCCACTTGCTGCCAATAGACTTCTTTCCATTAGGTAATGGTACCAATTCCCAAGTTTTATTTTTGGGAAGAGATTGCATTTCCTCTTCCATAGCAAATTTCCAATCCTCCACATGAGGATCCTTTAACGCTTCTTTGAAACCAGAAGGCGCTTCATCAAACATTGTTAATACAAAAGCCACTGTGTCTTGGAACCTTGCTGGCTTCATAATTGCTCTTCTTAGTCTGTCGCGTCCAATTAATGGTTGTTCTTCTTGTTGTCCTAAGTTATCTTCATTAGTAACATCCTCATCTATAAAAGTATTTTGCTGCGAATATTCATTTATAGAATCATCTTGAGCATCAATCTCCAAAACTTGAGATCCACCATCTCTACTTGGCTCCACCTGAGAGTCAACCACACCGGAGGATAACATCAGTGACTCATCAAATGTAACATCTCTGCTCACCACAAATTTATCCAATTCTGGGCACCACAACCTATATCCCTTAACATACCCGTCTTGGCTCTTGGCTCAAGCTTATTATTCTGCACATGGAAATATGCAGCTGTTTGAGGGTGAATACAAGTTCTGCTGGTTTCGGTAATTTCGTGTGTTGTGGGAGAAACGAGTCTTAACCATAAGCAATGTACTGCAAGGGAGTACTTTAGATTCGAGAGATAAATCTGTACAAATCCGGACTAAACCAAGAAATGGCCGTTCCAGACTTGCTTCGGTCACAAAGTGAAGGAGAAGGGTTGGTTTTGGTGAGGGAAGTGAAGAGAGTGTTGAGACCAGAGTAGTTGATTCTGGAAGAATAGTTGTTTGACTTGTATCAGAAAGTGAAAGCTAACATATGGGAAATCTAACAAGTGATTTCTGAGTATTGTATGCTCCTGACCAAAACTTGTTGTTCGGTGGTAATGGGTAAGACCTATTTATACAAGTCGAAGTGAAACGTACTCTGATATCGTGAGAAATGGAAACGAATGAGTAAATGGGAGGAGGTGGTAACTGGTAACGCCTGGAATTGATGTTCCATAATGAAGGAAAGCGTTTCACCATTACTCCCGATATTTACTAACCGCCTCATTCTTATGACACTGTCTTGTAACGGGCGTAGTGTACGCTTCACGCTTTAAACCGCCAAACCAATACCCTAATGAGTATCCCCCAGTTTGTGACATGTGTTGATGTCTCGAGTGTTTTTCGTGGAAAACATGTAGCAGGTTGATGTTGTTTGGCAAGTTGAGCTTGGGAGACTTGGCGGCTCGGTGGTGACTCTCGACGGTCGAGATTTGCATCTTGAGAGGAAGGGTAGCCGTTGATTATTGCAACCCTTCGTTTGGTAGCCAGCTACATGAAAGCATGGCCGGCATGGCTTTGACTTGGTTAGGCGTGGCCAAGCTTGGATTTTGGCATAGTTTAGGCGCGGCCAAGAACTAGGGTTTCAGCATAGTTTGGGCGCGGCCAAAATTAGGGCTTGGCGTTTGGCCAAAGGTTGCCACGCGTTAGCTGGTGACCTTGGACGGCTAAGATATGCATCTTAAATGGAAGGGTGGCCGTTGATTTTCGCAACCCTTCGTTTTGGAAGCCAACGGCGTGGAGGAAAGGCTGGCATGGTTTTGGCATAGCGGTGCGGATGGCATGGTTGGCATGCCTTGGCACGGAGATGTGGCTGGCACGATATGCCATTGGCACATGTGGAGCACTGGCATGGTTGGTATGCTTTGGGCGCGGAGATGTGGCGCGGCATCCCATTGGCACATGCGGCACGGTTGTCATGCCTTGGCGCGGAAAGGTTGCACGGCATTCCATTGGCACATGTGGCATGGTTGGCATGCCTTGGCATAGAGATGAGGCTGGCACGGCATGACATTGGCACATGTGGCATGGTTGGCATGCCTTGGCGCGGAAAGGTTGCACGGAATGCCATTGGCCATGTGGTGCGGCTGGCATGGTTTAGGCGTGGTCAAGCTAGGATTTTTGCATAGTTTAGGCGCGGCCAAAAAATTGAGTCTTAGCATAGTTTGGGCGCGGCCAAAATTTGGGCCAAAGGCTACCACGCGTTATCTGGCAACCTTGGACGTCTAAGATTTGCATTTCAGATGGAAGGGTGGTCGTTGATTGTTGCAACCCTTCATTTTGGAAGCCTGAAGTAAAGGCCGGTATGGCATGGTTTAGGCGTGGCCAAGCTAGGATTTTGGCATAGTTTAGGCGCGTCCAGAAACTAGGGTTTGACATAGTTTGGGCGCGGCCAAAATTTGGGCCAAAGGATACCACGCGTTACCTGGCGACCTTGGATGGATAAGATTTGCATCCCAGGCGAAGTTAATTGCTGAAGAGAAAACATCTTGAGGAAACTGAGAAGCTGGGTGCGAAGTTAACCGCTCGCAACTCCAAATATCAGAAACTTAAGAGGAACTATACTATCACTGTCTCCAATAATAGAAAAGATGATGTTCGTGTCCGTGATGCAGCAGTTAAGAAAATCTGTGTCAATAATAACATTCCTCTTTTAAATTATAAGCTTGTTGATGTTGCTCCCAACGAAGTAATGTCTAACATTTCTGATAGTGAAGGGGAGTATGAAGAACACGAAGAATAAGAAACTGGTAAGACTGATCCTGAGCGAGATGATGGAGGTGATTCTGAGAATGAGCGAAATAGTGAAAGTAATCCATGCGGAAATTAATCATATCTTTATGTTCTTTAAACTTCTTTTTCAATGCACACCTTTTAAGTATCAATTTTGTGAATAACAAAGCACCATCATTTCTCACATGTGCATGAGTCTATCATATGGGTCAAATAACATTCTTGTTCATGCTTCCATTCCCATTCTTGCCTCTATTAGTTGCCACAGAATGATGGACGAATAAACATGTCTTTGTTGCTTGCCTCAGTTATGAAACTTGCAGTATATTTATCTTCTGCGATCAGACAGAATTAATTCATGAGGTCTTATTTTTCCTTCTTAATTAAAGGTCTTATTTTTCCTATCATATTGTTTATTATTGTGCGACGAGATCGCAGGCGGTCCTTACATTTTAGTGTAATGACCCATTGATCTCGCCTTATCATATTCTTGTATTGTTGCCTCTGCAGGTTTAATTGTCGCGTAAATACGATAAGCCTTAATACTCCCGTGAGTAAAAAGCCTCATGATATTTTCGTCTTTTGACACAATTCAGCTTCCTAATGGAGGATGTCGTCCTTATTCCCCCTGATTGCCCCCCAAGGAGGCTTACCCCGACCGGGTTATGGTGGGCTCCTTCCATCCGGTAAAGCAACAATCGTTGATTTCACAGTTTCTTACCCCTCTACCGATAAGGTTTATGGTTACAAGACCGCACCCTAAGTGGGTTTCTTCGGACCAAGTGCATCATAGTCAGGACTTGTCAGCGTGGCAAGGTACGCCTCCAAATCCCCGGTCACTCTTGACTCAACCGTGTACCTCGGCGCCCTGATCGAGTTTCTGCACTCCTTAGGAGAGATGTTATTACCTTAATATTTCGATTTAGGTGTCTCTCCTGGATGGGATTTCATCTTACCCCAAATCTCCATGACTCAAGTTCCAGGGTCGATGTAGCTTTCCCTTGAGCCATGTTCACCAGGTTTTCCCCAATTATGACGTGCGTTAGGTCTTATCTTTGCCTCTTGCATTTATGCGAACTAAGGTGCACGCCACAATTGGATGCCTAGCCTCCCTAATTAGAGTCTTTACTTTTGTTGCCTTCTATTAAGGTCTTATGATAAGGTCTTACTTTTGCCTTTTCTTAACTCAATATCTTCATAATGAAATAAAGTTTTTCATTCCACTGTTACTTTTGAGTTATACAACTCTAGTACATAGAATTTTTATTATGTTCTTACTCATGAATAAAAAATAGATTTGCTTCAAAGACTACTCACTTGCTTCTTTCGCCTTTTTTTCTTCTTGAGTTCGCAAATGTTTTTCAGAACATTAATTCGCATAAGCTCTTCAGTGTCACTCATGCGATAGTTATCACATGGCTCATACTTCTTCAAATATACCTGGTTCCAGATTCCAGTAGATGCCTTTCCTTCTTTTCCTTCTTCCAGTTTGTATATTCCATTACCTATTGCTTTCTTAACTTTATACGGCCCTTCGCATATGCTTTCCATGACTTCTTCACCATTTTTATGAGTATGTAAATTTTGCTTCAACACCCATTCTCCTTCCTGAAATTCAGTTTTTCGCATTCGCTTACTGCGTTTGCTCGCAAAAAATTCTGTTTCAGCATCATTTCCATCATTCTTATTAACTTCTTCATTTTTGGATACGACATCAACCATTAGTTTTTCGCCTCTTTGACATTCCTGAACCTGCTTCTTCCAATCTCTTCTCTTGCTGTCACGCTCTTCGCACTTGTCAACATCTATTTCCTTAAAGGTTTTGCTTTCAATTGGATCTCCTCTTATAATTCCAATACCTTGGGGCATGGGGAATTTGATGCACCGATGAAAAGTTGAAGTAACTTTCAGAATACTATGGAGCCATGGTCTTCCAATCAAGGCATTATAGGGTGATTCTACGTCAACCACGCAGAATACAATCTCTGATGTCAGGTTCTTTAAAGGAATTCGCATAGTTACTTGTCCTTTTGGTTTATTGGTTGTACCGTTAAAACCATAAACTTGTACGCTGATAGAATCAGCTCATCATCTCTACCACCCATAGTCTTGTATGTTTGTATCACCTCATCCGACGGTATCTACAAGCTCCACTCCACTTCCCTGCAACTCTGTTGCTTTTACCTTGATTGTGCCCCCCTGCCCTGCAACTCTGTTGCACTCCTGTTTAGCACTTTCTTCCCTGCTTGAGCAGCTGCAACTTCCTCTGCAGCTCTGTTGATACTGCACTACAGTGCATTCTCTGCTGCCTTGCCACATTCTCTGTTGCCTTTGTCTTGCAGCTGCAGTTCCTGCTGCATTGCCTCCCTGCCAAGTTTTTGGCAGGGTTCAGGGTTCAGGGTTCCTCTGATAAAACCTCCAAACTGTAATGCAAACATACATAGAGTAAATGATCTAATGATCAATAACTCTTAATGGAATGAGGAACTCATACATGAGATCTTCAATGAGGAAACAACTTATAACATTTGCCACACTAAGATAAATAACAATCAGGAGGATAAAGTAATATGGCCTCTTACAAGAGATGGGAAGTTCACGGTCAAAATTTTATACAAGGAACTAACCAAAAGTAGAAGTAATGTTATAGAAAGGAGAAAGAATTGGCAAACAATTTGGACTCTGAACACAAGCCCTTCTATTAAGCTATTTCTGCGCAAAGCAGCACACAATATTCTACCAACTGGATCAGCAGTAGCAAAACATATCCACTACATCGAAGATATATGCAAAATCTGCAACTGCCAAAGGGAGACTCTAACCCATCTTTTCATGCATTGTCCTTTAATAACTGATGTATGCATAGAACTAAAGACTTACCGTAGAGAAGTCTACGGAGATCATTATGATTTCCACTTATGGTTAACACAAATTTTAGAGGAACATAGAAACCAGACTGACACTAATGAAAGAGTTGAGTTGTACATAACTTATGTATGGCATATTAAGGAGAGGTGTAGTATTAACTTTCACAACACGAAACCTATAGCAAAAAATATAGCAAAGGTCATCAAACTTTATATAAACACTATACTTACTGCTACAACAAAAAATAAAAACAACTTTATGTACACAGGTTATAATAAGGAGGCAGCGGAAACAAAGACTATCGAGTTTAGAATACAATGGCTTCCACCTCCAATATTCACTCTGAAACTGAATGTAGCAGTTTATTTCAATATATCTCTGAACTGTTATGGACTTGGTTTAATCCTTTTTGATTTAACAGGGGAATGCAGAAGTGCAAGAGGGATCAGGCACCTCCAAGCAATCTAGAGATTCAACATATGACAGCTGAGATGACTTTTGATTGGGCAGCATAATTGAGAAGCCGAATAGAGATTGAATCACACTCATGCAATCTGATAAAGCTGGCGAAAAGACTTCATGCTGAGCAAATGCACAGGAGATTCAAATTAAACTCTAGAAATTACAAATATCTTAAAATAGCTGAGTGGAGTACCACCAACTCCACCCAAAACTATTTAGCTTTAAACTTAGCAACTTTATGTTCAACCTGTAATATTAAACACTGGGAAGAATCAGAGATCCAAAACTTAATGCAACAAATCAGGAGTGATTTGTATGCTGCTGTTGAGGAAGGATACAACACTGATCAACACTATGAAACTCGGGACCTGTCCTCTGAGACTCATAGTATCTCCACTATTTTGTAATTGCCTTCGGGACCTTATTTTCTTATATAAGAAAAATTACAAAACACACATGTGACTCAAATTGTACTATGTCAATAAAAAATTATCGTATAAGGATCTTCTTTGGACCAAAATCTTCTTGTTATCCAGTCTTCATATCCAGATTCAAACATCACTTATTGATACTTTGGAGGTAGTTGGAAATAGTTGTACTAAATATTAATATTTATAGATAGAAGCGCAGGACACCAATGTGGCTGTAGTTTAGTGGTAAGAATTCCACGTTGTGGCCGTGGAGACCTGGGCTCGAATCCCAGCAGCCACATATTCTTTTTTCTCTCTTTTTCTTTTTCTCAAGACCCGCAAGTTCTTTGTGGGGGAAGGCATTAAGCTTGGAGCATTATAAGTTTACAACAACGATAAGAAGTAGATGAGAAGTATGCATTAAATTTCTTTATACATCTACCGGGTATCTCCGTTGGCCAAAATTGAAGAATATCTGAGCTCTTCAAAACTGGTTTTGATGTCGTACAACCAAACCCAATGCTCGCAGCCAAGCAAAACAACATTGCGGTCTACCGGACTGAAATCTGAAACACGGATACTTCTAACATCACATGTCTGAAAACAAATTTCTGCCAATGTATCGTCAACTAAAATATCCTCGTGCAAAACTTGCTATTTGTCCCCATCAAGCATCCAGGAACTGACAGTTATTTGCCTCCGAGTAACTCCGGCTGTAGCGTAACAGATCCGGCCTTCTGACTCTCCAAGAGTACGACTATTAAAGATATCAATCTCATCAAAGGCGCGATAAGCGAAACTTGGACCCGGAAAATTGATCAAACTACACCGATGTCCATAACTTCCGTTATTCTGATTCAGATTATAAACTAACATTCGATCCCATCCTTCCAGAATAAACAGAGCACCATTAAGAGTAATAACACTTCTATGTGGCCCATACGAGAGCTCTTGATCACACGAAACTTCGAAACTTCTCCATTCACCCATATCAGAATCAAACATATCAACATTAGATTCCTTTAAAGACTCGAATCTTGGAATACATACAACCTTGTACGACAACTTGAAGACGATGAATTCTCACAGAATATACCATTATACTCATATGAACTAGGTTCGTGACGCGGTGGTGAAGGAAGTGAAACCCATTGTTGAGTAAGTGGATTACAAACATGAAACCTTCCCCCATCATTCCATGGAAAGCAAAGTACTAGACCATTGCTAGAAGCCAAGAGACGTAGTTCATCTCTTTCCGTTAGAGTCTCATTTAAAAGAAACTCAAAAGAGAATCCATGATCATCTTCAGAGATTAGCTGTGAATGTGAATCGGGATATGCATTTCTAAATTTCGATGGGTGAAGATCAAGATAGTGGGGAGTATGTGTATGATACTGAACCATTTGGTAATTAAATTTGGGTTTGAGAGGTTAGATAACCATAACTTCGAGACAGATTTGCATCTGTAAATTGAAGTTCGAGGAAGATACATAAAGATCTCAATCAAGATATCATTTGTTAACGATGAAAAAGTAGTTGAAGAAGCCATCACAAGAATGAAATTGAGATTGAAAAAAAAAACCAGGTTTAGAAATGCTCTGTTAATTTTCATGGTCTAGAGATGATAATTTATATTCAGAATCATGGCTCAGTGTTTTACGAATCTATTTGAATAAATTATAAATAATAGAGATATCCACATGGGAAGAGCACCTACCGCAGTTAGACGTGCTGTCCAAGCTGTCCTTATTTTGGTTGAGTATGAGTGTTTGTACGATCTGTACTATCCAGTGATTGTGCACGACAATCTCCTTGTTGTCTAATTGATTATTATTCAACCTCCTGCGTCGCAAGTTAATTAATTATTATTCAATCTCCTTGCATCGCAAGTTAGTTGATTATCATTTAATCTCCTTGTTGTTTCACTTCGGCGCTTTTATATTTAGTGCTTAAAGAACCTATAGTGAGACCTTCATAATACTCAATTACTGCTATGGAGAATCTGGCTTCTCCTTTGTCTCACCTAGTACAAACCGAGGTTAGTCTAGCAAGATTGTTTTCCCCTCTCTTACTTCCACCACTGGTTGGGAAACGTCCCAGGGTCCAGATCAGCACAGTTGGTTAACTCATGTCACAACTCTAAAAACTCTATTAGTCACAATTCTAAAAACTATAATACTAGTTTAATATTTGACTCAGTAGTCTCTCTCTTTGATAAACTATGTAATTATAAACTTTGGTTTTTGAGTGGAGCAATCAGCTAGGTGCTACTGATGTCTTCCTTGTGTTGGTCTTTGATGAAGAATTTCAACCTTCTCCCAGTAGAGATTAAATTTGAGATTCTCAAATTGTTACCTTTTGAATCAGTTTTTACATGTAGGTTATCATGCCAAGACTAGAAAAACATTGTGCATCATCGTCTTCAAGATTATGCTTTACAGAATCCTAATACAAATACATCTTTGCATTCGGTATACAGCTAATGAATGTATGTTTGAGATTGAACGGAAGGCCGAAGAACCAACTAAAACGTACGGGGAACAACGGTCTTTTAAGGTAATCAATTATTTATTAAACTCAGGTGATTTGTGACTTGGTCAAGCGACCAGTTATAAAGGCTATTGAGCAATCTGGAGTCAGTGGTGTACCTACAGCAGATGCTAATCTCTTTAAAGCTATAAAGTCGGCACAGCATTCAGCGAAAGAATTTTATATGGTTAATTTCTGCATGATCAATGATAAAACCAACTGGATGGAAAAACATATGCACAAACTTCTCCAGTAGATTATATTTTGGGAGTTGATCAACTGCTCGGCGTGCCCATGCAAAGTGACTGAATATCCGTTCGTGTGTCTGTGTTTGCTTCTTGGAACCTTTGTCCTAGGACAAATTACGTCATCGGAATTGCATGTTTGCTATAAAAGTTTTGCTTCATCCCAAGGAGAGATGGAAACCTTAAATTGTTTTAAATTATTATTAGAAACTTGAAATTGTTAGAAACTGTTTGAAGTTTGTGGGCTTCCAACTCAAAATCAATTGGCAATGAGTGGAGTGGCTCCACACCTTATATATTAAGATCTAGGCTAAGGAGTTAGCTATGTGGGACTATCTTATAGTTTCTCCAACATGCTCCCCCTCCACGTGTAGGGCGGAGGAGAATAAGCCACTACAACGTGGACCTCTGTATGGGTGGATGGACAGCCCTTTGGGTCTACTTCTCATTCCACTCTCATAGAGGCCTAGCTCTGATACCATGATAGAAGTGTGTGCACCGCATGATCTTAGATGCCCAGACAATGTGGTTCTAATAATATTAACACGCCCTCTCACGTGTCGCCTCGTTGAGTCTAACACGTGGACAATAAATTGGGTGACGCGGAGTAAAGGCGCGGTCTAATGACTCGTCGCAAAATAACCTGCTCTGATACCATGTTAGAATACGGGCATCCAACTCATAACCAATTGGCAATGAGTGGAGAGGCCCTAAGAAATTATAAACCGCAGGATCTTAGATGCGCAGACAATGTGGGTCTAATAATCTTAACACCAACCCTCAAAACGAGGTCCAGAGGGAATGTAGAATGAAGACGGGTAAGATTTGGGACTAGGTCTAGAAAGAGTGATATGCAAGTAATACCCATTTGCATTGCCGAGCTTTGTAGCAGAAAACCATTTTTGATTATCTTCATGTTTCCATACTCTTTTTCCAAGATCACCATTTTTCCCAGCATCAAACAATAAATTCTGGAGATCTTTGGCTAGGTTAAAGGTGAAGGAGCCCATAAGCTTTCCATGAGAATGAAACTCAGTGAGTGTAATATAAGAAGAAGGAATGGTTTTGCTCAGAACATATGGGATTTAAAACTAGGGGTTCTATGGGATCTAGGTTGGAGGTAACTAATGGATCTAATCTCTAACAGGGATGAAGAAACTAGTGGTTTTTTTGAAACTTGAAATTGTTATCTGCTATAAAATTGCTGCCTTTACATTTTGAGAAGAAAAGAGAAACAAAGATAGTGGTTTCATTGATCGAGGGACAATAACTCAAATATGTTCTTAGCCTGCAATTACTTCGTCATATATATTTTATAGCTGTAACAGTGGTTCGACTTACAAAGTTACAAATGCTGTAAAAAACCATATTTTCATTCCTATGAAATTTTCTCAGTTTTGACATGATATTGAGAGACTACAGTTGATAAAGAAGTTATATTCTGAAGATCAAAACAAAGGAGTTAAAAGCTATAAAAGTATACATACGTACTAAACCAAACGTCCTAAACAACATGCTCAATTCTCTACGGGACGTACAAGTGAAGTGACAGAACAACAAACGAAACGAAGATTAACCGTATAAAAAAGAATGATTTCTTCATCGCTTTGGAACAGAAGTTTGGCAAAACTTGTAGAGATACCAACAACCATCAGTGCAAAAATATTTTGTCTTGCCGAATCCATGTATAAACTTATGACATTACCGTTGACCACATATCTGAAGAATATAATGTGTTCTGTGGTGATTAGGCTTATATGAAAATGCATCAGACGTCAAGTTAAAATATTCAAACTCATACCCCAACCAGTAATCTTTTCTCCTTCTCCTTATTGAACTCAAAATCTAAATTTGTATCATTGAATGACTCCCCAAGTTTGTTGGGGTGCTTACTGGTCCAGTTGGGCGCAAGAAGGGAGCTAGATATGAACAAGTAGAGGCAACTCCAACTTCTCGGTATCTTAGTATTTCACGTATAAGTTCTACATTACCAGACCCAACATACCTTCCACATACAACACCATCTCTGACAAACATAAATGTTGGAGCTTTAACAATTTTCATATCTTTCAAGAATTGCATACAGCTATCATTTTCATCTCCATCCATTCTTGCGAAAACTACAGTATCCCTCATTAGTCGTGATAGCATTAAGACGGTTGGATATACCTTAACACATGGTCGGCAATGTTTTAACCCTACGTCCAGAACAATTAACTTGTTATTTATTCTATGTTCTTCAAACAGATTTTCCACATCTTTTCTTGAATATAATTGAATTACACCTGAATAATTGTCTCCGTAGTATAATACGTCTCGCATGAGTTCATCCCGACCAATTATACCGCTTTCTTCATGGATTTTCTCCATACTTCTGTAAAAATTAAAGTGTGGAACTTTTTCAATTTTTTCTCTTTCACAAAGCGCTCTTGTCTTGTTAGATTCATCACCCCTTACTAATACAAACTTAGTGTCATTACATCTTCTACTTAAATCTTCCATGAAAGGATAGATTTTCTGATTATGTTTACTATAACTTGCGGCTACTACAAGCTTGTCTCTCGCTGTTTGAAGTGCTTCGTCGAATTCTTCAATACTGTGAACTTGTTGAACTCTGTCGTTACTACTTTTTCCCTTCTTGGTTGCAGTTATTATCACTTTTTTATCGAATTTCTTGCGAGTTAACTGGAGTTTTTTTGGTTGGAACGGTTTGGATAGTGGAGGGAGGAAAAAAGGGGGAGTTTTGGAGGAATATGGGTGTGCTTTTACTGTAGAAGAATGTTGTTTGAATAAGAAGCTTTTTGGTGTAGTAAGGGCAGCCATGATAATTGAGAGTTAGAGTTTTGGAAATTGTGTTGAACAGAATGGACCGATACTATATATCATAGAAAACCAGCTTCAAATGTTCGGAGAGGGATGGAAGCCTAGAAAACCAGAGAGATGAAAACTATCGCAAGATTGATAGATCTATATAAGCTATAGAAAACCAGAAAGTATTCCCTAAGAAAAAATATAACTCTGATTATAATACTTGGTCTTCTTATATAGGCTTCAATTTCCATATAGCACTAAGAAACAGACCGAAGTTAGAAAAAGGAAATCCTACATTAAGAAACTAACTAAAATTGAGGTTTTGGCCGGACCTGCCCACAAGGCAAGCCTGGCGGTGCAGGTTTATTTAGGGTTCGGTTCTTGCAGTGAAAGCTTTAAGCTTGCACTTTTCTGGCTAATCCCTACTACCAAATTACAAAACAGACATTTGGCTCAAATTGTACTATATCAAGTTTAGCTAAGCGGCCAAAGGGTATCTCAGTTGGACCAAAATCATCTTGTTATCCAGATTCAAACATCACTTATTATAAACTTAAACATCGTTGGAAATCGTGGTACTAAATGTCTGCATACGTAATCTGTGTGTAGATAGAATTACAGGACACCAATGTAGCTTTAGTTTAGTGGTAAGAATTCCACGTTGTGGCCGTGGAGACTTGGGCCCGAATCCCAGCAGCCACATCAAAGTTTTTTTTTCTCTCTATCACTCTTTTTTTTTTTTTCGTTTTTTTATTTTTCTCCAAGACCCGCAAGTTCTATATGCCAGGGTTCTTTGTGGGTGAAGGCATTAAGCTTGGAGTATTATAAGTTTACAACTGAACCAATGAGAAGTATGTATTAAATTTCTTTATCTGCATAAACAAGCATCATGGAACAACAAACACCTTAAAATTGAAACATTGACTTATATATCTAGATTCATGTAATCTGTAAAGGACTAGTCCAGCAACTATCCTAATCCAGTTCCGCGTTCATCATCTTCAGAAGAGAACAGTTGAGAAATAGAGAAAACAGTCATACCTTCATCATCTCCTCCCCGTGGGTCTTCTTCGGACGAGAACAATTGTGCAATAGAGAAAACATCTCCCATATCCAAAGGGACATATTTGGGGGGAGGCGGACGACAAAAATCATCATCTTTGTCTGTCCAGGTTGGCTGCGGAAATGCTGTTGGCATCACCTGTATCGCAAATGACTCGTGCATTTCCCCAGCATCTCTGTTGTGTAGGGAATAGTCGTGCACTACTATCCCGATTGATTATTGCGGAAAGTAGATCAGTGAGAAAATACACCTAACATGATAGAAACACTCAATAGAAAAGAGAAGCACACAGCAATTTACGTGGTTCGGCAAGTTTCCTACGTCCACGGACAAAGAAGATTGTTTCACTATAATAATTCAAGAAGAATACACACTGATTTCTCACCAAGACCTTTCAAATAAAGTCTCATTACAACTCTCTGCACACAAAAGAAAGCTAACTCTCTTTATCTCTTGTCGCAGCTACTTGAGTTGTGAAACTCTGCGATGCTTAAACAAGCTAATGAAGAACCCCTTTTATAGGGTCTTTCCATGCGACATTGATCCCTGAATTAAGGGACAACTCCGTGTTGTACCAAAAGAGCTCCATACTTTCACATTGTGAAAGTCTAATGTGTAGGCACATTAATTGTCTTCACATCCTGTGTACTTTTGTTTGGTAAACAAAAGTTGTCTTGTACGTACCCTGTAGTTTTGTTTTGGTAAACAAAAAACTACTCCATATGAAAAATGAGACAATAGCAGCTTTTCCAATAGTGTACTGATTGTTGTGACAACAGTACTCACTATGTAGGAATAGCTCCACAAATCTCCACCTTGTCTCAATTTTTCACGCCACATTCACATGATCTTCAAGAATCTCCACCTTGGCATGATAAATTGTGCCAACTTAGTGCTACAAACTTCGATGTCTTTGCGCCATTACAGCGCGTTGAACCCAAAAGTGCTTAATTTCTGAGGATGTTTATCAAATTTGAGCAATGCTCAAACTTCACCGCTGGTACCGTCTTCGTCATCATGTCGGCTGGATTTTCATGAGTGCTGATTTTCTTAAGACAAATTTCACCTTCGTCGACAGTCTCTCGTATAAAATGAAACCGAATGTCGATGTGCTTGGTCCGTGCATGGTGAACCTGATTCTTAGCTAAATGAATAGCACTTTGACTGTCACAGTAGACTCATATTTTCTTGAGAAATTCCCATGTCACTAACCATACCTTGTAACCACAAAGCTTCCTTGACACCCTCTGTAACTGCCATATATTTAGCTTCTGTAGTAGATAATGCAATTGTTGACTGCAACATAGAACGCCAACTAAAGTAAATACGTAGCCTGTTGTAGACCGGGGTTTATCCAAGTCACCTGCGTAATCTGAATCCACATAACCTTTGACATAAGACCCCAAACTTGCATCTCTCTGGTACACCAAACCAACCTCCAATGTGCCGCACAAAAAACGCAATATCCATTTCACAGCATTCCAGTGCTATTTTCCTGGATTAACCATATACCTACTAACCACTCTGACTGCCTGTGAAATATCTGGCCGAGTGCAAACCATCGAATACATGAGACTACCAACCGCACTCGCATAAGGAACCTTGTACATGTAATCGCGTTCCTCATTTGTTGATGGAGACATACTTGCTGACAGTTTCATATGAGATGCCAAAGGAGTCACAACAGGCTATGAGTTTTGCATTCCAAAACGTTCCACAACCTTTTGTAGATTTTGCCTTTGACTAAGACGAACACATCCACTACTTCTGTCTCTAACAATCTCCATCCCAATAATTTTCTGTGTTGGACCCATATCTTTCAGTTCAAACTCTCTCTACCCAATTCAAACTTGAGCTTGTTAATTTCCCCCATGCTTTTGGCAGCAATAAGCATGTTGTTAACATAGAGAAGTAAGAAAATAGAAGAACCGTCTTGTAGTCTCCTGAAGTATACACAGTGATCGAATTCACTTCGTGCAAATCCCCGATCAAGCATGAAATTATCAAATCTTAAGTACCATTTTCGAGGCGATTGTTTTAGTCCGTACAAAGATTTCTTCAACTTGCATACTAAACTTTCTTTACCAACAACGTTAAATCCTTCGGGCTGTGAAATGTATATGTCTTCCTCCAAGTCTCCGTGTAAGAACGCAGTTTTGATGTCAAGTTGTTCTAACTCGATATCAAAATAACCCACCATAGCTAAAATGACCCGAATAGAAGTATGTTTTACCACCGGAGAGAAGATTTCATGGTAGTCAATGCCTTCCAATTGTGCATAAACTTTTGATACTGTCGCGCCTTATATCGTACACCGTTTTTGGAGCCCAGAACACCATCTTTCTTGGTAAAAACCCACTTGCTGCCAATAGACTTCTTTCCATTAGGTAATGGTACCAATTCCCAAGTTTTATTTTTGGGAAGAGATTGCATTTCCTCTTCCATAGCAAATTTCCAATCCTCCACATGAGGATCCTTTAACGCTTCTTTGAAACCAGAAGGCGCTTCATCAAACATTGTTAATACAAAAGCCACTGTGTCTTGGAACCTTGCTGGCTTCATAATTGCTCTTCTTAGTCTGTCGCGTCCAATTAATGGTTGTCTTCTTGTTGTCCTAAGTTATCTTCATTAGTAACATCCTCATCTATAAAAGTATTTTGCTGCGAATATTCATTTATAGAATCATCTTGAGCATCAATCTCCAAAACTTGAGATCCACCATCTCTACTTGGCTCCACCTGAGAGTCAACCACACCGGAGGATAACATCAGTGACTCATCAAATGTAACATCTCTGCTCACCACAAATTTATCCAATTCTGGGCACCACAACCTATATCCCTTAACATACCCGTCTTGGCTCTTGGCTCAAGCTTATTATTCTGCACATGGAAATATGCAGCTGTTTGAGGGTGAATACAAGTCTGCTGGTTTCGGTAATTTCGTGTGTTGTGGAGAAACGAGTCTTAACCATAAGCAATGTACTGCAAGGGAGTACTTTAGATTCGAGAGATAAATCTGTACAAATCCGGACTAAACCAAGAAATGGCCGTTCCAGACTTGCTTCGGTCACAAAGTGAAGGAGAAGGGTTGGTTTTGGTGAGGGAAGTGAAGAGAGTGTTGAGACCAGAGTAGTTGATTCTGGAAGAATAGTTGTTTGACTTGTATCAGAAAGTGAAAGCTAACATATGGGAAATCTAACAAGTGATTTCTGAGTATTGTATGCTCCTGACCAAAACTTGTTGTTCGGTGGTAATGGGTAAGACCTATTTATACAAGTCGAAGTGAAACGTACTCTGATATCGTGAGAAATGGAAACGAATGAGTAAATGGGAGGAGGTGGTAACTGGTAACGCCTGGAATTGATGTTCCATAATGAAGGAAAGCGTTTCACCATTACTCCCGATATTTACTAACCGCCTCATTCTTATGACACTGTCTTGTAACGGGCGTAGTGTACGCTTCACGCTTTAAACCGCCAAACCAATACCCTAATGAGTATCCCCCAGTTTGTGACATGTGTTGATGTCTCGAGTGTTTTTCGTGGAAAACATGTAGCAGGTTGATGTTGTTTGGCAAGTTGAGCTTGGGAGACTTGGCGGCTCGGTGGTGACTCTCGACGGTCGAGATTTGCATCTTGAGAGGAAGGGTAGCCGTTGATTATTGCAACCCTTCGTTGGTAGCCAGCTACATGAAAGCATGGCCGGCATGGCTTTGACTTGGTTAGGCGTGGCCAAGCTTGGATTTTGGCATAGTTTAGGCGCGGCCAAGAACTAGGGTTTCAGCATAGTTTGGGCGCGGCCAAAATTAGGGCTTGGCGTTTGGCCAAAGGTTGCCACGCGTTAGCTGGTGACCTTGGACGGCTAAGATATGCATCTTAAATGGAAGGGTGGCCGTTGATTTTCGCAACCCTTCGTTTTGGAAGCCAACGGCGTGGAGGAAAGGCTGGCATGGTTTTGGCATAGCGGTGCGGATGGCATGGTTGGCATGCCTTGGCACGGAGATGTGGCTGGCACGATATGCCATTGGCACATGTGGAGCACTGGCATGGTTGGTATGCTTTGGGCGCGGAGATGTGGCGCGGCATCCCATTGGCACATGCGGCACGGTTGTCATGCCTTGGCGCGGAAAGGTTGCACGGCATTCCATTGGCACATGTGGCATGGTTGGCATGCCTTGGCATAGAGATGAGGCTGGCACGGCATGACATTGGCACATGTGGCATGGTTGGCATGCCTTGGCGCGGAAAGGTTGCACGGAATGCCATTGGCCATGTGGTGCGGCTGGCATGGTTTAGGCGTGGTCAAGCTAGGATTTTTGCATAGTTTAGGCGCGGCCAAAAAATTGAGTCTTAGCATAGTTTGGGCGCGGCCAAAATTTGGGCCAAAGGCTACCACGCGTTATCTGGCAACCTTGGACGTCTAAGATTTGCATTTCAGATGGAAGGGTGGTCGTTGATTGTTGCAACCCTTCATTTTGGAAGCCTGAAGTAAAGGCCGGTATGGCATGGTTTAGGCGTGGCCAAGCTAGGATTTTGGCATAGTTTAGGCGCGTCCAGAAACTAGGGTTTGACATAGTTTGGGCGCGGCCAAAATTTGGGCCAAAGGATACCACGCGTTACCTGGCGACCTTGGATGGATAAGATTTGCATCCCAGGCGAAGTTAATTGCTGAGAGAAAAGACATCTTGAGGAAACTGAGAAGCTGGGTGCGAAGTTAACCGCTCGCAACTCCAAATATCAGAAACTTAAGAGGAACTATACTATCACTGTCTCCAATAATAGAAAAGATGATGTTCGTGTCCGTGATGCAGCAGTTAAGAAAATCTGTGTCAATAATAACATTCCTCTTTTAAATTATAAGCTTGTTGATGTTGCTCCCAACGAAGTAATGTCTAACATTTCTGATAGTGAAGGGGAGTATGAAGAACACGAAGAATAAGAAACTGGTAAGACTGATCCTGAGCGAGATGATGGAGGTGATTCTGAGAATGAGCGAAATAGTGAAAGTAATCCATGCGGAAATTAATCATATCTTTATGTTCTTTAAACTTCTTTTTCAATGCACACCTTTTAAGTATCAATTTTGTGAATAACAAAGCACCATCATTTCTCACATGTGCATGAGTCTATCATATGGGTCAAATAACATTCTTGTTCATGCTTCCATTCCCATTCTTGCCTCTATTAGTTGCCACAGAATGATGGACGAATAAACATGTCTTTGTTGCTTGCCTCAGTTATGAAACTTGCAGTATATTTATCTTCTGCGATCAGACAGAATTAATTCATGAGGTCTTATTTTTCCTTCTTAATTAAAGGTCTTATTTTTCCTATCATATTGTTTATTATTGTGCGACGAGATCGCAGGCGGTCCTTACATTTTAGTGTAATGACCCATTGATCTCGCCTTATCATATTCTTGTATTGTTGCCTCTGCAGGTTTAATTGTCGCGTAAATACGATAAGCCTTAATACTCCCGTGAGTAAAAAGCCTCATGATATTTTCGTCTTTTGACACAATTCAGCTTCCTAATGGAGGATGTCGTCCTTATATTCCCCCTGATTGCCCCTCCAAGGAGGCTTACCCCGACCGGGTTATGGTGGGCTCCTTCCATCCGGTAAAGCAACAATCAGTTGATTTCACAGTTTCTTACCCCTCTACCGATAAGGTTTATGGTTACAAGACCGCACCCTAAGTGGGGTTTCTTCGGACCAAGTGCATCATAGTCAGGACTTGTCAAGCGTGGCAAGGTACGCCTCCAGAATCCCCGGTCACTCTTGACTCAACCGTGTACCTCGGCGCCCTGATCGAGTTTCTGCACTCCTTAGGAGAGATGTTATTACCTTAATATTTCGATTTAGGTGTCTCTCCTGGATGGGATTTCATCTTACCCCAAATCTCCATGACTCAAGTTCCAGGGTCGATGTAGCTTTCCCTTGAGCCATGTTCACCAGGTTTTCCCCAATTATGACGTGCGTTAGGTCTTATCTTTGCCTCTTGCATTTATGCGAACTAAGGTGCACGCCACAATTGGATGCCTAGCCTCCCTAATTAGAGTCTTTACTTTTGTTGCCTTCTATTAAGGTCTTATGATAAGGTCTTACTTTTGCCTTTTCTTAACTCAATATCTTCATAATGAAATAAAGTTTTTCATTCCACTGTTACTTTTGAGTTATACAACTCTAGTACATAGAATTTTTATTATGTTCTTACTCATGAATAAAAAATAGATTTGCTTCAAAGACTACTCACTTGCTTCTTTCGCCTTTTTTTCTTCTTTGAGTTCGCAAATGTTTTTCAGAACATTAATTCGCATAAGCTCTTCAGTGTCACTCATGCGATAGTTATCACATGGCTCATACTTCTTCAAATATACCTGGTTCCAGATTCCAGTAGATGCCTTTCCTTCTTTTCCTTCTTCCAGTTTGTATATTCCATTACCTATTGCTTTCTTAACTTTATACGGCCCTTCGCATATGCTTTCCATGACTTCTTCACCATTTTTATGAGTATGTAAATTTTGCTTCAACACCCATTCTCCTTCCTGAAATTCAGTTTTTCGCATTCGCTTACTGCGTTTGCTCGCAAAAAATTCTGTTTCAGCATCATTTCCATCATTCTTATTAACTTCTTCATTTTTGGATACGACATCAACCATTAGTTTTTCGCCTCTTTGACATTCCTGAACCTGCTTCTTCCAATCTCTTCTCTTGCTGTCACGCTCTTCGCACTTGTCAACATCTATTTCCTTAAAGGTTTTGCTTTCAATTGGATCTCCTCTTATAATTCCAATACCTTGGGGCATGGGGAATTTGATGCACCGATGAAAAGTTGAAGTAACTTTCAGAATACTATGGAGCCATGGTCTTCCAATCAAGGCATTATAGGGTGATTCTACGTCAACCACGCAGAATACAATCTCTGATGTCAGGTTCTTTAAAGGAATTCGCATAGTTACTTGTCCTTTTGGTTTATTGGTTGTACCGTTAAAACCATAAACTTGTACGCTGATAGAATCAGCTCATCATCTCTACCACCCATAGTCTTGTATGTTTGGTAGAACAGAATATCTAAGGAACTTCCAGGATCTATTAATATTCTATCTATAGCCCACGTATTTGTATCATCCTCTTCGTCTTCATCAACTTTTTCTTTTGGATTTATCCCTAACTTCACCACCAATGGACATTCATGTGGCTCTCCTCCTCCTGGCACCTCTTCTGCGTTGAACGAAATTGGTTGCTTCTACCAATCTTTCAAGGGCGACATCTTCGCAAGGTTAAGAATCTCTCTTCTATCGACATCTCTCGCATAGACTCGACTTAAGATATTATCATGAAAGTCCTCTATACTTCTGAATGAATGTATTATCGAATTACAATACAAGTTCTTAGCCTTCGCTCCCACTTCTATTAAGTATGTATTCCTTCCTTTCTCTGCATTTTGCGTGTGCCCTTCTGGTGGTGGTGGTGGTAGATTCTGTTGTTGCACCAATAAGTGATTTAATTTTCCTTGATCAATCATTCGCAAAATGATTTTCTTCACATTTCTACAATTGTTTGTGGTGTGACCATGGAAGCGATGATATGCACAGAACTCTTTGCTTCTTGTTCCCGGTTGTGGTTCATCTCCCATATTATGTGGTTCTGTTATGTCTTCCATTAAAATTACAGCTTCCCATATTTTATCTATTGCAGTATTTAGATGAGGCATTTTTATCTGCTCCCAAACCACTTTACCAGTTCCTTGACGTCGATTATAACGGTTGTTGACCTCCATAACCTTCAGGCTGATTATCCATTCTTTGAATTTTATTGTTTCCTCCACGATTATGAAATTTCTTTTCTTTATACTCTCTCTCTAACTCCTCTTGATTTCTACTTCCCATGGCTACAAGCTTTCGTCCTTCCTCTTGATGTTCTTTTAAATTTTTCTTTCCTTGACTTCCTTGAGATGTGCTCGCAACAGTATTTGTCATTCATGGAAGTAAACTTGCATTCCCTTCATTCCCATTGGAAATCGCAATTGGGTAAGACTCCATATCTCTCTGCTTATCCTCAAGCGCTATGTATTCTTTTTTATATTCGCGCAGCTCTAACATTGTTATTGTATCTTTTATCCTGAAGATTTGCGTATACAGTAAATATGTAGGGAAGAGTGCATTGATAAAAGCTAATATAAGATTTCGCTCATCTACTCGTCTTTCTATTTCACTGCACATAGTTCTCCATCGCGTAGTTAAATTACGCAAACTTTCATTTATCCTTCTGCGAAGACTGAACGCCTTTTCAATTCCTGGACGTGACATATTATTGCTGATATATTGTCCCAAAAAGACTCCCTGTAGATGACGAAATGATCTAATGGTTCCCACTGGTAATCCTTCAAACCATTGAAAATCCTCTCCTGTCAAGCTCACTGAGAAATATTTACACAATACTGCATCATTCTCTTCCCATTGCAATAGAGATCGACTATAAGCTTTTATGTGCTGTACCGCGCGTGTACTTCCATCAAATATATTAGTGAATAGGGGTAAGATACATTTAAGTGGTATTATTGCAAGTTGTATTTGTCTCGCAAAAGGTATTTTTCCAGCTTCCTCTACTGCTTCTTCCAATTGTCTCCTTCCACCATCTCTTCGCGTCGTCATCATTTCTCTTAATTCCGCCATTTCTCTAAGAATTTCTCCGCTCATAGTCTGATCTAAATCTTGTCGCATAGTTCTCTTTAATCTCGCTTGTCTCATTCAATTTTCATGAGCATTTTAATGCATAGCTTTTTGTATTTCTTTATCTTCTTCCTCTTATATCCTTCTCATGCGTATATCTCTTTCATCCCTTGCATGTGAAACTTCCTCTTCGCGTTCATATTGATCTCTCAACATTTCTCTTCCATTCAATATCATCCGCGCTTGCTCTGGATCATCTTCTTCACTTTCATAATTTTGCTGATTTTGTTGTCTGCGAAGAAGTTCGCGTGGATGTGCATATTGATTATTTGCTACATCTTTTTCTTCACGTCTTCTCTCACGTTGATCTTGTAAGTTATCATCTATTTGTGGATTTTCTTCAATGGTACCCAAAGGTTGCCTTCGCCTGGCATCTTTCCTATTAGACTGCTTCATCCTGATGAACTACTGCTCGTTCTCGTTCTGGAACTTGCACGTGTGGTACTCCTTATCTTATATTTTCTTCTCTCAAATCATTGTTTTGTTGTATCAAATTCGCATGCTCTTCTTCGCTCTGCCGTCAATCTCTGTCGAAGTTCTTCAATTGTCATATTCTCGTCATTTCCTTGTACTAATCCTGCATCTCTAGTTTCTTGCATACCTTCTTCTGTAGAATTTGTTCTTGCAGTATGAACACTTACTCTATCATAATCAACAACGTTATTCTTCTCTGGTTCACGCTGAGGTTCAATGTGAGCTTCATTTCTTTAATTGTTTTTTCTCCCGTTCTTGGAGATTCAGCAGCTTCTGCTCTGCTTCTTCCAGCGATTCTCCTACTCCTCCTGATTGTTGCAGCTTGCTCTACAATAGATTCAATTCTAACCATCACCACTTTCTTGAATGAGTAAAGGGAAAAAAATATTTAGAGACTTAAAAGGTTCTAATGATGAAACTTCGCTTATTTATTGAAAAATTTAGATATAAATTTCTGAGATTTGATCTCTCAATAAATTCACCAAAAAGGTATATCACTCCAAGCTTTTTCTAGCGCCAAAATATAGTTGCAGGAAATCCTACAACTACACACCTACAAGAATCTAGACCATAACCTAAGAAATCATGGTGGAAATCATATATTCATTCATTAAAATCACATAATTGGATACAGGATAATAAGAAAACCCTAACTTGCTCACCAAATAAACTTTTTCTCTCCTAAATTTCTTATCTAAGCATTCCAAAAGATTCTCCTTTTTACATGGATGATCTACCCTTTATATAAGGTATTACATAGTGGATGACAGCTAATACATAATGGGGTACATCTAATAAAGCCCCCTATTTTCGGATCTAATGTGCGTTATTATCGCACATTTACATTGACTCTTCTCGCACACTCCATTAACTTCGCACGGCTCTTCATACTTTACTCGTGACTGTGCTGACATCATTTGATATGTCATTTTAGTTTAACCATGAGCGATGCCCTTCGCTCATACTTAATCATCACTATATCGCATAGATAACAAGTGTGTGATATTTCACTCCTACATATTTGTCAAGGCTGCTGAAGCTGATACAAACATGGAGAAGACAATGTTTTGGTATGGAGTGCTCAGAGAGTATTTGGTGAAGATGTGAAGACAGATCATTGTGATATTTTACTTCCTGCGAAGTCTGCTCGGTTTATGTGGAACTAGTTTCAACAAAGCTGCAGTAGCTCTTAATTGAAGGTAATAAACTAACTTTCTATGTTTTCTTTTTCGTCCAATTTTATGATACCGAGAAAAACAACGATCACTACAAGAAAACCTACTTTAAGCGACCAAAATCTTAGCAAGAGCCCAGAATTTTAGTCGCTTTAAGGGTTTAAGCATCCAAAGTTGCAACTGCCGGATAATTTGGCCGCTACAAATTTGTGTCCACTAATATTCAGCCACGACCAGATGTGTTTGCTCGCTGCATCACTTTTTCAAGGTATCTATAGCAGCTTGAAAAGTGCTCAAATAGTTATCCACTTCTAGGCACATACTCATAGCAACTAAAAAACGTATAGATTGGTACAACTGTTTGAGCAACCAAGTTTAAGCGGCCACCACCTGGTTAAAAGTGAAGTCGGCTTTTGAAGTAGGGAGTCTTTATTGGATATATTCAATGGAAACATGAAAACTCATTCAAATCAATGATTTGATTCACTATGATCAAATGCTTGAATGCACAAATTGTAAAAAAGTTAACATGAGAAATTGACTATAATTTAAACCAAACTCTTTTACAAATCCAACAACACATTATTCCAGTGAAAATCTGAAACTTTTAACATTGAGATCAACAATTTCAATATTACATTCCAAATTCTGTCATATCCTTTCCTTCTCTATTGTTGGCAACTGACCTAAGTTTCAACAGTTCAAAAGCTATTTGTTTGACGTTTTTCATGAATTACAACAGTTTGTACATAGATTCCTGTATAAACAAATTACAACAATTCTGTTTTTACTTTGAAACTCCACTGTTGGATTTTATATGTTGAAGCAGTTTAAAATTACATATTTTTTGTTATCATGAGAACACTTTAAGAAAATCATGTATTAAGATTATATCCTACTGAAAGGGGGAAAACAAATTGCTTGAGACTCTCTAAGAGGCCTGCACTGCATACTTTGTCAGTAACAGTTGATAAATTAGAAATGCAGAGTTTCGCGGAGGCCACTCTGCAAGCGTCGACTTCGGTAGCTTTGCGGGCTCCAAGATATCTTGTGTTTGTTCTTCTACATTTTCTCCCTCTCCCTTTTATTTTGTTGCACACAGAAAACATGATTGGCAGACCCTCCTGGAAACACAATTGACCAATTGAATGAGTAATACACTCTCAAATGTAAAAACATAATAACCCTGTTACTGGTGCAAAGCAACAAGTTAAATGTGCATTGCATCAACAAATTAGTTGGTGTCTTTTTGTAGTTGTGAAGTTCTCCCAAGTATAGAATATTTGCTCTTAGTATCATGACTGAAAAATCATTACAGCAGAATCTCATGTTCAAGAAAGACATTGATATTTTTCGTACCTCTCAATCGAAAACATCCAACTATACTACACTGGACCAACAACCTTTGCTTGTTCTGCTAGATGAATGAAAATGCGTCATCACGGAAAAAAATATGGGGAAATATCCTTCCTAACTTGCAAAATGTAATTGCAATATTGTCCTGCAGTTTGTCAAAATCAGCCATATCAAGGACCCCAACACACAACACTCTGAAAAACATATATAACTCAGTCATTTCTTCACACAGATTATCTGGAAAATTTCAACAAATTGCTATCAGTGACAAATGTTCCAACAGAACATGGGAATCGTGACTTTTGGACCTACAAGCCTCCACGTCCCCACAAATCCTTCAATTCCTCTACTAATTGCAAATACACATGTTTTCCTTAAACTACTGTAAAGTGTATGCTACAAAGGCGGCCATTACGAGAGTAGTAAGATAAAACAAGGAATCGAACATCATAGAGAGATAATCATATATCATTGACTTCAAGCTTTGAGTGAGAGATTATTCACCTTTGTGTCCACAGTAGCAATGAGGCAAAGCATGCACTCGCCAGAAAGTCCAGTAATTCCAGGCTTACTAATGGCACCACAGCTTCTAGTAATGAGCATTTCAATGACTTAATTAATTTTGTCCTGTAAATGCAAGCACTCCAATCCTCAGTCGGAATCACAATCAGAATATCTTGCATGGATTTTTTCTTCAAGATTAGTCCAAAGACATACGGTAGTAATTCATCCCAGCATCTTAATTCACCTCCAATTCCATCTCAACAATCCCTGCAGAAACAAACAGACTACAGATTAGAAAACCAAAAGACTTGAAAACCCCACTACATCAATCAGTTTTTGGCACAGTTAGACCATGACGCATCCTTTGGTTGGGAAGCCCTGCACTGGAATACAAAGAATGTTCTGTAGTTAGACTATATCACCACCCTTCTCAACAGTACTTGAAATTCTTGAGAAACTTAACTGTAACATATGTAGAATTCAGAACTCAAACCAAAGAATATAAATTAGAAGCTAATACATGATCCAACCATGTGCTCTCAACTAGCATAAACACCAGTACTACAACTACAAATATAATAAAGATTTACTCAAAACTGAAATGTAAAGTAGAGGCGGATAAAGGGGTGCACACTACCACTAGTATTTGATAGGCTTGAACTCCATAGATCACCATGACATGAAGGTGTAGAAATCAGTTTGTATGTTACAGGTCCAAGCTTAAATGGATCGGAAAGTAAAGAAAGGCCCTATTTCGAGCAGACAAGGCGAAAAAGAATGACATTAACATCAGAAGTTTCAATTGACTAAACAATAACGCCTTGTAACCAGCATTCCAACCACACATGAATATTCAGTAATACTCTCCTGCCAACAGTAAGGTCCAGCAACAACTTAGCCCCATAATTTTCAAACTCTAAGAATCACAATCAGACTATCTTGCATACAATCAGAATATCTTGCAGAGATAATTTCTTAGAAATTATCCCAAGTGCAAGATGGTTTGTAATACGAAAAGAAAAAATAAAAAGCTTGGACATTGCATTAAAAGGGGAATTCATTGAATGAAGTTGAAATTCATCAGAAATTCAATTAATCACATAGCCGATGTACGCGAATCTCCATCAATTTTAACTTTGGGAATGAAAATATCCTTGAACTCACTACATCACATATGACATATATTTCAGTTCGACAATGCTAGATATCTTGACATATAGTCTGTACCTTACAGCCTCTGTAAACCAAACCCTTTTCATATAGTTGAAAACACCAAACAGTCTGCATAAAATTGATACACATAGTTCTATAATCATTCTTAAAATCAATCCATATACCCATTCTTACAACAATTCTTTACCACTCAGTGACACTTCTGGTAGCCCTTGAACCATAACATAAAAAATATACCCACAATCAAATATAAATAAAAAAACTGAAATCGATCCAATTACAAACTTCAACGAAGAAAGTGATTATACCTTTTTCTCTCTGAGAAAGTTATTCATCTGAAACGTGAGCTTTCAGTAGTGGTGACTAAAATTCTCCAGTTCATCTTCTGATTCCCTTTCAAACAATCTCATTATCCAATTTCCATCTGAAACAAAAATCAACTAACCAAATCTGAGAGAAAATTCTCAGAGTAATTTTATCAAACAAATTACAAGCATATCCAAAGAACAAAGATTTGCCTCTATTTACAAAACCTACTTCAATCGGATTTCCCCTATTACACCAACACTCAGTTCAAAAGTATCAACCCTAATTACAGAAAATGAAACCCTCTTTGCAGAAAATCATCACTTTTTCTTTAATTCGAAGAAAAGGGCTAGGGGAAAAGGAGGATTTTATAGACGAATTGAGACAGAGAAAGAAAGGTGAGAAATCGAAGATGTGAAATTCGAGGAGTTCAATTCTAAAGAGTTAGGTTTCAAAACGAGAGCGGAGAAAGTTTGAGGGTTCTGATTGATATTTCAATTTTAAAGTTTCTATCAGAATCTAGATTTCAATCAAAATTATTTTGGGCGGCAGATTCAAACTAACGCGTCCAAAAATCCCTCCAAATTTTCCACACAAGATGTTTTGGGCGGCAATTTGGCACCACCGTTGGATAAGCAACTGATCCGTGCGCTTTTGGTATTTTGAAAATCTATTCGTAGGATGAAGTTCTCTGGTTTTCTATTGCCACATAATTTATTATACGGATTGGATTTGGTGGAGAGACTCTTATGTGATCTATTGGGGGTACCATATTGATCCAACGCTCTGGATTTGTTTATGTAAAGTCTCTGGTTTTCCATTGGCCAAATTAAAATCATACAGATCCAGGTATGTGTGTTTTCTTCGTGCTTTTGTGTTTCCATTTTGAATTAGGACTAGTCACATAAGTCATGAAGTAATTTGGACTAGTCATACAGGTCATGAAGTAATTTGGACTAGTCATACAGGTCATGAAGTAGCTTTAGTACATTATCAAAATAGATAAATATGAAGCTTAATCTTGATACGAACTTCAATTGTGCTATAACGACATGCAAACTGGAAACCTGGACGAGAGTTGACTACTATAAGTCGAAAACTTCATAAGAACGATCAATTCATTCATTTTCAGGTAAGATTCCTTCGAAATATTCTCAAAAATCTTAAACAAACATTAATTTCGTCAACTTCGAGAAAGAAAGTGGCTCCGAGATCGAAACCTAACCGGGAGTGGACTACTATAAGTCGGAAACTCCATAAGAACAATGAATCAAACTATTTACAATTAAGATTCCATCAAAATATTCTCCAAAACCTTATTAAAGAGACGAAATAAGACCATAAAATGAAACAATAACACCTCATGAAGGAAAAAAGAAGAAATAATATTAATTTCTTCGAAATATTCTCTGCAACCTTAAACATACCCTAATTTCGTCAACTTCAAGAAAGAAAATTTTTCCGAAATCAAAACTTGGCCTGGAGTTGACTACTATAAGTCGGAAACTCCGTAAGAACGATGAATCCAACCATTTATAAGTAAAATTCCATCAAAATATTCTCCAAAACCTTAAACAAACCCTAATTTCATCAACTTCGAGAAAGAAAGTGGCTTCGAGATCGAAACCTGGTCGGAAATGGACTACTATAAGTCGGAAACTCCGTAAGAACAATGAATCAAACCATCTATAATTAAGATTCCATCAAAATATTCTCCAAAACCTTATTAAAAAGGTGAAATTAGACCGTAAAATGAAACAATAAGACCTCAGGAAGGAAAAAAGAATAAATAAGATTAATTTATATTCTCTGAAACCTTAAACACACCCTAATTTCATCAACTTCGAGAAAGAAATTGGCTCTGAATCGAAACTTGGCATGGAGTTGACCACTATAAATAGGAAAATCCGTGAAAACAATTAATCCAACCATTTATAAGAAATATTCCATCAAAATATTCTCCAAAACCTTTAACAAACCCTAATTTCATCAACTTCGAGAAAGAAAGTGGCTTCGAGATCGAAACCTCGCTAGGAGTGGACTACTATAAGTCAAAAACTTCGTAAGAACGATGAATCCAACCATCTACAATTAAGATTCCATCAAAATATTCTCCGAAACCTTATTAAAGAGATAAAATAAGATCATAAAATGAAACAATATGACCTCATGAAGGAAAAAAGAAGAGATAATATTAATTTCATCTAAATATTCTCCGCAACCTTAAACAGACCCTAATTTCGTCAACTTCGAGAAAGGAATTGTCTAGGAAATGAAAATTGGCCTGGAGTTGACTACTATAAGTCGGAAACTCCGTAAGAACGATGAATTCAACCATTTATAAGTAAGATTCCATCAAAATATTATCCAAAACCTTAAACAAAACCTAATTTCATCAACCTCAAGAAAGAAAGTGGCTTCGAGATCAAAACCTGACCGGGAATAAGTTTGTGAACTCGTGAGTCGTATTACATGTACTCAGTACACGTACCGGCGTAGCTATAGATCGAAATGACTTAGTGGTACGCATACCTGGTATCCATACATGTGAAATTGGATTGTTGTTGTTGCGTATAATTGAGCTGATGGAAAATTCAGTCGAACTAATTTATGTTTTGTGAAATTGTATTCTCTTTTCTTCCACTAATAAATCCTAGTTCAGTAAACTCTATTGTAGGTCAGTGTGGACTAAATTATGCCCCTTATGACTTCTAATTAGTCGGAATGTCTATATCGGAACACAAAATCTAACAATGAATACCCCAAAATCTGCTTAGTTCCATAGCTGGAATGTATATCGAATGTCAATATCTAGAAATGTGGAGCAAAATATCCCTCGTCCTATCTCTGATTGATCGGAATATCTGTATAAGGACTCTAAATCTAGCTGTATGAACTAAAATATACTTTTTTTTGATCTCATCGAAATATCTATAGCAGAATTCTAAATCTAGCAATAAAATCTATGGAGTCCGAGAGAAATCGAGTAACAAAGACCAAAGTTGACCAAGGTCGATGGGCACTTGATCAAAATAGTGGATAACAAGAGAAACCGATGGAATTCAAGAGAAATTAAGTTACCAAACCAAATAATTGTACACACTTCTAAGACAATTTCAGGTTCAAATTTGTCTTGTTTAAACTCTTGAAATATATTCGAGCAATAGATATTCATATATATTTAGCAAACTCAGTTAAACCAATTTATTGTTCACAAATTATTTTCTTATTTATCTTTTAAAAAATATCCCAAGCAAACAACCAACTGCCTACCATCAGTATGCATATTCTTTTGATATGAGTTCGGGACTTCTTGACGATACTGATACCTGGTATCCATACCCTTCTGATATGACTTCGCAAACTTCGAAGAGCACGTACGCACACATGTATGCATACCTTTTGGATCAGATTTCACAACTGCCAAAAGTAACCATACTCGGTATCATACCTGGTTGACCTATTGTTTACCATCAGTATTCATACCCTTTTGATCTGAGTTCGAGAGTTCTTGACGATGCCATACCAGGTATCCACACACTTTAAGAGAAAAGTAATAATACAAGAACAAGAAAGCTATTATGGTATAGGCTTTTAATCTGGGATCTTTCTAATTTTTTTAAAGTGGAAAAAAAATCTTTTTCAGTTTCTTTTTCCCTTTTTAAAGTTAGGGTTTAAATAATTTGATTCCAAATTGAATGAAATTTTAGTTCTCAGTTTTAAACAAAAGAGTTGATAACTTTTTTGCATTGAAAATTCATTTGAAAACTAAGATTATCACAAACTTGTGAAAATTGGTTGATAATTATGATTATCACATAGTTGTAAAAATGGGAGTTTTTAATAGTAGTGATAATTGCAACTTTTTCACAATGTAAGTGGTTGCAAAACGTGAAAATTACTATGTGAAAACTTAAAATTTCAAATTGATAACATCGGCTTTCGCATAACTTTTATTTTTTACCATAAAATATTTTTCATTGGAACAATTATCACAAAAAAAATCGTGAAAGTTGGAATTTCAATGACTCATAATTGCGATTATCACTCAATTATGAAAATTGCAGTTTCAATGGTGGTGATAATTGTGATTTTTCAAAACGTGAAATTCAAAAATTCAATTCGATAATTACGATGAGAAAAAATATATTTTACTTTTTAACGAGAAGTAAGAAAAGGTAAATGGAAAGAAATTTTTGAGGATATTTTTTGGGATTATCATTTATCACATTAGTTATGTTAAGGAAGATATTTTGAGAATTTTTTTTTAGTTAAACAATCGTTTATTTCTTAATTTATAGAAAAAACATTAATTTATGGATTCTCACAATTTTGGAGACGTAGACTTTTCAGAACTTTATATTTTTGCAAATTAAAAATCCGGAATTATATTTCCTAAATTAGATAAACATATTTTTTCCCATTCCAAAAATATAGAGCTGAAGTGCACGTGCAAAATATACGTGCAATAATCTGGGCCCTAGATGTCGTTAGATATTTCTTGGGATGGAGTATCTTGTTTACTCTATAAATAAATCGTTAAGAAAGAAAAAAACCTAACCCTACCTCATTCTCTCCGTCGCCGCCTCCTTTCTCTACCTCGTCTCCATTTTCTCTTCTCCTTCTCAACTAGTTCTCACAGTAAAAAATCCATAGTCTTCACATCTATCTCTATGAAGTTTGAACAAACACCAGTATCACCTGATTAATTTTTTGAATCGCTCTTTAAAATTCTTTTCCCGTCAAGTTTTCTCAATTTTTGGTAGACATTTTTACTTTGATTTAGATGGTTTAATGTGATCTATCTTTATTTCCTGCTAAATAGTTAAACTTGTAACCGATTCCGACTCCAATGATGATTTGAGGAGTTTGGAATATTACTTAATTGAAGCTGATTTTTTCCTCCTTGTTCAGTTAGGGATTTGTTTAAAATGTTCAACCTTTACTGATTTCAACTCTAATGATCGTTGAAGAGTTGAGATTTGTGGTTATTCGACTTAGTTTATGTTTTTCTTTCATTTTTTTCATGTTCAATTTTTGTTGTATGTTGAATTAATAGCTTATCGATTAAGAATTGAAATCTGGGTTTTATTTTGCATGTGAGTTTCTTTTGGGTTTGATTCATATTGTTCTTCATTTTTCTTTCATTTTGGGGGTTTTATTTATTTAGATCTAAGTGATTTTATTTGTTGTTTGATGATTTTCAGAAATTAGTTTTGTTTGTTCATCTTAATCAATTTTTCAGAAATTAGTAGTCTGTAATGATCGTAGTAATAGTGGTGTTCATTGATTTGTTGTAATTAACATATCAAATTTACGTCCTAGACAAGAGTGTTTGAGGCTACCCTTAAATTAGGTACCAAAGGTATGGGTTTCATTGATTGGTTCTTTATGTTGCTATGGTTGTCATAGTTTTTCATTTTTCCAATGGGTCTGGACTTTTGTTTGTTTGGAATGAAAAAAAGTTTGCTCCACTAATCTAAGCTTTGAAAAAGGAACAGAAGTATCAGGTATTATTGATTGGTTTGTTGATTAGTTCTTGATCCTGTTTTTTTGCTTAAGTTTGATTTCCTTATTATGTATAGTTCTAATTTGAATTTGCTTGTTTGTATATATGCAGGACCAATTTTTGGAGGAAGGAATTAGATCCGGAACGAGAACTCTATTGACCTCAAAATCAGAGCTAAAATCTAAAAGTACAGATTGAATGATATTAAGTTGCAGAATAGATCCGTGTTTTTAAGCTTGTCCAGTGATATTTCAAAGAACTCTAATCTTCTCAAAGTTGAAGTTGAAATGGATGTATCAATTTTGTTCCTCTTCTAATTTCTTTTACCAAATAAACGGGATTTTATTTTTTCTATCTTTGTCAAGCTGATTGTAAATTTGTTGATTAATAAATGATATTGTAATTGATTAATAAAATAAATTAATTTGCATTTAATTTGGTTATCATATTTTATTTCTATATTAATTTTAATTTCATTTTTTAATCATCCGAGTAAAAACTGGCCTGAAGCTTTCAAACCAACCGGCATGTTCCCTGCTGATGAATATCTAGAGCACTGCTAATGAATATCTAGAGCAACTAATGTGAGACAAGCTCAAAGTTAGGAGCAACTATTTTTAGACAAGATACTAAAATCTCGTACTTCAGAAACCCTTGAGCAACCGATTATTGGTCGGTTAAGTCGCTCTAAACATTGATCAACTTAACCTATTGCTCAGAAGGATGGTTGAGATAAAGTTAAAGCTATGACATTGGTTAGCCGCTGCGGAAGTTGAAGCATATTTTGAGCGACTCGATTAGGGATAATTGGAATAAACTTAAAGCAGTGACATTAGTTAACCGCTGATGATAGTTGGAACATATTTAGAGCGACTCACATTAGGATGGTTGGAATAAATTTAAAGCAATCATATTAGTTAATCGCTGATGGTAGTTGAAACATATTTAGAGCGAGTGCCTAGCTGCTCTAGACCTATAGAGATCCCACCTTTTGCAATTCAAGAGCGAGAGCTAAATTAAGTCGTCCCAAGGGTTAGAGCGACTCAATATTGGCTTTTGCAACCAAAACTGGCTGGTTGCTTAATCCAGTTTTTCTTGTAGTGGATATAGATTTTGTTTTGCGGCCACTTATTAGTATGAATTATATGTCTGGACTAGAAGTGGAGTATAGTGTGGAATCATAGATAAGCTTTAAAGACTGATGGTTTAGGGTGCAAAAAAAACAAAGAGCTTAAAAAAATATCTGCAAATAAAGTTGCACAAAAAAAAAGAGCTTAAAAAAACATCTGCAATTAAAGTTGCAAACTAAAAAGAGCAAAATACAAATAAATCAGCAATCAGAGTTGCACAAAAGAAAATAAAAAATTTGCACAGTAGTCAGACTTTTTAGGTTAGATTTGGTTTTACATTATACAAAACTGAAGGTCGCATAATATTGATGCTAACAGGTTGTAGTGGTGCTAGCACTGTCAAATAGGTGCCTGCACTGCAACTAAAACAGCGAAAGTGGCCGTTAAATTGAGGAAGTGTAGTGGTTCTATCGGTAGTATAGAGTTGAATGAAACATATTAGAATAGAGAGTTAGTTTATGAATATGATTAGGTGTTTCTGCACTGGTTTAGTTTTTTTTTTCTTTCCTTAAAGTCTCCAAATCCCCTGGTTCTGTATTGGAATTCATATTTATCAATGTCATATAATATTCAGAATGTGAATGTTGCTGGAATGTTATAAATCTGTCTTCTCCTCAGCTAAACTTTCTTCTGAGAAGCCCTCTGGCCATGAGAATAATCACAAGATTGATAAATGTTTATCAATGTTTTGGAAGCACAGACAATGCTCACAAGATTTCCGCAATGTCAGAGATATCACAAAAAGTTTTAAGAGAATAATCAGACAGAAGCATCAAAAAATTGAAAATTCAACAAACTAAAAACTGAAATATTTTCAGTAGTTAAAACCAACAGCTAACTGTATCACCATTGAATTAAGAAAAAGCAAAAACCTAAAGCTAATATACATAATCACAGTGAATTGTAATTGTCCATGAAAATATGATGAATTGAATTGTATATGATCATGATTCATGAATGGAAGAGTGATTAAAAAAACATTTACAAGACAACAACTCTATCCATTTCAAAATGAATGTACAACCAATTTGAGCCCGTGCTTCTAGTAGTATGAAATTCAACAACTCAACTAGATTAACGAATCATGAATAATAATGTTTGTAGATCTTTGAAACTAAAATAAGATTACATTTCCATTCTTAAACTATGACAGCTTAATCGATGTGCCTTTTTTTTTTTCACAATGATTCTGCAGAGTTGATATGAGACCAGTATTCCTCGACGAGCTGAGCAAAAAGTGATCCTTTTTCCTCCATCAACTTCAAAGGTTCATCGTATTCTATTATCTTTCCTGCAGGATGAGAAAGAATTATATTCTGTTGAAATTAGTGAATAATGAGATCAACAGATAAATTTCAATTGCTACAAATCTATAACGTACCGTCACTGATTGCATCTATTCTATGGGCTACTTTAATAACTGTAAAGCTCGCAAATTACACAAGAGAAAGATAAAACTGAGATATTTCCATTAAGCATTTAAACTTGAACCAACAGTACAGCTGGCATATCACACAAGAGAAAGATAAAACTGCTTACAACTAAACTAAACAAAAGACATTCCCACCAACTTCAGGCTTCCACTTAATGGAATAGATAATATACAAATACAGTTTTAAATTTTTTACAACCAGCGATACCATGATAACCAACAATCAACCGGACCGATCACCATTTTCAGCATTAATCCTCATGAAATCTAGGTAACTAGGTTAACGGTGTTTCCATTAAGGTTGTGAGCAAAGAAGTTTTCGTAGTATTTCTTCTCAGTCTCTCTTCGGAATAGTGCTGGTTTATGTGGTGGATCAATCAAGTTAAGCGCGGGACCGAACTCAGAACCTGGATTGGTTGAATGGAATGTGGCGATCGAAAGCCTCCCTACTGTTGGATTCACCATTACTCTGTGCTCAATACTTGGATAGGCACCATTGCTCAGAATCTCAATCATGTCTCCGAGATTGACTATAAGTGAGCAGCAAACCAAACGTCGTCAAGAGAACTACTTAGCCATTATACCGAGCAGCAAACTAAACATCGAATAACGTAGCTTTGCTGTTTTTGTCTCTCAATTTGATGACTCTACCTAAGTCAAGTAATTACCATCATAAATTTCTTGTTATGCAAGTGGTGTGGCACCACAGATCATCAAAATTCTGTTGCCCGGAAATGGGATAGATTTGATCGTTGACTGTAGGGAAATATGAATGTGGGAAGTTGGGGGAACAGGCCAACTTGATATGCAATGAGGTGGAGTCAGTGCCGTTGCGCAGCAAGATCAGGCAGACTTTCAACGAGAGCTGGTGAATTCTTCACCGGACTCGAGTGCAAACATAGTTTCCTGTGGAAGACATAGCTCTAAATCCACACTCCCTCCACCTTCACAACCTGGGTACAACCATATGTTTCCACTATGATTCACAGATGCCCCACTACGAACAGCTATTTCCTTTCCCCAACCAAATTCGCACCCGTACATGTCAAACCTCGGCGAACTACCAATGAACACCATCGGCTGACCAGGGACACGTCTAACTGGGAGAGATGAGGGATTCTTTGGCCAATTATTTAGCCACTGACGCACTTTATCATCACTTCGACTAGCTACAGCCTCATGCAACAACCAGGCTGCCCATCCAAGCTCGTGGCTAAGTACCTCTCTTGACGTGGTTATACCCGTCACTCCCCCTGCATAACATCCAAAGTAGTCGATGCACAAAGGCGCCCCGGCTACGATGTGGTCGGGTCACGTACATTTTGTATGTGGCCTTTCTTATTTTCTGACACCTATTTAACTAAAACACCTGCCCCCTCTAAATCCCTGTAACTGCTCCACTTTTTGAGAAAAAATAGGAAGTTGGAAAAAGAAAAGCATAAACAGTTAGGTAATAAAACAGTTTTTCAAAGAACCAGTAATCGTAATCGTATAGTTCAAATTTATACAGATATAGAGAGACATGAAATAAGAGTTTATATAAAACTGAGAAGGTGATGCATAATGCAGGAAAACACTGCATAACGGTGTGATGTAAAAGACAAGAAGTAGTTTCTTCATTACAGTAGGATATATACAAGATAAAAAATCACAAAAGTTTCTTCCTCAATTTACACCTCTAGACAACATAATGCCTTCAACCACTTTCAAATAGATTGATAGACAATCAGCAAACCAATATCATTAAAAAATAAGAAAATAGTTTGACAAAGCAACGCAAAATATAATATAATTTACTACAGTAACTTTTTTTAGGACAACCACGATAAAACTTATCAGGACTAACTAAAACACGAATACGTCTTTGCATCTGCTGCTTCTTTGATGGTATAATTTTGTCATATATCCACGAGTGACAGACCAGAATGTATGAGCATCTAAAATCCCAGTCTTAATTAGATATTCGCCATCGCTGCCCTTGTAGCCGCGCCCTTGGTAATATTTGATAGCTTGTTCTAATTTTTCATCAAACTTGTCATTGTACTTCTCATCAGAGCACTCCTTCCTTAACAAAATCTGTTTCACAATACTAATACCTTTTCTGGTATCGCCTTTTCTGCTCCCTACCAATGACAGCAACTCCAATCCACGTTGTTCGAAAAGTTCTAAAGAATCCAAACCCATTATTTATTTGCTGCTAGTGCGCTCTGAGTAAAATTGCTGATGATGAGGAAACATATACCTGAAAGAAGAGATAAGAATTGATTGAGTTATTGAGAATTATCAATGGGTATATATATAGTACAAGAAATCCAAGTCCTTGCAAGATTATTGAACTGTTTCATGGTTGTACTAGGAAACTGGTCAGTTAGAAGAATCTCAGTAGTATTAAGAATCTGAGACTATTTGTTTGTCCTCCCTGACAAAATTGGCAAATTGCTTCAGACATGACAAGTCCATGAGCTAGGCCTTTCCACTTCTTACTATTTTCGCAGATGACAAATTGTTGTAGTTGCTAGTTAGTAGGTACACGGCGGGGTTGTTGGATATGGCTAGGACATCCAACAAAGACAGCTGATAAAGTGGCCAAGGAGGCCAGAATTAGATCATCCCACACATTTTCCCTAGCTCTGCCGTTCCTAGCTACGATTATGCTACTATTATCAGAAGTATGCTTTGATAGTTGTCACTTGTCAAGGCTGTGTTAACGAAGCAAAGAAGGAAAAACATAGATATAACACATATATTTCTCAACCTTCCTTGACGCATGAACCTTGGCATAGTTTATCATGTCGTATGATACTACATAGACTTGATAGGACCTTGTTTGCACATGTAACCAGGTGAGAATATTGCATGAGAATATTATCATTTGTGTGACGCAACACTTTAGTTTCTGTTGCATAAGGAACATCTTTTTGTATATCACATGTAATGTCTAGTTCTAAAAATGCAACAATACCGGAAAATGAGATGGAAAGAACAAGACAGACTTGCAAGAACGGAAGTAGACTACCAGAACTGGAAAGAGCTGGCCCATTTTAGCATAAGATCGAAGGCAAGAATGAATGATGGTCATATAGGAAAGGTCTGCAAAGAAGTTGGTAAAACAGGGGAAGAAACTAAACTTCAAATCAGCATATAATAACATTATCGTTTAAATACTTGCAGGCTTAAGCTACCATACCATGTTTATATATAACTTATAACTGAAACCTGGAAACCTAAATTCTGACAGAAAACTACAACCATATCATTTTCTGTTTTTTTTTTGGTTCTTTTGTATTCGAACAAAAACAAAAAGTTGGATGATCGATTACATGCACTTTCAATCAACCCAACTACATTAGTGATTTGGATAGGTACTTAGGTAGTATACAAGTTCCGTGTTATGCAGTATACTTCCATTGTCTTGTAATTAAAGAACTACGGTACTTTTTTTGATTGAACGAGAGAGATTTTATTATGAGAAGAAGAATGTACAAAACAAGCTACAAGGAGTAGCAAAAGAAAACTGAAAAAAATAAATTACATTTGGTGAAAATTTGCGTCCCAATTGTCAGCTACCGTAACATTTTGAAGACTAAAAGCTCTCGCCCAGGAAGTTACCAAGGATTTGGCTTCAATGATTAGATCCAAATCAGTTTTGAAAATGTGCTTCTCTTCAAAAGTGTGCGCAATTCGTTCTACCCAAATGACCCAGACTATAGCTGCTGGGATCATGTTCCAGTAAGCTGAATTGTAAACCTGATGCCAAATATGAGCCAAATCATACAGAAAAAATGGAGTTACCCAGCACCAACTAGATGGAATTAAGTCTTACCTGAGCCACCTTGCAATGGAGAAGAAGGTGATTTGCAGGCTCTTCATAGTTTCCACACATAACACAGTCAATGTCTAGAACCATTCAAGAACTACGGTACTACTACCGTATATATAGTAGAATTTGAAAATTTGAACTCTTTAAGATTTCGAGTGAGGAACAAAATACGGCAAATGGGTCAATTGCCCAAATATTTTTAAACCATGGTTATAATGGACGAGTAAAAATTAGTATAGGTGAAATGGACCAAAAAAAAATAGCCAGAATGAATCTGGATTTATCCTGGCTTAAACTTAAAATGTAGCGAGGATGAAACTGTATGCATCCTGATATAAATTATAAATACGAAAAAGTATTTGAAATGGACAGGATGAAAATGTTTACATCTTGACTATTTTTACATTCTCGTCCATTAAACAGTATTAAATTTTACATATCTTTTTCACCCCTAAATTATCGTTATTGAGTTAATTGACCAATTTTGTGAACAAAATAGGGGGAGCTACGTATCTGGAGACAACACTTCCCGCATGAATTCATGGTGAAGCTTCAAGCTTATCGCGTTTAGTTCTCTTTATATGTTGATTTATAACCAGTAATATGTTTTTGCTAAATTTTCAGAATTTTCGCCATCACCTGATTCACATGGAGGAGGAGTGTGAATCTGAACTCTTGATTCAAACTCAAAGTGAACAAATTTCCAAACTTCAACGGGAAGTTTCTAAGTTCCAAGGGATTGCAAATAAACTTTAGGGTGATGTGTCCAAACTTCAAGGAGAATCATCTATAAACGCCAATTTTGTGACTTCTCTTTGTGCGAGGAATACTCAACTCCTTGGTAAGACCGTTATGCATCTTCTCGTATACTCATTTTGGGTTCTGTTTTTCAATTTTGAACTTTCCCTTCCATAAAGATTACTGTTTAGGATTCACTACCTATTCTTTGAGTCCAAACTCGCATTCGAGGTTTAACATCCGGAAATATGAATCTGAAGGATTGAATGAATGCTTTCAACGCAAAGGTCTTCAATTTTTCTGATCAAGCGATCGTTTTTCCTGTTGACAGCGCGACCCTATTAGATAATTTTAACACCCTTGGTGATCAGGAAGACCCTCTCGAGTTTGAAGTAAACAATATTGATGTGCTTAGACAGAAATATGAAGAGCTTAAACATGAATGTAGAAGATTACTCTCGGTTAATGACAATCTTAAGACTCTGCTTCGTAATCAGAAGGATGCAGTTAAAATTTTGAAAGAGGAAAATAGGCTTTAAGAATTGAGAACGAAAAAGCCATTGCTAAAAAGGATTAGGCCCTTGAGAATTTTCTGGAAGAAATTCGTTGCGTTAATGTTGAGAAAATTCATTTGGATAATGATAGTAGAATTTTGGTTGCGTGAGAAAACAGAATTCGTGCTCTCTGTTAACATAGAGCGATGATGATTTTGATAGGCTTTTAGGGGAAATTGAAAATGCTATGGTTGAGGTTTCTAAGCATTTCAGCCTGAAAGAGGAACACGAAAAGACCCTTAGGTCAATCATCGCTCAGAAGGGAGATACAATGTGCATGAGAAAGAGATGTTGGCGGTGATACATTTCTTAAGAACATGGCAGCATTATTTTGTTGGGAACTTATTTTATTATAAGGAAGATAATGTGTCCATTACGTTCTTTTCCAATCAGAAGAAAATTTCTCCAAAACAAACAAGGTGGCATGACTTTTTGATCGCGTTCGATTAAAAGTTCGAACATAATCCTTGAAGGCTTAATTCTGTGCCAGATGCATTGCGCAGAAAGTGGGTGGAAGAATATGTTACAGCACTGACCACGATTGATAAAGATTTGTTGTCTCGAATCAAAGAAGAGAGGAAAACTGATCAGGCATGTGTGCGCCTGAATAAGTAGATATGTGATGCGATCGTTCGTCGATATTGGATAGATGATGGAGTCATCTATGCCAAAGGAAGAAGAATATATGTACCCAATTCAGGTGGATTGAGAAGGGACCTCTTGCGAAAGACACATGATTTCATTGGGTTGGTCGTCCAATCATGGAACAGAGGCATACTTTGATAGCTCTTTCCTATTACTGACATAAGATGGAAGAAAATGTTGAATTGTATATGAAGACATACTTAATGTGTCAGTTGGATAAAACCGAAAGGATAAGTGTAGCAGGATTATTACTATAACCTTTTTCGATCCCAGACAAGCCACTGAAATTCTTGTTCATGGACTTTATTATTGGGATGCCAAAGGTGCAAGGATTTAGCTCGATAATGGTAGTCATTAACCGTTTTTCGAAGTATGCTACATCCATTCCTTGTCTGCATTCTTGTAATGCATAAGTTGCAGCATGTTTAGGCATGAACTGGAAAAATGAACTAGGACATGCATAATTTTTCAACCATCGCATGCAATAACTTGTATGATATATCATCCATAGAAGAGACTTGTTTGTGTTGTTATAATGAAACCATTTAGCTATGAATTTAGTGTCTGAGAGAATAGATGACCATACCTTTGAAACATATGTGAACTTGTAGATTGAATCTAGAAGAAGACAAGTAAAGATGACGATCATAATATCCTCTGGGAGAAAGGTTCCAACCGGCACAATCTTTGTTATATACTTCTGAATTTGACTTCTAGACTGAAATCTTTTTAGGTTTTTAGGGTTTCTCATGATAATGAGTATATATAAAGAAAGTGTATTGAAATCTAACGTAGCGGAAACGTAAGTTGTATTAAATATTTAACAAATAATGAAAGCAATAGATCAATAAATAAGAAAGCAACTTTAATAAATCAAATAACAACGTTTGATGATACAATACTAGGCCTCTTTATATATGCTTCAACGATTTCTAACAGTACTGGGACTAGAAAAAGGAACAACAATATCAAACTCAGTCTTAAACTTCCGTAAAAATAAATAAAAATAGCTTAACGGAGCCTCTATCCTTTACCTAAAAGATTATACAATCACATCCTTCGATTTGGATGATGAGAAGTTGTATTTTATCCCAATGTCACATTTCTCCCCAAGTTGTTGGGAGGGATTACTTGATACAGGTGTATCCGTACTCTTTTAGGGAACTTAGTTAACCTCAAGCTAAGTTGAGGGAAGAATCCTATTCTAGGCAGGAATCCTTGTTTAGGAAGAATTCCTAGTTTGGGAAGAGTTTTGTTTTAGGAAATACTCTTAGTTTAGGAAATAGATTCCTAATAGAAGTCCTTGGTCGGCTGAGTACGATGAAGGCTATAAATTGATGTCTTTGGCTGATAGCTAAGGATATACTAGATACAGAAAACCTAGAGAAGGCTTGGAACAAAACTTGTGCAAGCTTAGCAAATGATTTAAGGTTAATCCACTGTTTAGAGAAGATTGTGAGCGTAACAAAGAGAGAACTTATAATTTGTTTTCATGTTCATAATCTAGAGAAGATATTTTCTTCGAAGTACTATCTTGCGTCTTTGTTTTCTAAAGTTTCTCGTCTGTTATTATTCTGATTTCCGCCTTTATAGTAATAGCTACTAAGGTACAGAGATCAAAACGTATCAAGTTGGCATCACGAGCAAGGTTAGTTTTTAGGGTAGATCCCTGTGGTTTATGGTTTTTAACTAGATATCTCTACATAAAGCTTGGTGAGGTACTCGAGAAGCTATAAAACGTTAAGAAAACAAGGAGATCAAGGATGAAAAATTCAGATGATGATCTTAAGGAACGCGAACCACAAACTATGGAAGAAAAGGTGGCTACGCTGCAAACAGACATGAAGTCAATTCAAGTTACCCTTCAGGAACTGAGTGAATGTATTCATTCTCATACACCCAAGCCGAAGACGAAGAAAAACATTACACCTACACCTGAAGCTTTGGAAAAAGATGATTCAGAAGAAAGAGGAAGAAGATGAGGATGAAGATGAGGATGAAAGTGAGATTCTTAAAAGTTCTACATCAACTAAACCTCATGGTAAGAATCTGAAAACTGATTTTCGTGTTAATATTCCACTTTATGATGGGAGTGTCGATGTAGAAAAATTGGATAACTAGATTGAACGTCTAGAGACGTATTTTTATTTCTTTGAATAGGTTCAAAGAAAAAGATCGCTTTCGTGGCATTGAAGCTACAAAAGCATGCTCTAACCTGGTGGAAAGCTTATCAAAGGCAGAACCTAGGTAAGGGAGGATTGTCGTGGAAAAGATTCAAGGCATTTGTAAGGAAACAATTTTATCCGGTTGGCTACCTTGAGGAGAGATGGTTCAAGTGGTACAACTTTAAGCAATCATACAACCAAACCGTACAACAATATACTTCAGAATTTCAGAATCAAGCTATGGTTTTGGATTTAGACTTGGAAGATCATGTTATCTATATGAAATATATTTTCGGGTTCCATGAGTATATACGGAAGGACTTGAAGATGTTTTCGGTGGACACTATCTCCGAAGCAAGTATAAAAGCTAACGCCATTGAAGAAAGGCTTAAGAAATTTGATTCAAAGGAAAATACTAAGGTGAAATCTGGAGGTACCACTGTGAAAGGAGGTGAAAGGATCAAAGAAGAAGGGAAGTCTAGAGATAAGGAAAGTTTGACTTGCACCCATTGCAAGCAAACAGGTCACGTAGTCGACAAGTGTTTGGTTAATAACCCTCATCTAAAGCCTAAAGGGTTGTAGAGGAAAGAAGCCAAGAAGGAAGCAGTAGTCGCTCAAACTCCAAAAGAAGTCCACGGACTAACAGAACCCAATTCAATGCTTTTTCTTATGACAGGGGCAAAAGAAAGACCTTCAAAAGATGATCTTACGGAGCGACTCTTCACAAACAACACTCGTTGATGGTGTTATTGACCCGGGAAGTCAGAAGAATTTACTTTCAAATTCTTTGGTGCAGAAGTTAGGATTAAAGACTAACAAACATCCAAAACCATACCCTTTAGGATGGCTTCAAAAGGAATGAGGCTTACAAGTTTCACAGCAGTGCACGTTCAAATTTGCTCTAGATGAGTCATATATTGATGAAGTTACATGCGATGTAGTTCCTTTGGATGTCTGCCAGGTAATACTAGGTAGTCCTTACCTATGGGATAGAGATGCAACTCTACACATGAGGGAACAAAAGTATACATTTACCAAAGATGGGGAAAATTTTGTGATTCGGGCTATAAATTCTCCTCTTGAGGGAGCAAGTTTAATCACAGCCACTCAGGATAAGCGTTTGGTGAATTCTAGCACAAAGTTCATTCTCCTTGTGATCCGTTCTCTTGAAGAGGAGCCAAGTAGAGTATGTTTAGCAGCCTTGACTGCTCAACAAGAAGATGACCTAGAAAGGTTGAAGTTGAAATACAAGGATTTATGATGTCACAAGGTTACCGCCAAAGAAGAGTGTGGAGCATGAGATCATGTTGACCGGGGAGAGTTCTCTTCCTAATGAAGGTCTTTATCGCACATCCGTAGAGGAATCTGCTGAGATCAAGAAACAAGTCCAGGAGATTCTAGAATTAGGAATGATAATTCCAAGTGCTTCACCTTGTGGATCAGCATTGTTGTTGGTGCCATAGAAAGATGGAGGCTGGCGTATGTGTATTGATTCTAGAGCATTGAACAAGATCATAATCAAGAATCATTACCCTTTACCTAGGATAGACGACATGATGGATTAGTTGTAAAAATCTCGTGTCTTTACAAAGTTGGATTTCAAATTCGGATACCACCAACTGAGAGTTCGAGAAGATGATACGTGGAAGACTGCTTTCAAAACCAAACAAGGCTTTTTTTAATGGTTGGTGATTTCTTTTGGTTTGTGTAACGCTTCAGCGACGTTTATGCGTTTGATGAATGATTTTTTACGCCCTTTTATAGAAGATTTTGTGATTGTTTACTTGGATGATATTCTAATATACAACAGAACTTGGGAAGAGCATCTCGTTCACATTTAGAAGGTGTTTAAAGTGCTACATGAAGGCCAGTTGAAGTTGAACGTAAAGAAGTGTGAGTTTGGGAAGGAGGAGTTGGTGTATCTCGGATTCATTGTTGGTGGTGGACAACGGAAGATTGATCCAAGGAAGGTTGAAGTGATCACTAAGTGGCCTAGACCTAGTACCGTAACTGAAATCATAAGTTTCTTAGGGGCTTGTGCATACTTGCGTAAGTTTATCCAGCATTTCTCGACTATTTCAGGACCATTACTTGGTTTGACGGGAGCTAAGGAAAAGTTTGAATGGCAGCAAACTCATGAAGATGCTTTTCAGTTACTAAAAAGGAAGATTTCAGAAGCACCGGTGTTGGCATTTCCTAACTTACAGCGTACTTTTGAAGTTGAGACCGACGCTTCTAATTATTTATTGGGAGGAGTGTTGTTACAGGATGGTAAACCAGTGGAGTACTATCCAGAATTGTTCTCAGGTGCTATTAAGAACTACGCACCTTATGACAAAGAATATTATGCTCTATATCAATGCATCAAGCATTGGCGAGTGTATCTCTTAGGTAAAGAAGTGGTGGTACATTCAGATCACAAACCATTGGAGTATCTACATGCATAGACGAAACGACAAAAGCCCGACACATAAAGTGAATGTCTTACTTGATGAGTTTCAACATTCTCATTAGTTACAAGAAGGGAGTCACCAACAAGTTGGATGATATGTTATCTCGACCTCAAGTTCGAGCATTAATGGTGGTTATGAGAATTTATCCCATTGTTCCTCAAGAGTATGCAGAGTCATACACATACAGCAAAGACTTCAAGAAGGTGTTAGAAGGTGTAAAGAGTGGTTTGAAAGGCAATTATGAACTCCGAGATGGATTGTTATACAAGGGTCATTTACTTTGTATTCAAGAAGATGGAGATCGTTTACAATGGTTGAGAGAGGCTCACACTTCCCGAGTTGCTGGACACTTCGAGATGAATAAAACTCTACTTAACCTTCGGCGTTATGTATTTTGTCCGAAGATGCAAGATGATATGGCTAAGTTAGTTCGAGGGTGTAAGTTGTGTAGCACTTCTAAGCCTTCAAACAGGAAACGCGGGTTATATTTACCTTTACCAGTACCATCGAGGCCTTGGGAGAGTATTTATATGGATTTTCTTGGTGGGTTACCAAAAACCAAGTGTGGTTATGATTATTTTTTCTTTGTGGTCGACCGATTCAGCAAGATGATCGCTTTAATTCCATGTACAAAGACGATAGCAGGAGACGCTGCAGCAAAGCTCTTCTTTGAGCATGTGTGGAAGCATTTCGGGTTACCTACTTCGATTATTTATGATAGGGATAGTCGATTCCTTAGTCACTTTTGGGATTCTTTATGGAAGATGATGGACACTAGGTTGAAGAAGAGTACAGCTTTTCTTCCACAAACAGACGGACAAACAGAGGTGGCCAACAGGACTATGGTTCATATGTTAAGGGGATATAATTTTAAGCATCCTAAAACTTGGGATGAGAGTCTACCATATCTACAGTTTTCTTTCGATAGAGCAGTTCACAGTTCTTCGGGAAAGTCTATTTACGAGACGTGCTATGGTTACTTACCACCCATCCATTTCGATCTAGTATTTTCTAGTAACACCTCAATGGGGGGTAAGGAAGGAAGTGAACGACGAAAGGCACAGAAGTTCTTGGAGAAGATATCTCAAATTCATGCGGCTGTTGAAGCACAATTAAATAAGTCGCAAGCCAAATACAAATCAAATAATGACAAGCATCTTGTGCCTTGTAATTTTGGTGTAGGTGACTTGGTATGGTTAAAATTAGGTAAGGAACGACTGAAGAGGGAAGGTAAGAAGTTGAAGCCATTGAGGTATGGACCATTTCGTATTCTCGATCAGAATGGTGACAATGCCTTTCGTCTGGATCTGCCACCTTATCTAGGAATGTACTCGGTTATAAATGCCGAATACTTGAAGTTGTTTGAACCACCATTACTTAATGATGACGGTGACGACACTATGATCTTACCACGAGTTGAAGAAGACTTGTGGTTTGATAGAGAGGAACCACTCAAGGAAGACTGCATACTGGAGCGAAGAGTGACTAAAACACGCCAAGGAGAGAAGGAAGCTTTTCTAATCGGATATAAAGGTCAAGTTCCTAGTAAGGCCAAGTGGTTTAACAGGGAAAAAGGGACTCTCGAGTTACCTAACCTTCATTTTTAATTCTCACAGGAGTTCAAGTTCTTAAAAGGGGGACCCATGATACAGGTGTATCCGTACTATTTTAGGGAACTTAGTTAACCTCAAGCTAAGTTGAGGGAAGAACCCTATTTTAGGAAGGAATCATTGTTTAGGAAGAATTTCTAGTTTGGGAACAGTTTTGTTTTAGGAAATACTCTTAATTTAGGAAATAGATTCCTAATAGAAGTCTTTGGTCGGCTGAGTACGATGAAGGCTATAAATAGATGTCTTTGGCTGATATCTAAGGATATACTAGATATAGAAAACCTAAAGAAGTCTTGGAACAAAATTTATGCAAGCTTGGAAAATTGTTTAAGGTTAATCCACTATTTATAGAAGATTGTGAGTGTAGAGAGAACTTGTAATCTGTTTTCTTGTTCATAATCTAGAGAATATATTTTCTTCGAAGTACTATCTTGTGTCTCTGTTTTCTAAAGTTTCGCGTCTATTATTATTCTGAATTCCGCCTTTATAGTAATAGCTACCAAGGTACAGAGATCAAAACGTATCATTACTAATTTGTATTTGGTGTTTAATATCGGTGATAAATCTTACTACAATGATATTTTATCGTATAAGAGAAAAAATACTAATGCCACTAATGCTTGTAATATAAAAGAAAACTACAACTTCACGAATCTGTGGCAATGGATCAAGGAGTTCAGGAGTGGGAAGAGATATACTGGAGAGATATGTATCTTTTTCAGCCCATGGCAATTACAAGGACTGGTGAACTTCTATTGTGTCATGATGACTATGATGTCAATACCATCGATACATATTGTATGACCTTAAAATTCGACAATGAACTAATGTTTTGATGATTTTATTGCCAAAGACGGAATCGTGTTAAACATTAATCCTCACACTAACAGCATTTTTTCGATGTCCTTAAGATGAAAGAGATCTAGGGTCATCAGCAATGCTTCAAAGATCTTAGGGTGTATGGATATCACAACTCAAAGCAATAGATCATAGAAAAGACATTCAACTAAATATTACAGCCAAAGAAAATATGGATCTCACTGTCATAGTAGAAGCTCTTGGTATTCTTACTCAAGAACAAGAGATTCATCTGATGACTCTGACAAATGATTCTGTTATAATTCTTCTGACGATGAAACCAAAAGTCCATGCTCGACTTTTAAAGATAGTGATAACAAGACTTGTTTGATCACGTATGAAACAGATCATGACGATTGTAGTCTTCCTAACTACATCAAGTTATAAGAGAATGAAAAACCATGTTCTACAACTACTGGTGATCAAACGAAATCTTGTCCAAAGGAAACTTTGCACTGATTACGTGAGACAGATCTAAGGAATACATCCTTCAGTCACTTGAAAGAAAATTTATACTTTTTCAAAATACTATGGTAAAAGTATTAAAAGAATCTTGTTGTCTTAAGAAACTGAAAATTCATTCCTCAATAGAAATATATGACACACTCCAACCCAATAAAATCAACTCAAAGGAATCAGATAAAAGAGTTGATGATCACTTCTGGAAAAAAGATCCATCTCGTTCATGTCAAACAATATCTGTTTGCATGAAGATAGTTCCCTTGCTGAACGTTTCTAGAAAAAGGGAAGGAAATAATTTCTGCCAAATGAAACAATCAGGGAATATGTTCCAATAATCATTTCCGGTGATCAAGCTGATGTGCATAATTAGAGTTTCCTTAGAATGAGAAAATCGTATGAAAATCTCATTGATATAATTAAGAGTGACTTATATATTTCTTAAAATTTTCACATTAGTACAATTTCTTCTTGGGAGAAAATACTTTGGGCAGAAATCTCCAGAAAGAAACATGAACTATGTTTCCGATAATTGTTGTAAGCATGATAAGGCTTACTCCGATATAACCTGGTTGTATGGAGTTCGTGGACCCTCATCCAAATCGTGTTCATAAATTTCGGTTGAGGAAGCACATAAAACTAGAGATCATGTTTTTGTGTCTGTATCTGAAAAATTTGTGCCAATTTTTGGATAATCTGTGAATCCATCTAAAAAATTGTTCATGTTTATCATGATATTCCAAATTAACATTTATTTGAAGTTTTCGAATTTTCATAAATCTTCCAGCATGAGAGTTTCGGACACAGTAAACAAAATATAATCTATATATATTTTGGGGGATAATTTTCGTTATCTCCCCTGGAAAGATCGTTAATTTGACTTACCTCCCCTATGGAGATTAAATTAGCAAAACCTCATTTTGTCATATATTTTGTTGGTTCTCCGGTTAGCTGACATGACAGTAACATACACGTGGAAAAAAAGTAAATTTTTTCGGTGAAATACCCAAATTATCCTCATCTTCCCCGATAAATTAAAACCATAAAAAAAAAAAAAAAAAAAAATCTCTAAACCGTTCCTTAAACTGCCTAATTTATAACCCTATGATTTAGATCGAGAAGCAAATCAAGTTCTTCCTCTTTTTCTTTCTCATTCAGTTGTTGCTGGTGAAAAAGGGGATTCTTAGTTGTTTTCAATTGAGAGAGGGTGAAGAACACTTGAGAGTTCGAAGGTCAGATGCGTTCGGAGATGAAGAATGAGATTGCAGATTAGAGAGCTAAGAAGGAAAAACATATTGGGTTGAAATTGGGATCGTTTGTCGACTGACATTGGGTTTTCATTGAAGTTATTTAGACAATTAACAGAAACAAATTAGGGTTCTAGGCTCACTGCTATTTTGGTTCGTTCGAAATTTCTCAATTGAGAAACACACAGAACTTTGAGAAGCAATGGTGGTTGACGGTGGTTGTACAGAGAGAAAAAAAAATGAAACGAATTGGGGTTTTTGATATAATCTAAAGATAGTGTTAACTGAGATGAAAGCCAAGCAATTTTTCATGGAATTCGATTATTTACCATACAAAGGTGTCGGTGGTGATAGATTAAATCTTCTGGTATCAAGAGCAGATAGGTATGTGCTTCCATGGCCATAGCTTCGAACAAAGATGGATTTGAGTTTTCAACAATACAAGGCCTAAATTGGGGATCTGTTGAAGTAATGGATTGATGACTCAAGGGATTTGAACAAGAAACATAAGTAATAAGAGATGTTGCTGGGAAATTGAGATGGTTATGAGCAAAAAGAAGAGCATGGATCTGTAATTTAAGGTGTTGCCATTGATTTCTGGTGATATGGGGAAGTTGATGGATCTGGCTTCAACTGATTAATGGCGGTCACAATTATCAGGCAGTAAGATTGATTTTTTTTTTCCAATCTGATTTCTTCCCATCGGAGATTAGTTAGTCATCCAAATGATTTATGGGCACAAATCTTAAAAGAAAATTATTTCAAAAAAAACTGGTTTACTATCGAAGAAGAAATCAAATGCTTATTGGATTTGGAACTGTATCCTACAATGTATAGCACACATCAATAAATACAGTATATGGGAGGTAGGAGATGGTTCTTCCATTAACATCTGGGAAGACAGATTGCTTTCAGCCAGAGCTGAGACTCTGGAAAAATTCTATCCAAAGGGAGTTGAACATTATGTTACTCCATTCTATCATTGATAACTCAGTAGTGCAGGAAATTCTAAATATCAACCTATTTACTACAAGAACTGGTCACCTGAAGCAAGACAAACTAGGATGGACATTGACCAAAAATGGGGATTTTATGTCAAGTCTTTGTATGCCAAGTTTCTCAAACCTTCCGTTCTGGTTTCTCATGATCTAAGAAGTTCTGGAAAGGCGTATGGAGTATGGATACGTCTCAGAGAATAAAAAAATTTATCTGGAAATGCTTGCAAGATGCATTACCAACCAAATCAAAGATCAAATCAGCTATAGATGAAGACATCACTTGTGTTTTTTGTCAATCAGTGGGGGAATCTACTTATCATTTGTTTTTTTAATGTGCATATGAAAAAGCTATTTCGAATTTACCTTCAATGGAAACACGGGGAGTGTATCTTACCTCTAACATTGTTAATAAATCTTTATTAGATCACTACAATGACTGGAAAACAGGAAATCTACAATCCATATCTATGGCATTGGCAGCAACTAAATGTTGGTTCATATGGAAAGAAAGGTGCGCCTTAGATTTTTTGAAAAAAAAAGTAGAACACCGGAACAATTATCCATATATATTACTAGGCACTTTGTTTATTGGCACCAAGAAAACAGGAATCAGAAAAAGACAACTAGCAGTTTTCCAAAGACGTTAAATATTAGTTGGACTTTACCTTCTGCAAACACAAATAAACTAAACTGCAATGCTTCATGGTTGTCTGAAATTACTAATGCTGGTTTTGGATTTATATTGTGTAATTGGACAGGAACTTTCCAAGCAACAGCAACGGGAAGTTGCGGGACCTTCTCAGCAGAAGAGGAAGAAGTTGTATCTCTTCTCAGAGCTACTCAATGGGATGTTAAGAACAAAATACAACATCTGGTGAAGAGGATAATCAGACAACAATCAATTATCTACAAGGCAAAGAATCAACAGTCCAATGGCAATGCTTAGCCATTTTAGAAGAAGTAAAGTTATTAGCATATCAACTAGTTTCCTTTTTAGGATTTCATTATGTGGACAGGAGAGCCAACAAGGTAGGAGACTTGTTAGCAAAAAAGGGAAGAAGCACAACCACTACAATTTTTTGGAATGACCAATTTCCTAGTTTTTTAATTCCTGCAATTGCTTTTGACACTGTTAAAGCCTATGAAATTTGTACCTTAAATAAAAATATATCTGTAGGTTCTCTAACTGATGCTAATCCAAGAAATCCAGTCATTGGAAGAGCTAATCAACACGAGTTGGTGTCTAAAGAGACTAAATATGCAGATTAACGGAAGCCCAGTAATATAAGTCTTATTTCCAAAAAAAAAAAAAAAAAAAATCTTCCCATTGGATTTCTTCGACCGTGAGTTTCAAAGTGGTGGTTATGTGGCCGGGTTTTTTTTTCTTGGTTTAATGAACAGGAGAAGGTGGGGATATTTTAGGCAGTTTGATCAATTTATTTTTTCTTTCTGCCACCTGTATAAAGATGGTGATTCAGCTAACTGTTCTTGGACAATATGTAACGACAGGAGGTTTAGCTAATTTAATCATTGTATGGGAGGTAACTCAAATTGGCGATCTTTGCAGGGGAGGTACCGCAAATTACCCCTATTTTGGGAAAATACTTTGTATTTTCGGTCCGAAAGTTGTCTCTTCTTAAGAGAAACTTTCTCTTTCTTGTATTGAAAAACCATGATTAATTCTTATTTAAATTCTTGAGCATGCCTCCAATAACTCGCAGTATTATAAAGGTAAATAAGGAGGAAGCTCAAAGAGTTAGGGATTGTCAAGGAATCAATACAGAAAGGAAGAAGAAGATCATATCAAAAAAACATTTCTAATTATGAATCCGGTAGTTTTACTGCCCAAGATGAGTCATATATGTTGGTTTACAACCTTCAAGATCCAAAAGAAATTAAGTGGATACCCTTATGATAGTATGATTAACCATATCCATGGTTTTGACGAACTAAGAACCAATCTTATAATAACAGTTCGAAATCAAGATTGGCTAAATGATAGGATTAAAGAAACAAAAGATGATCTTGTAGACATGAAGGAACAAGTTGAGAAGCTTGAAAAAAAGAAGTGGTTGCTGACAAGTCGACAAGCTTCAAGATTTTGAACACTAAAGAAACTTCAGTGAACGATTATATGTTGTAATACTTGATCCAGTAAATAGACATCCATGTATTGATTTATTTCAATATTTTTGTGTAAGGTATATTTTTGAATAAAACAATCAATTATTTATGAATAAAATTACGATTTTATAATTTTTCTTGTGATAGTTTCCGATTGCATAGCCTGTGTATGAATGCTTATATTTTTCCAATGTGATATTCGGTTATGAGATGTCTGATTTCGGTTTTCTACCCTATACTCGATCTCATATGATGATACCCTTATGATTCTGGTGAATTTTTGTTTTAGCGAGATTAAATTATAGCCCATGTTGGTAGGCTTTAACAAAGGATCATAAGGAGTTTTGATTGAAACTCATATGTGAAAAGTCAAATATGTTGAATCAATTTGTATTTACATGACTTGTGGTTAGCATAACATATGTGTTTCAGGTTTTGAACTTTAGTTATTGGCACGCATTAGTTAAAACCGTTTTAATCTTTCTCTAGTAAAGGTTGCCTTTGTTGTTGTTATTTTGTTCTTGTGAAAGGATGACAACACACTGGGGAAGATTTCTTATTTGAACTTTCACTTGATGATATATCTCTCTGGGCAGAAGTGACTGCGGAATTTGAAGTAACGATTTTATTTGTTAGTTAATTGTTTTTCCTGTTTAAGAAAAGCTTGTGTTTATTGCATATATTTTTCTTTTGCTTAAAAAAATTACGGTACAATCGATATGTTCCATTATATTGTGTATGCATTGTTTATTGTGATTCAATTATTTCCCGTTAAGAAAAACTGTGTCAGTTTATTTGACTTAAGAGTTGGTATCTTCTTTATTGATTGGTATCAAATGTTTTTGCTTAACGAAATTCGGTGCAATTGCGGTGATGTTGTATATATTTGTTTCAATTTCTTCCGGTTAAGAAAAATTATTGTACAAGTCAATTTATTTTGGTTTATATGAATTGTTTAAGGCTTAACAAAATGCGGGATCATATGTTTAATCCAAATGGATTCTGGATAATAGAGATTAAGTTAATTCTGATCTTATTTAGACTTATCAAATTGGGGATTTGGTTATTCAAGTCTAAATGAATGCCTTGACAAGAAAAACTAGTTAATTAACCTAGTGTTTGTCTTGTCTAAAGGGAAAGGTATAAGTTATTGTTTGAATAATTAGAATCTGATGAGAGAAATCTAATCTTTATTTTGGTCTTATCGAAATAAGCGATTGTACATGCACAATCGGTCCAACAAGGGAATTGAGTATCGTAGTCAAATTGTTGGATTTTAGGGAAAATTGTTTCGGTAAATTGTTTCTTTGATAACATATTAAACTAAGTTACTTTGTAGTTTTAATATTGGTTATCTAAAGTGGTATGTGAAATCTCTGTGCTTAACTTTTATAGGTTTCTTACAAGTCTTTTACATTTTAAGATCCTTTCGGTTTGTCCTTTATTTTCTCGAATCTTTGTCATTTCGCGACAAAAAGAGGACGAAATATATAGAATAAACAAGTGATTTATTCACTAAAGGAATGACAATTATGCTCAGACATTATATCTAACAAAAAAATAAAACATTGATTAAGGGGAAGAAACAAATCATGTTGAAGTATTCATCAAGGGGAGAAACAAATCATGTTAACATGTTGTTGTTTAATACTATGATTTATGCTTACATGCATCTATTATAGCTCCTTTCAAATTTGGTCATCATTGTTAGCATGGCCAGTTTGTGCGCGTAGCTAGAAGGAAAACATCCAATCATCCAAAAACATTTAAAGTTACTCATTGTTAAACATGTGTCAGTTAAATCTTTGAGAAAGAGTTCAGATAATACCGGTGTTTATAGGCATTTCGATGCTGAATATGTTAAATGCTCGTGTTAATTCTCATTTAATTCCTGCACTTTATTGGTTTTATGGCTTGAATTTTGCCATTTACTTTGTCGCTTTTCCTCACTTGGATGTACTACTTGAAAAATGGTAGTTACAACCATGTGAAAAAGAAATTTAAGCGCAAAATTTTGGCGGTTTGATGTAAATTTTTGAAACCTATTCTGAGGTATACTGAATTTTTTGAAGGCATACTAAATAATGTCAAAATAGGGTCACTAAATAAAAAACAACACCACCCCTTATCCATCCTTTTTGATAATGGCTTAACTATCCTCACATAATTAGTATTAATGATTATGATTAGGTTTGATTAGCTAGGAATTTTAAGGATTGATTAAAAATTAAATTATTAGTGGTAAATTAGTGGAAAATCAAATTTATGTGAGAGAGTTGTGGTTTTTGAGAGGAAGAAGAAGAATAAGTGAAAAAAACTTGGATTTTGAATTTTGAGATTTTAGTGAATAGAAGTGACCAAAATGTGTGATTCAAATCAGAGGTATATTATATACGAGGTTTAATTTCTTTTTATAAGTTGAATCTGTCAAAAAATTGAATTTTTTTAAAACCCAGATCCACTGACCGGATGAACAGCTCGGCTGATAACTTTTCAGCCGAACCTCAGTTTTTTGAAAATATACCTAGGTTCGGCTGACAAGTTATCAGCCGAACCTGAGTATATTTTCAAAAAAACCGAGGTTCGGCTGAAAAGTTATCAGCCGAACTTCACTCTGTAATTGACGAATTTAGGTTCGGCTAATTCGAACAAAATCTAGTAAAGTCGCATTAGCCGAACATAGTGTTTCTCTAAATCATACACTAGGTTCGGCTAAAAATTGATACTCCAAGACCATCCGAACTGATCTTCTGAAAACCCGAATTTCATCTTTGAAATCATATTCTATCGATCAAACAAAATAAAATCAATCAAAAACAAGATGGGTTTGTTACATATATATTCTAACACGAATTTTTCAGAATTTTTAGACAGGTACTACTATTAATATTCACAAGCGCTGGTTAAACATCCTCAACAGCCTCAATCAGCAGAAGCATCATCTAGAGCACCAATTGAAGGAAGCAACTTACCTTCTAATAGATCCTTGCTGGCCACACCTCCAGTTGAGATGTGGTTCATCTTGTGGGCGAAACCTAATGTCTTCATAGCCACAATTGAGTCACCACCTCCAATGATGATCGTTACTCCTTTCCTGCTAAGCTCAGCCAGCTTCCTAGCAATAGCCTGAAATAAGTTATAACACATTTTAGAAGAAGATATGGAGTTAGGGAGGAATAGCTTGCCATTTGCTACTTCTATAAACTGTATAGCATAAAATAATCGGAAAGATAGAAACTAGATACGTACAATTGTTCCATGAGAAAACCTGTCGAGCTGGTACAATCCCATGGATCCATGATATATAACGGTCTTGGCGGAATCAAGATATGCATTGAATGCATCAATGGATTCTGAACCGATATCCATATTCATCCACCCATCTGGGATAGTACATGCTGCTACAGTCTGCAACAAATAACATCTATTACTCACTCATTAACAACGTCAGTATAACCAGACACCAAGGCAACCAGATATGCTGTGAAGTTTAAAAGTGCGTTAGGAAACAAACCTTGCAGTTCGCATCAGGAGCACATTTGTCAGCAATCACAACATCAATCGGTAAGTGAAGAGACACTTTCTTGACCTTAGCCTTCTCGATAATTGACTTTGCAGCATCAATCATATCTTCCTCAACAGGAGATGATCCAACAGGTAGGCCATTAGACCTGTTAAATGTGGAGATCATTCTGCCACCTAACATTAAGATATCAACTTTCTCCAACAAATACTCGATCACTCTTTATCTTTAGTGAGAGCCTAAAACCACCAACAATAGCAACAAATGGCCTCTTAGGATTCGTCACAGCTCCAACAAAATTATAGATTAAACCAGGATCTCATTCATTCAGTATTTAAAGCAAAAAACATGAACACCATACAGAAGCATGTACAATATTATAAGCTTTTCAGAATAGGACTCTAGAATTTAAAAGGTAGGAAAATAATAAACCATGTACTAATCTGCAAAAAAGTGTTGCTCTGTGAACTGTATACACCTAAATTTCTGATATGAAATGTAGTAAAACGACCTCATTTTTTATGATCTTTTAAACATAAAAATGAAAGCTTGTTGCATCCAAAATGTGCAATCATTACAAGCGTCCAGAATAGGTATATGGAAAAGGAGTGAATTTTAATGATCACAATCATGGCAGGCCAGCTTAGCTCAAGAGTAGCAGTACTGAAAACAGATGATGGATGTTGTCAAAAATATATGGTGCACTAAAAACTACAAAATGGCATACCTTCTGCACAAGGAATCCAGCCACGGATGGCCTTAAGAATTTAGTGACTCCCACCGAGGAAGCATCAGTTCTGTGAGCAGTTAGAAAACAATCATTAACATAGAGGTACGCAACAGATGCTAGCTTCCTTGCAAACTCGGGGTCATTGATCAATTCTCCTTTGTAGAACCTCACATTTTCAAGGAGCACAACACCTCCATTAGGGACTGCGGCAACCAAGCTCTGAACTTTATCCCCGATACATCCATTTGCCATTTCAACCTGTTAAGGAGACCAAAACCAAATAAGGACATTTACAAGGTACAAATTCCATTAACAGTGTCACTTAAGGTTAAAGAAAACTCACTCTGACTCCAAGGAGCTCAGACAGTCTAGACACAAGATGCCTCAAGCTGTACCTACAACCCCCTGGGACTCCCTGTAAATCCAACAATTCCAGTAAAATAAGTTCAATTGAAAAGAAACTATAACATAATATAGAAAACCACACCATAATCAAGGAGCCTCAGACATTAACCACTAAATCAACCAATAAAGGGGTCCTTCCTACACCCTATAACATCACCTAATTTCTTTGCAATCACCATGTTATTCTGTACCGAATGTTGTTGTGAAATCTTTAAAATATGCATTGCAATAACGTAACGGAAAACATCTATACCATGACTGCAAATGCTAAGACATAAAATTTTATATTCAGCCATCTAGTTGTTCTGGGGGAGAGAAAACAGACAAAAACGTTGAAAAATTGTTTAATTTCCACATCATTCTGACGATGTGATAAAAAGTTAATGGTACCCAATCAAACATATCAAGAAAGCATGGAGACACAAATATCCATTCTGCTACTCATTCATATTATCAATCCACAAGTCTATTCTGAGAACCACGAGATGAAGACAGCTCAAAAACAACTCTAAATGAGTAAAGGGAAAACAAAACTACGCCTCCCAAAATCTCGTATATTCATTCATTTATCCAGTCCAGAGATGGTAATATATACCACGCTGTTCATTCATACTAAGCTCATATAGGGAATACAGAGACCACATTACTAGAGAAGACTCAACTTGTGTAACTACATAAACAACCAGTTCATTTACAATTTGCAGACTTGATGATGTGATAAACAGTCGAGTCGTTTTGAGATTTCTTAATGGTATCAAAGCAAACATCTGATGAAAGCATGGAGAATACCAATATCCATTCCACTACGTATTCATATAAATCTAGGTACAAGTCTATTCTGAGAACCATAAGAAAAGTATACCTCAAAAGGAATTTTAAAGGAGTAAAGGGAAAACAAAAATTACACCTCCCCTAATCTCGCATACTCGTTCATTTATCCGGTCCACAGACAGTAATGCCGCTGCTACTTGGTACTAAGTTCACATAGAGAGTGTAGATAGCAAATTATTAGAGAAGACTCAATTTGTGTAGCTACATAAACAACCAGTTTATTTGCAATTTGCCAATCCACATTCGATGGATAACAAACACTAACAACCATGGTTGATGTACATTGTTCAGCAATAAGCATTTGCTAAACTTCGAATTTGATCCCAATTAGATAATCAAAACTGCATACAAAGTGTAGAAACACAAGACTTGTACAAATTCGGAATTTCATATAAATTACCATAAAGTATACACTAACATCTTACAAATTACCCAAACCTAGCGAGTGAAACTTAATTTTCTTTACACCTTTAGTGATTTATTCAAAGAAATGAAACAATGTAATCTTCACCTACTTTCATTAGGAATAATCGATTTTCTTCTAAACCATGACAGCAAATGCTCCTAAAGCATGTTTTATTGATCTTTGTGGTTTAATTCGCCATACAAATTCATGATTCAGTAAAGTAGGGTACTGAATTAGCAAATTAGACAGACATTTGAGCCCAAAGCACAAAATCAGTTGTTCTTCTGCGTTTAATTAGTAGCTTTTTCGACTATTAGCTTTTTCAACTTAACATCATTATTAAGTTGTTCTTCTACGTTTTTCTTCTTCCCTGCCTCTCTTTTCGTTCTCAAAATGAGCTGCAAGTGTTTTTTAACTTGGAAGGAAGAAGTGATAAATACAATATGGAAACCCCTATTTTAACCTTTTTTGTAGATCTGAGAATAGACGCGGTAAAATTTTCAAAAGTAAAAATAATGAACTGAATTTTACTCGGTTCAGACGAGTTAAATCAGCTCGAATATCGGACGAGTAAACTCACGTGCCTGCCCATAGTATTGTCATCAATTAAGTAATTTCTTCTCCTCTTTTTTTTTTTTTTTTTTCTCACACTCTTTCTAACTCTTTCTAAAATTCCTTTTCCATCTTCTCAAGCTCTCCAAATTTCAAAGAAGAAGAAAAGAGAATTCCGTTTTTTGTCAGTAAGGATTTCAACAAACAACACACCAGAGATTATCCGCATGTAAGTATCTATACTGTTTCATCTTCTTCTTGTTCATACTCACAGATCCTGAAATTTTGATAGATTTTTTGGGTTTTTGTGGTAAAACTTGGATTATTTATAGTATATATTGAGTTTTGTATTTGGATCTGATGAAAATTGGTGTATGAATCTGATTCAGGGGTTTAGAAAAGTGCGAATTGGACTGAATTTAGGTTTTCTAATTCTGGATCTGATTATGAATCGGAAAATTAGGATTATTAAGTTTGCTGGATCAGTAGGAAGACTTTAACGGGAGAGATGTTGTGTTGATTGGATGTGTAAACGATGTCTTATTTGTTTTGGATGTTGAATTTGAGTTTCTTTTGTGTCTAATTGTGCAGGATAATGTAAATAAGGTTAAAAATGTCTTCACCTCAGGATCCGTTTTACATTGTTAAGGAAGAAATTCAAGATTCTGTAAGTGCTTTCTACTTTTGTCACTCTTATGGTGAAGTTTTCTTTGATTTTGCATTGCTTTTTCATTTCATTGATGTTGTTGCGATTCATTCGTATGGGACACACAGCAGTGAGTTTGTTTCGAGATAGTGTGACAATTACTGGCTTACATGAATTGTTTGGTTTTCTTCTTTTCGCGTGGTTGTGATCATCGTTAGTAACCTTTCACATGAAACTTAGAACAACTTAATAATGATGTTAAACTATGTAGTAAAAGTGCATAAGATTTGCCTAAATTGAGTATATCTGTATATGCTTAAACATCACATACTTTAGAAGTTAGCCGAGAATTGCAGATTATGTGCAAGAGTATTTGTGCTTCTAAACTGTGAATATAGTAATTAGAATGCTGGCACAATATCTAGTGGGTAGTAGACTACTACTGCTGGCATAGTAAATCAGATTCTTTCTGTAAAAAATGAGATCAGTAAGTAAGAACGCTGGTATCATATCGTGTTTTTTCTGATGGAAAGGATGGAATACTTTTGCTATTGTTATTGTTGTTATTGTTGATGATGGTTGGCTGTGTTTGGTTCTTGTTGTTTAGTTTTGTTTACTTGAAGGCAAAGTTCATGATTGCTCCACCGGACTTGTAATTGTGGTGTAACAACTTGGGTAAATTGAGTGTATTATTATATATCCTTTGGCATCATAGAGATCAGCCGACAATTTTTCTGTATAAGTTTGAATTGTAAACAACATACTAACCAAAATATGTACATGGAACCTGCTGCATATGAGTCCTTGGATGGTAATAGTATATCATATACATAGGAGTGCTGGCATTTTATGGTATATCCTTTATGATGGCAAAGCTAGAAGAACTTTGTTGATGATATCTTGCATATGTTATATATTTTAGATTATTTGAAGATTTGTTCATGATTGCTCCAGTGTCCTTGCATTGACCTGTAACTGAATGTCTTAAGATTTTATGGTCAGATTGATAAACTACAATCCACTTTTCACCAATGGGAGACTGTCCCTGCAAACACCGAAGAGCGAGTGCATCTAACAAAAGAACTACAAACTGGTTGTGAAAGCATTGAGTGGCAGGTATTCCAATCAGTTTGACAAATAATTCCTTATACGAAATTTTGCTAATATAGTACGTAGTTTCGTTTCTGTAGAAGAATTCAAAAAAGGCACTTGTACTTCCTTATAGAGACTTGACAATTTTACATTGTGAACAGTTTAAGTTACATGTACCATTGTTCTTTTATTCCCTAACAGCGGCTGCTGTAAACTTTAAAAATTTCCACCTATACCTTCTACACATTGTAGCATATTCCTTGGCACTTCATGCCCTCTGTATCTGCTGAACATTTAATTTCTTGATAGGAAGGTGGATGAATTGGATAAGGCGATTGCTGTGGCAGCTAGAGACCCTTCTTGGTATGGCATTGATGAAGTGGAGCTTGAGAAACGTAGAAGATGGACAAGCACTGCTCGCACTCAGGTATGTTGGAAGAATCATCCGTTGGAGACTTTTAATTTAACACTCTAGGTCATACAGTCATTATTTCAATTTTGTTGTACCTAAACCTGAGCAAATAAATGAAGGTTTTTAAATATTCTGAGTTATTTGCATTTTGTGTACTTATTCGCGAGTTTCTCTTTAAAAAAAAATTCCTGAGTTAATGAAGAAAATGTTGAAGATAGTGATGATTTGACAATGAACAAACTTAAAGAAAGCTGCCTGGTATTCGGCTTTTTGGGTCGTTTTCTTTGAACAATTTCTGCCTTCAAGTTGATTAAAAAAAAAAATTGTTACTTTAGGTGGGTGTCATGAAGAAAGCTGTCGAAGCTGGAAAAGCTAGAAGTGCGAACGGTATGCGCCAGGAGCTAATGAGGGTCCCTAATGATCCTTACCAGGCAGGCAAATCCAGCTCATATGCACCACAAGATAATGATGATTTCATATCATCTGAGTCAGATAGACAGATGCTCCTCATAAAGTAATCCCCTCTCTTTTATTCCCCAGTGGTCCAACGAATACCAAGATACAGATTTGATTCTTACCGATTGCTTTTTACCAACTGGCTTTTCTAGGCAACAAGATGATGAACTGGATGAGTTAAGTGCAAGTGTGCAAAGAATTGGAGGAGTGGGGCTTACTATACACGAAGAACTTACAGGACAGGTAGAATTTCTGATTGTTATTCCTTTTGTAAGGTTGAAGTATTGTCTTGTTTGTTGGAATTTGAAGATACTAGGTTACTGAAGTCCCACAATTGCTGTTCAGCATTAGAGATTGTTAGATTTTCGTAATGGAATCTGTCTCTTAGGATTGCCTTCCCCTGCAGTCACAAGTCATGTTAACTTCTTTTTAATATCATATGTTATTTAAGTATGTCAGTCTTAGAACGGGCATAGTTTATCAGGTAGAATTATGGCCATTCCTTTTGTAAGGTTGAAATTTTGTCTTCTTTGTTAAAATTTGGAGATACTAGGTTACCGAAGTCACCCCCTTGGTCTTGCTGTCCAGCATTGGAGATAGATATTGTTTATGAAACTGTCTCCTAAGATAGTCTTCCCCTGCAGTCGCAAGTCAGAGCCACTGCTTATAATCTCATACTTCCATTAAGTATGTCAATGCTATTGCTAGCACAGCCACAGTTTACCAAGTAGCTACTGCCAAGTTTTCCTGAGTTTATACAGGGACCTCTTTTTATATATGTTTTATATACTAAATTTTGAACATTTTGTTTCAGTTTTCATACATAGTAACTAATAATCTTAATTGTGCAACAGGAGAAAATCATACATGAACTTGGATTAGATATGGAGAGTACTACAAATCGTCTTGATTTTGTTCAGGTATAGCTGCTTCTGAGCATATCTATCAGTGTTACCTATAAATATTTTCTTGAGTTCAACCTTTTAAGAGGATACATGAAGGGATTACCCTCTTTCATGTATTTAACAAAATAGAACCTACTTCAAAGCCATATATGATATACTAGATTCAAACCTTTTCTGGTAAATCCCAATCTGATGGAGGAAAATTAATGCTTATTTGCTGCAGAAAAAAGTGGAGATGGTTATGAAGAAAGCTGGAGCAAAGGGACAGATTTTGATGATTATATTCTTGGTAGTTTTATTCATTATTCTGTTTGTTCTTGTGTTCTTTACCTAAAGTTCATAGATATCGAGAGAGGGAGAGAGATAGCGAGAGTGTTTGGTAGCCGAATCAGTACATAGATGTGTTAATTGCAGACATTGAATTTCTTGAAATAAATTCACTTTTGTCAAAAAAAAATTTATTATGATGCTTGAAAAAAAAAAATGTTCAGCAAATTCAGACCAAAACATTCATTTTTGCCTGACGATTGTTGGCGTCTGACAATTGCAAGTTGCAACACGTTAAACTACACCTCAAGAGGTGATTGCTTTTTGCAACATCCCAAGTCAGGGTGTCCAAGTTTTTCAGATTTTTCAATTTTGTCGAACCTGGTTTGATGTTTTTGTTGAACCTGGCTTGAAGACTGCATGTCCTCTGTCTGAACAATTATACGCCTGACAATTGCAACATGTGAAACTACACCATAAGGGGTAATGCGGCCGTTTTGCTGGTTCAGCACCCTGAGCCTGATGCCGAAGCTTACCCGCTTTCCGGTTTTTCATTTGCTCAAAGACATGGGACATATTATATCCACATTCTAGCAAGTGGGGGTGATCCAAATGAGTTAAATCCAGAAAAATCATCAGAGAAAAGAAGCAAACAAGTTTTCCCAGTTTCAAAAAGAACTGACGATACAAATTTTCTTTCATTCTTTATCTCACTCTCATTCATCAAACTTCCTATAAAATACACACACTGGCAATCTCCCTCAGGCCTCAGCAACAACAACAACAACACTGTAAGGGTAATAATCTTTACTTCTCTTCTCTTGTACATACATTACATTTTTCATTTCAAAGATGAAACCGAGAACCGTTAATGATAAAACAACCGACTCGAAATCCAGACAGTAACGAGGAAAACCCTAGAAATAAAAACCCAACATATCCTAAACTAATCGATATGGTTGATTGCACACAAAATGAGCTATTAACACTACATGTATCCCCATCATTTCTCAATGTTCTTACCATTGTTGTTCCTGCCACATTTGCTGATACCAGCAAATACGCAAACACCTAGTGAGCATACATAAAATCAATCAGAAAAAAAAAAAAACACAATCACTCCCCCAAAAATCAAATTCCCATCATTTCAATTCAATTCCTTTCAATTGAAATTCCATTGCATACCTGGTCATGACTGAAATCAAACCAGACTTGAATGGTTTCAGGAAAAACAGTAGTTCCTTTCAAAATCTCCCAAATTGAAGCACCCATTTCAGCTAATGAATATACAGCAACAATCCCATTTGCAGCTACAACAACTCTGAATGACAAAAAATCAAAAACCCCAGTCAAAATTAGTCAAATTCGGTCAAAATGGGGGCAATTTGAACAAAATTAGAGTTTACCTAAGAGTAGTAAAATCAGCCCAAGAAAGTGAATTAGAAGAAGAATTAGTAGCCATGAAAATGGTAGAAGCAAGACAAAAACAGAAAGAAACAAAACGGAAAATGAGAATAAGAGTATTGAATCTACGGAGTTTCAGTAAAGAAACAGTAGAATGGAAATGATGGGGTTGATGGTGGTGGTGGTGTGGTGGTGTTGAAGTTTCAAGAACCCCATTTCTAAGTGATTCTTGAGGAGATCGCATCATCTTCTTGTTGTTGTTTTTTCTTGGAGAAAAGAGAAGTCATGAGAGGAAGGAGTAAAATAAGGCTCTCACTTTCTAAGAAGTGAAAGTTATGGGAGAATTAAAGGACTGATGTTGTTGATGTGATGATGATGGATGGGGTTGGGTTTAGGGTTCACGGGGGAGATGATGGCAAGAGATCCATGAGCATGAAGTGGTGAGAAAAGGATATGAAACAAAGAAAAGGAAACAAGTGATGAAAGATGAGTGAGAAAAACTAACTACAACTTTCTTTTCTTTTCTTTTTTTGTGTGTTTTTCTTTCTTCTTTCTTTTCTCTTCTATTTCCCATTCCTTTTCTCTACTTTTCCTTGTACTTGGTTTTATCTTTGGGGTTGGTTGGGCTAGTTTGCTAGTTAGGTTTAGACCAGGAGGAAGTGGATCAAAGGTTCTTCTAATTTGGTTGCCCGTGGTGACAGATGACAATATCAGTAACATGTGCTCAAAACTCGTCAGCATCGTATTCTTTATCGATAAAAAAATAATAATAATAATAAATTGTGTTCGTCGTGTCAGTTATCGTTGTATTATCATTATTCGTTGAAATTGATATCGTACGTTCGTTTCGACGACACTGGTCAATGCCGATTGAAACTGAGATCAAAACTCGTTAGCACCATATTCTTTATCGATCAAAAAACAAAAACAAAAAAATCGTCGTGTCAGATATCATTGCAGTCAGGAACGAACTCAGAAATCTATCTAGAATAGATCTAGAATATCAATAGTTGCCAAATGTGGTCGAAGATTAAAATATTAGATAAATATACAAGTAAAAGATTAAAATCGACACACTTAGATTACAAAATATGATCGGGGAAAGAAATTTATGATCTACGGAACGAAAATGAGAAAGTAAATGGATGAAAATAAACAAGTTTTATATTTTAAACAAAGGAAAAAAGCTACATTGATTAACAAAGGTAGGTTGACTACTAATTTTACAAAAAATTCTTAGAGGAAAATTAGAAACGCATTATTGCCCGGATTAGTCCCTTGTTAGACCCATCCCTAGTTGTGGTATCCGTATCCGTTGATGTTAATATTGTTATCATACGTACGTTTCAACGATATTGGCCAATGCGGATTGATACTGATCAGGGGCCAAACCAGGTTTCACATATTCAAATATTTTTGAGGCATACATATTCATTTTCCTATCTAAGGTGGGTTTATAAAGAGTGTCCTAGTAATTGGTAGATTACTAAACTACCCTTAATTATTTAAAATTACTTCAATACCCTTCACCTAAATTTAAAACATGAACTTAAACTAACCAAAATCCAAAATTGTTTTCAAAATGAAAAATCATTTTCATTCCTAACATAATTTAGAATCATTAACTAAACCATTTTGATTTTATTTTTCGTCGGTGATTAATTGTTGATTTATAAATCTTTGATCATTGATTAAAACCACAAGTATAAATGATTCGTGCGAAGCGTTCGCAAAGAGATTTAGCTTCAGATATGAATGTTTCAATCATTAATCATTTTGGAATCATTGAAATCATTTTCATTCAAACCGTTTTGATTTTATTTTTCGTCGGTGATTAATTGTTGATTCATAAATCTTTGATCATTGATTAAAACCACATGCATAAATGAGTCATGTTAAGCGTTGTGCAAAGAGATTTAGCTTCAGATCAGAATTTTAGAACCTAAATCATTTTATTTTATTTTATTTTAGAAGAACAGTTCGGCTGATAATTAAACATGAAAATGATAGCCGAACTTCACTTTGTCAAAGAACACACTTAATTTGGTTGTTCAATTTTTTATTCGAATCAGTCGAACCTAAATTCGTCAGTTACAGAGTGAAGTTCCCCTGATAACTTGTCAGCCGAACCTATGTTTTTTGAAAATATACCTAGGTTTTCCTGACAAGTTATCAGCCGAACCTAGGGTGTTCTTCCTATATGAAGAATACCCAGAGGTTTGGTTGTTATCAACCGAACTTCATTCTGTAATTGGCGAATGTAGGTTCGCCTGACAAGTTATCAGTCGAACTTCACTCTTGTAACTGACAAATTTAGGTTTGGAAGGTTCGAAGAAAAATTGAACAACCGAATTAAGTGTGTTTTTTAACAAAGTGAAGTTCAGCTATCATTTTCATTTTCATGTTTAATTATCAGCCGAACTGTTCTTCTAAAATAAAATAAAATGATTTAGGTTCCAAAATTCGGATATGAAGTTAATTCTCTTTGCGCTATGCTTCACACGACTCATTTATACTTGTGGTTTTAATTAATGACCAAAGATTTATGAATCAACAATTAATCACCGACGAAAAATAAAATCAAAACGTTTTGGTTAATGATTAAATTAGGTTAGGAATGAAAATGATTTTTTATTTTGAGTATGATTTTGGATTTTGGTTAGTTTAGGTTCATGTTTTAAATTTAGGTGAAGGGTATTTAAATAATTTAAAAAATTAAGCGTAACTTAATAATCTCCCCAATGTTAGAACACCCTTACAAGCCCACTCTAGACAGGAAAATGGTTTTTTATGCCTCAAAATAGGTTTCATTTTAATATGAAAAAACGTCAAAATAAATACAATTTCAGCTTGGGAGCCGGTTAGGCCGAGTGTTCATATCATGCTCCAAGTTGGCTCCACCCTTGACACTAACCATCGTTGATTGCAAATCTGATAATAATTGAACTGTGATTTTTATGCTTAATTCTGATTGCATTCATATTATCTTGCAAATTTAGTAGCTTAGTTACATTAATGAAGTCTTTAGTAAAAATTTAGTTACATTATCGAAATTTTGATGTTCTAAATAAATAAATAAAATATTAAACACTAATATTGGAATGGTACAGACTGATACGAGTTCGTATCATCCTGAGACGAAAACTGATACAAAATTGATACTTTTAAGGATCTTGTTTCAAATGAATTGGGATTTAGGAGTTTTATAAGGCGGGTGTTTTCGTGAATTCGTGACCAAAAATATCATACATGTTAATGGGTGTATTAGATTACTTGGAGTGCACCAAAATTCATATAAGATGAACTAAAAAGCGACTTATCTAATATGAACTTTGGTACCAGTAATCCAGTAGTCCCTATTGGTAATGTTGAAACATATGTTTCTATAACTCAAAATCTATCTCATAACCCAAATTTTGGATTGTGTAAAAACAATTACTTAATCTTACTTTGGCGACAAATTGAAATCTGGCCGGAAATCTTACCCTTCTGTTAACTTGGTCAGAATCTTAGGGGTTGAACCATGAGGTCAAGGGTTCGGATGTTCAGGTTCGAACTCGAGACATATTAGTACAACTACCAAGAGTCTGGCCAAAATAATAATTGGGTATTTTTATTTTTTATTGTTGTAGGGAGGAGGGGTTTGTCACCCAATTTGATCAATCCTTGAGCAATAGGGTACATCTGATTGCTATGACTATGGAATGATGTGTTTGTTATATTGTCTTGTCATTGCTCTCTTTCCTAGTTTCTTCTTACTTTCTTTTGTTCCCATTCCTTTCTCCTTTTTTTTCATCTACATTATCATACCTCCACATGTTTATTTGGCTGCTTAAGTTCTAAATTATAAAGAAAGTGGCCAGGCATGAGAAAGAATCCAAGTTCTAACATCATAATCTGCTAGAAGTTTTCACAACTGTCCCTTCACTTGACTGGTTAGGCTCCTGGTATACAGATGTCTTGGGTTCAAACCTTACCTGCATCGGGGAGAGACTCGAGTTTTTTCTTACCACGAGGAAAGAAAAATAAGGACACCCACCCTGATGCAAGTGGGATTTGAACTCCAGACTTCTCCAAATCATACCCCTTACCAACTCATGAATGATCGGACACTTCGGAAAAGTGTTTTTTCTCCCAACAAAAAAGTATTGTGTACATCTGCTTAGGACTGCATTTTCTCTTCATGTAGGGTTTCTCTTGATTAGGTTAAGAAGAAGCATCAAACCAAAGTTTATACATAAAAACAAAAACTCCGAATCAAACTTAACTGAATACACGTTTTTTTACCACTAAGAGAATTACTGCAAAATAAATAAACAGAAAAGAAAAAGATATAGATATAAGAACTTGAATTGAAGTTCCACAATTACTGAATCGGTGATACCACATGACCCAACAACCAGTCTCTCTTCTTCTTGTAGTTCGCTTGTGCAAACGAACGTTGACTTGGAGCAAATTTTGCATTGTCGCTTCCTTGACTGTGAGTTTGAAACCCTCTGACTTGCCATTCAGAAAAATTCTTGGGACTTCCTCACAACTCTGCTCACTTTCTTTTTAAATTCATCCCTCTTGTCTCTCCATTCTTTCTGCAAATTACCCCAACATTAACTACATTAGAAACCAAAGATATGACGCCCATGGCAAAAATAAATAAAACCACTATCGATCATTGTATACAACAACAGTGAAACAGGGCACTTACAGCGGCTTCAACATTTGCCGGGGATTCATCATTTGGACTTGAAAGCATGGAAATAATACTCAGAACGATGCTCTCAACCTGTAGATCAAACGTGCAAAAACAGAATTGGAGAAGATACTAAAAGAGTACAGTTTAGAGCATCAAAGGGAAATAAAGTAGAAGACATCTTTTAAAGGAAAGGTAGATAACTATTCCTTCATTGACAAAGAAAGAATATAGATATATGATACGGTGTTTCGTTCAAACAAGCTACTGTATATAAAAACAACTTTTCCAAAAATTCCACCTATCTCTGGATGAGCTTCATGGAACAAATCAATAAAATAAAATATATCGTTAGTTTTGACTCTACACATATAGATAGAGACAACATATTAAAGTGACCTGCTATGGATGGGTTTCATACAAAGTGTGTAACTAACAAAACCTCGGACACTCCTAGTTTTCAAACTCTTATCTTTAAGATCATTCGAGTATTCTGTAATAGACTGCTACTGCATCAATTGCACGAGAGTAAATGCCGAGAAAACAATAATTGCATCAGTATTTATACATTATTACATTTGCAAATCATTGGCGCCAAGTGACATGTGTTAAACAGAAATTTTAAGGCCTAGATTTCAAACCAAACATCCACTCGCAGCTCACAGGTCTCAACTGCTCAAAATTATCCTTGGTTCAATTAGATTGTGGTAATTGTTCTACAGTAATAGAGGTACTCTACTTCGGTATTGAGCGGAAAACTATTATCACATATGACAGAGACATCCTGTGACTTCTCGCTCCCCCTATATCCTACCGAATAACTCATTCATTCCCCAACCTAAAACACGTGGTTAGCTGATTATAGTTCATATAAAGTATGCTTATTGATAGATTTAGCTGTCCATGGACATAGTATAAGATAGATGACATGTACAAGCTCATAACAAGTACACAAGCCGATAAATTTCTAAATCCAATGACTGGTGAACCAAATAATGTACGAGAGGCAACGCAAAGTGGACAAGTTCAATGCATGAGAATGTTGACAAGATCATGTGAAGAGCACTAAATCTAAAAGGCAAGAAAATACCGTATGAACAGGCGTCCATCGCTCACTTGCAAGCTCGTAGCCATTAGGGTCATCACCAGGAGCATGGAGAATAGATATGCAAACCCGCCCATCAGCATAAACTATACACAATAATATAGCCAATCAATCAAAAAGTCTTATTATAAACAATATTTGAGAAAGAAGGAAAAAGATAGGAAGCTACTAACCATTAGGATGCCACATATCCGAAGTGAACCTTATTGTCGGAGGGCTATTTGGATAATTAGGTGGAAAGCTCATAATCGCATTAAAGTACCCTCCATCACTGCAATTGAACAAATTTAACAAACAATTTATTACAAGTAAGGTACTTCCGTGTACAAACAAAAGCCCCGAGGAGAAAACCAAAATCTTTACTATTTGAAATACAAACACAAACCCTAGATACAGAAACATCTAAAAAATTCTAGATCAAGCTTACACATATCAAGCTCAATCAAACACAAGCAATTCAATCAGCAATTGAACCCCAAATCAGCCATACACATGAACCAATAATCTAAAATTTCGATTTTATTTGAATTCCAATCAAACAAAAACCCAGAATCTAAAACTCCATATAAACATGAAATTCACAATAAAAATTCAATCTTTAATCTGTATAAACCTATATGAGAAATCCACAAAACAAAACTTACTAGAGAGTATCTGGTGGTCCAATAATTGTTACACTCCATTCAAAAACATTCTTATCATCAACCAGACCAGCTGAGAATCCATCAACAGGATTCCTACTAAGATCTGCAAACAACAAACAACCCAAATCAAAATCAATTTTTTCAATTCAAACCCTAGAAAAAAATCAAAAACATAAACTTTGATCATCAAACCTTTAAGCTGCTTCTGAAGAAGAAGACTTGCTTGTGTTGATTGACCCATCAAAGACTCCTTCACCAAAGATTGATTTTTTATTGGATTTGGATTGATGAAAGAAATCTCTCTCTATACTGCTGCAGCAATCTCAGAGATTTTTCACAGGCCGAATAAATTGCTAAAATAAGCCGACACTCTTATTTATAGGAGGGGTTAAACATATTTTTATTTATTTACAGAAATATATGGCCTTAGATTTACTTTATGAATAGGTTTTCTATTTTTTTTGCAAATTGAAAGTGAAAAAGAGTCCATGATTTTGAGATTGACTGAATTTAGACCACTCTCTCCTCTTGATTCTTTAGTTCTCAGGAAAAAGGGTAATTGATCCTTTTGGTCTAGTGGTGGCAATGTGGTATGGGTCATCTTACCTTTGGCCTAGGGATGGCATGGGCGATTAACCTTTGGTCTTGGTATCTTTTACTCTCTTTTTTTTATTGGTAAAAAAAATCAGGTGTCGATGAGTTTGGAAATAATTCTAATGACATTATCATTATATTACAGTGACATCGGTTAAAGGAACGATTTTAAAATAGGAAATTATAGTTAAGCGGATTTTTTTTACAGGAAATTACAGTTTAATAGGTTTCTTCTTGTGTGTTTCCACATAGTGGTTGTCAAAAAATTTTGATGAATTTGAGCTTACCAAGTATCTACAAATTTTGTAAACTCACAAACTTTTACACATGTAATTCATAGAATGTTGAACTTAAGCATCGGTTTCAGAACTACATAAGTATATTTTTTGAGGTTTTTTGAAACAACACTCGGATAATTGATATTTGTGTACGATTTTTTAGTTGTTTTTTTTTTTAAACATTGTTTTCATTTATGTTCAGCTTGAAATTTTTTGATAATAAACATTAATATTGTTAGCTAGGAAATTATTCTTGCTTACCAACTTAATATTACTTTTGTATGCACGAAATTCTTGTAAGAACGCTCAGATTTCGTTACGATGATGATAAAGCGATCTTTTTAGAACATGTACCAAATACTATAATAGCATTTCTTTCACGATACCTACAATGCAGATGAATTATATGTGTTCGTAGGTCTGAAATCATGGGAAAATAAAAGTTATTTAAGAATTAATCGAATACTATAGTGATTTGATTTCACTCCTTTAATAATAAATATAAAACTAAAAATATGGGGAGAAATGAGAAGTGAACGAAGAAGAAGACAAGTGATTAAGCTATACTAAAGATGCAGATAGGAAGTCCTTGCTTGTAAGAAAAAGGAAGTTACAGTTCGAAAAGGTTCATCGGGGAAGGAGATGAAGTTTCTCAAACTTGAAGAATTTAGCAACACAACCTGAAGTGTCATCCCACCGTACCTAAGAAGAGGTAGATGGAAACTTCTGGTTCATATAAGTTGTTGTAGAGAAATACTTGGTTAGTATGTGTCATTGAGGTTTGAAGTTAAAAAAAAGTTTAACTACATCTTCAGAATTCTGATTTAGAAAAACATGTGACATGTTTTTAAATCAATTTTTAATCTCTTTAAAGAAATCAGAAATATAGGCATCCATAAGTACAAAGTTATGGATGACACCCCGATATTCATGTTAATCTACATAATGTATATTTAAACAAAACAAAATCAACCAACAGATACCAACACATGTTTATCTTTTTTATTTTTTGTTGACTGGAAAAAAGATTGTACAAATGTATCCATGCACATTTTACGTTTTGCAACTCATCTAAATTATGCGACAAAAACAAAAGATGTGTCCATCTACCATTCAACATCAGTTTCTTTATTTTTAGAGAAAATGCAACAAATATTGATGTGTATACATCATGTACGAAATAAATGGACATGTTTATCGTTGTGATTCTCATCAGTGATCTTAAAATCTTTGAATCTCCAAAGCATACTAAACTCTCAAAACATACGTTAACTACAAAACGATTTTAGTTGCATACACGCCAAATTTATGGACTACTATCAAATGTGACACATCTTGAAAAACCAGACTACAACAAAAAGAAAGATAGATGTGTTAGGACATCAATCGAGAAAGATATATATGTTAGGACATTAATTTCTCGAAGGATGTCGAAAAATTGAGAGGAATGAGTACGTCGACGTGACTTACCATGAGTTGCAAGTCATCCAAAATTCAAGGAAAATTTCCCCGTTGCTAAAAAATCAACAAATTTAATCAATTAAGCCATTTTTTCCCATGAGTAGGTAATTTATAGCCACGTAAGTCATTCACTGCAAATAAGATTTAATGAAATATAAATAGAAACTGCGGAAAAAATGAGCACTAAGATATGATCATTTATACTGTTTGCAACATGTTGTAAAGGGAAACAATTTTCCACCCGATTACTTATGTTTTTTACAATCGATCTACAGCGGGACGTGCATCATGAAGTTTGATTTCTAGTGTTTAATTGATAATCAGTTATGTGAGATGGTTTTCATGGCCACGTATGGATATCTATTGAAGATGATTTAGGGACCATTTGATGAGTGGGACAAATGTGATCCAGAAAATCTATTACAAGAGGAATTAGATGTGGTTAAGCATGTTCCGGATAATAATTAGATATCAAAAGATTCTTACAAGTAAAATGCATAAGTTGCAATTAGCTAATTTTGTGGATTGATAAAGATAAAAAAAAAGGAGAAAATATTTGTTATGAAGTCGTTGATACATGTATAAATATAAATCATGAAATTCATGTTTGGTGAGCAAGATTTTCAAACCTTACAGATAAGGAAATCAAGAAAGTTCTATAGAAATGTTGTAAACCAAATAAAAATTGATAAATGTATTGGTGGATGCCAGAATAGAAGTGGACCTTAAGATCGATGCAGCTTTTACTAGATGGTTGACCTGGTTCTTAACAGAGCAATTTGGTATGAAAAAAGTACAACGCTAATTTTGGTTATGCCAATTTAGTATATGTGTCCGAGTAAGAGAAAGAAAGCAGTAAAGGATGTACATCGTTAACTTTTTTCAGTTTGTAAGAAAGTTATCTACTAGTTTGGTTTTACAAGAAGAGACTGACTGAGGACTTAACTTTTTGTAAATAAACACCAATAAGAAATATATAACATACATAACATTTCACCCCCTAAGTATCAGTTAAGACTTCAAGAGCTTTGGTCTTTCAGTTATGTTATTTATATTTTATCCTTTACTATAAACGAGATTTAATTAAATGTATATAACAACCAATGAAAGACGAGCACCAACGTATAACTGAGGATACAATTTGCAACATGTTTTTAGGGAAACAAATTTTTTTGCCAGATTACTTGTGTCATTTAGCATACAGAAGAATATATAGGTTTTAAAACTTTCTAATAATATTTATAAACAGTTATTAATATGTATAAGTTATTAAAAAATATTATTATGAATAAATACACAAATTATGATATTCCTATTAATAATTTATTTGTTTGGGTTGTGCAATAAAAAGAAAAACTATGTTTATCTACCTTAGTTATACAACACAAGTTGTTTTATACTTTAGGAAGTATGCAATAAAAATTTGATTTCACTCCTTTAATAATAAATATAAAACTAAAAATATGGGGAGAAAGGAGAAGTGAATGAAGAAGAAGACAAGTGATTAAGCTATACTAAAGATGCAGATAGGAAGTCCTTGCTTGTAAGAAAAAGGAAGTTACAGTTCGAAAAGGTTCATCTGGGAAGGGGATGAAGTTTCTCAAACTTGAAGAATTTAGCAACGCAACCTGAAGTGTCATCCCACCGTACCTAAGAAGAGGTAGATGGAAACTTATGGTTCATATAAGTTGTTGTAGAGAAATACTTGGTTAGTATTTGTCATTGAGGTTTGAAGTTAAAAAAAAAAAGTCTAATTACATCTTCGGATTTCTGATTTAGAAAAACATGTGACATGTTTTTAATTCAATTTTTAATCTCTTTAAAGAAATCAGAAATATAGGCATCCATAAGTACAAAGTTATGGATGACACCACGATATTCATGTTAATCTACATAATGTATATTTAAACAAAACAAAATCAACCAACAGATACCAACACATGTTTATCTTTTTTATTTTTTGTTGATGGAAAAAAGATTGTACAAATGTATCCATGCACATTTTACGTTTTCCAACTCATCTAAATTATGCGACAAAAACAAAAGATGTGTCCATCTACCATTCAACATCAGTTTCTTTATTTTTAGAGAAAATACAACAAATATTGATGCGTATACATCATGTACGAAATAAATGGACATGTTTATCGTTGTGATTCTCATCAGTGATCTTAAAATATTTGAATCTCCAAAGCATACTAAACTCTCAAAACATACGTTAACTACAAAAACGATTTTAGTTGTACACGCCAAATTTATGGACTACTATCAAATGTGACACATCTTGGAAAACCAGACTACAATAAAAATAAAGATAGATGTGTTAGGACATCAATCGAGAAAGATAGATATGTTAGGACATTAATTTCTCGAAGGATGTCGAAAAATTGAGAGGAATGAGTACGTCGACGTGACTTACCATGAGTTGCAAGTCATCCAAAATTCAAGGAAAATTTCCTCGTTGCTAAAAAATCAACATGATTAATCAATTAAGCCATTTTTTCCCATGAGTAGGTAATTTATAGCCACGTAAGTCATTCACTGCAAATAAGATTTAATGAACTATAAATAGGAATTGCGGAAAAAATGAGCACTAAGATATGATCATTTATACTGTTTGCAACATGTTGTAAAGGGAAACAATTTTCCACCCGATTACTTATGTCATTTACGTGCATCATGAAGTTTGATTTCTAGTGTTTGATTGATAATCAGTTATGTGAGATGGTTTTCATGGCCACGTATGGACATCTAATGGATATGATTTAGGGACCATTTGATGAATGGGAAAAATGTGATCCAGAAAATCTATTATAAGAGGAATTAGATGTGGTTAAGTATGTTCCGGATAATAATTAGATATCAAAATATTCTTACAAGTAAAATCCATACGTCGCAATTAGCTAATTTTGTGGATTGATATAGATAAAAAAAGGAGAAAATATTTGTTATGAAGTCGTTGATACATGTATAAATATAAATCATGAAATTCATGTTTGGTGAGCAAGATTTTCAAACCTTACAGATAAGGAAATCAAGAAAGTTCTATAGAAATGTTGTAAACCAAATAAAAATTGATAAATGTATTGGTGGATGCCAGAATAGAAGTGGACCTTAAGATCGATGCAGCTTTTACTAGATGGTTGACCTGGTTCTTAACAGATCAATTTGGTATGAAAAAAGTACAACACTAATTTTGGTTATGCCAATTTAGTATATGTGTCCGAGTAAGAGAAAGAAAGCAGTAAAGGATGTACATCGTTAACTTTTTTCAGTTTGTAAGAAAGTTGTCTACTAGTTTGGTTTTACAAGAAGAGACCGACTGAGGACTTAACTTTTTGTAAATAAACACCAATAAGAAATATATAACATACATAACATTTCACCCCCTAAGTATCAGTTAAGACGTCAAGAGCTTTGGTCTTTCAGTTATGTTATTTATATTTTATCCTTTACTATAAACGAAATTTAATTAAATGTATATAACAACCAATGAAAGACGAGCACCAACATATAATTGAGGATACAATTTGCAACATGTTTTTAAGGAAACAAATTTTTTGCCAGATTACTTGTGTCATTTAGCATATGGAAGAATATATAGGTTGCAAAACTTTGTAATAATATTTATAAACAGTTATTAATATGTATAAGTTATTAAAAAATATTATTATGAATAAATACACAAATTATGATATTCCTATTAATAATTTATTTATTTGGGTTGTGCAATAAAAAGAAAAACTATGTTTATCTACCTTAGTTATACAACACAAGTTGTTTTATACTTTAGGAAGTATGCAATAAAAATTTGTTTATTTATTATATCTTATATTCTTTCTAATTAAACATTTTCAATATCATCACTAAAAAATATGTAAATCTTTGCGCAGCATAATTGATACCTTTGGTCTAGTGGAGGCAATGCGGCATGGATGAGTCATTTACCTATGTCGTTTGCAGTGGCATGGATGATTAACCTTTGGTCTCGTGGAGGAATAATTTTAACAACATTACTAATATGGGGTATATGTTTAGCGGGAAGGGTACCAAATCGCTAATAACAGACCAAAAAACAAACCAAAGAAAAAATACAAGTTAATTAACCAAAATGACTACATTCAACTAATGGAGTAAAACTTGTACAAAAGTAAAACAATCAAAAGTGGAATGCATCGTGTACCATAAGTAACTAGTTTGCTTGATAGTCACAATCATTTTCTCCATGGATTTACCTTGATAATCATTCATCCTCCCATTTCGTTCTTTGCGTAACTCTCGAACTATGGCAAACACTAATAGAGGCCAAATATCATGTTTCTTATCTTATAAATTTTCCCTTTTCCAATAACGTAAAAGTGTTGTGGCTTTATAAGGCACACCCCAATTCATTTTAAACGTTTCCGAGAAGTAATTTCACATATCCGTAGCGAAGGTGTAATAATAAGAAGATATTGAATCGTATCATCTTCTCTATTATAAAGAATACTTATGACGACTGGAAAATCTTTGCTTTTACCAGCTGGTGTGGTTACAAAACCTACAAAAACTCTTGCAAGTATACAAGGCCAAGTTTTAGTATAGAAAGTAAGCAAGGGATCATTCCACAGAGACTTGGGGTGTATTGAAGTTTCCTAGATAGCTGAGCTAGTGACAGGCAGTGAACTAAAGAACCAAAGAAGATTCAGTGGCAGTGAGCCAAAGGCAGTGAAGTTAAGAGGCAAAGAAACAAAGAAAATTCAAGAACAATTTAATCAAAACAGAAAACAAGCAAAACAGTTGAAGATGGAAGTGTCTGAAGATGGGTGAGAATTCTCCTTCACCTAGCTAGTTCACCTTGGTTACATCCCTGTCATGTGGTTAGTTAACTACCTAAAGTCCTTGGATAACCCCTAGCATTGTCTATCTGATTAAAGCATAGGCAATCACAGGTCATTTAGGGTCTAGGTCTCTAACTAATATGGCTTTGTGAATCCCTTAGGTTATGACTAACTCCTAGCATTAATGGTCTGTTTAAAGCACCACTAATCACAAGCCAGTGAACCTTTGGAATGTTACTAACCTAAATGTTTTGAGCTCAACAGGGTCTAACCCAATTGGCTAACCAACAAAGTTCAGTTGACTTCTCACCCTAGTGGTGAATTAGAACTTAACAAACATGATGAATCACATGAACATTAACATAACAAGAACATGAACATAACAGTGAAAAATAGAATTGCAAAAAGCATAACATAACAGGACATTGAAATTGAAATTGACCCAATTAGGGGGTATCTCGGCTAACCAAGAACACCCTCTACACATACAACACCTCCTCTATTTATACCCAAAACTATGAATTAGGGTTCCATATGTTCTTCCCCAAAAAATCCCTAAAACAGTAAAATTAGGGTTACAAAATTTTTACCTAATTTCTCTGATAACTGCTCCTTTTCTTCGACCCATCCTTCCTCTGCTTCTCCTGGTCCATCTCCTGTCCTCAATTGTGTTTCTAGGTCGACCTATTTCATCAATTTCTCACCTAGGGTTTCAGTGAGATGAGAGATGAGAAATTGATGCAATAGGCCGCTAGAAGAATAGGGGAATGATGCGTTTTGTGTAGGTGATAGCCATGATGGCTTTTTGGAAGATGTGTGGTGGTGGTTGAGGCAGAGGCAGGCGGAGCTGGTGGCGGACATGGTTTCTGCAGAGGGAATGGGGAGGGAGATGGGGTGAGCTCGATGGTTTGGCAGAGAAGGCGTGTTTGGTTAGCTGGTATAGGTTCGGTCGCTAGGGTGTGAGGCGGGCGTATCGAGTTTGATGTTCTGCGATGCTGAGTCACTGGATGCGAAGCTGGTAGGTAGATCGGACGGTGATGTGAAGTGAAGCTTGTAGCGACCGTCGGATTATATGATACAACAAAATCAACGATGCCAGATGGAGTTAGGTGTTGTAGTGTTAGGCGGAGATATCAAACTTTGATGCACAGCAAGGGAGCGACCGTTGGATTCAACTACCATCTAATCTGAAGGCTTGGAATTTCAGCGCTGTGGTGCTTGGCAGAGACTTCAGATTTTGATGCTCTATGAAGGAGCGACCGTCGGATGCTTCTGAGAACTGATCTGATGGCTGAGAACGGAGGCGCTTTTGTGTGTAGAAAATGAGGTTGTGCGCACCATTCTTCGCGGTTTCCTTGCGTAATTTCTCCCGGCTTTTCACTACTTTTCTGCTCTTTTCGCTCCGCGACTCATCCGAACTTTATTTATTACCTAAAAATGCAAAATTAATTAATAAAAATATTTATTCTTGAAAACAATGAAAATACAGAATATGGGATAAAATGTAGAATTAATGCACAAAAGATGAGTTAAAATGCCAACAAAAAGGGATAAATATATACAATATTTGGCACTCATCACCAGCCACCGTCCCAGATGGCGTTTTTATTTGAGTGTTAACATTTATCGTTAGGGAAAATTAGAAGTGTTAAAGATATTGACTATAAAAGTTTTAGGCACTCTAAGTGCAGAATTTAACTAATGGGATAAGTTATAACTGAGAAAACTATACGATATCACACTAATACCCTATAAAAAAAAACTTTTTCTTAATAATGTTGAAAAAAGATCAAGAAGTAGAGAGAGTTACCTGTTATAGCATCACATGAAGGAAAAAAACACTAGTGAGTCCCAAACACATAATATCGCATGAATCAGATTTTTTGTGATACCAACTTCGATTGACCATTACAAAATTTTCGCTTATATGGGATTGGGTCTCGACCTCCTTGTAAAACTTCTAATTCACATTACTCCACTCGAGGAACTAATATTACCGTCTTTCGCCAAAATTTTATTTTTCTTTCAAAGTTATTATCTTTCGGTTTCTCCCACTTTGTTTTATAAGTATACAAATGTAGATCCTATATCAAGGGTCATCGAATCCATAATTATTTTACTATGAGGACCTTTCTCTAATGTCAAAGTAATAGGTGACCAACCATCATCCCCGACGGCCTACCTATTTAGGTATTACTGAGGCAGACTATATTAAAGTTTGAATCAACATCTAAGGGATATATTGAAACAAGATTGAATAAAGTTAACGACACATGACTTACCACCAACCTCCAAATGGTTTGACATCGAAAGCTGGTTCCAACCTCCATAAGATTGTAAATTTAAAGAAAATCTAATGCTTAATAGTAGAAGCGCCCAGTGATTGGGCTCAAATAACATAACCATTAGATTTGAACTTCTAACATAAAATCTAATGACTCAGATTTTAAAGTGCCATATCATTTGGCATAAAAAGTGAAATTTTCAGCACCAAACAATTTGGCGATGTAGTGTTGATTCCAGATTTCATTCAACCTATCCCTTGAATTTTATCTTGATTCTGGACTTTTATCCATATGTTTGGCTTGAATTTTGAATTTTGACTATCCATAAAAGAAAATTTAAGCAAAGAATAAAACTTTTGAGAAATGATTTTGATATAAAGCACTCCAGCATAACCCCACATATTTTGATCCTTACACAGTTTAGAAAAAATCAACCTCTAGATAATCCTCACATGTTGAACGTAGTGTAACTGAGTTTAGATCATTACTCAATGCAAGCATATCAACTCTTTCATCTGGGTTCAATCCTATTACAAAAATAAGGCTCCAAAAACTTCTAAAAACTCTGAAAATAAATGTTAACAGAGAGTTTTGAAAGATATATGAACAACACTTGGTAGGGAAATACGTCCTATCACTTCCCACACTACATGTGGAACCCTAAATTTGATTTCTTGGACACTTCCGGTCAATAATATCGTGGTGGGTTAAGTATTTGATACTATGTAGATGGGAATGCGTTTTTATCATGTTTGACCTGTCCTCCCAGTTCACATACCAAAATGTTTCCAGGTAGTATTCGAGACTCTCCAGAGTGTCTCCTGATATTCCTGTTGTAATTTCTGGAAGTAAGGATGATCTAGAAACGAGGCAAGTTCATGTTTACAATCTTAGTTATCATCATAAATCATCTTGAGTGCTATTAGTTATGTTGGGGGCATTTTTCTTATAGAATAACGGGGAAAAAAACATCAAAACAAAAATAACAATATTCTTTCAGCCAAGTCATCGATGACACTGACAAAGATGATGTTTTCAGTTGAATTGTGTGTCTTCCCACATACTTGTGGAAACCTTGAGTGTTATTTTGTTGTTGTTTTTTCTATTTCATCTTTATATTGGTTTGGGTTTTGACATTCTTATATGAGTTAGTTAGACAAACAGTTAGAAAATTGCTGTGTTTTTCAGGAAAAAATAAAACATAAGTATTATAATTTCACTTTATAAGAATTGTTTTAAGATGATATCTTGAAGTTGGTTCAAATAATTTTTTAAGAATTAGGTTTGGATTGAGTATGGATAAAATATTATTTGATAACATAAAAGTTAAACCCATTTAAATGAGTTTTGTGGAATTTTTATTTTATTTTTGTAAAAAAACATTAAAACAATATTTGAGTCTATGTACAAATTTATTACTAGATGACCGCTGACACGGTGGGATGAACGACCGAAAAAATTGACGCAAAACTAAATTTTGTATTCATAATCTAGTTCCGTCATAATGATACTGTGTCGGACTTGTAAATTTGTAAAGCGAAATTACTGCTGCAGCAGTGGGGGGCCAACAAAAGTACTCTATTGACATTTATAAATGCACGTGTCATTTTCTTTTATGCTGGAAATGGTCGACCAATTATCATGATGTGTGTTTCGTGTTCTTCTAATCTATTTGCTATCAAAAGATAAAAGAATACTATCATTGTTGAATTTAATGGTGGCCGATTAATAAAATTTTCAAACCAGCGTCTAGAGACTTTATGATTCAGGTGTGTTTAGCATGATTTATATGGAATGATACCAGTTCTACTAGGGGCTGGTACCATTCCATTGATCTAACGGTCAGGGTCGTTAATTTTTGTTTGTCCTAAATAGAATGGTATTATCCCCTAATAGAGTTGGTGTCAGCCCATATAAATCATGGTATTTAGCATGGATACCACTTATCCTCCATAACAATACAACACCAGGTAATTTAATTTGCAAATAAACAAAAAAAGTAAAAAAGTTTGAGTGAAACAGTCACAAAGTAAAAAGGATGCAAAGCCAAGTACAGATAGAAATGTTTCTGCTCAAAAAAAAACAAAAAAAAAAACATGCCAGTTTAAAACAAAGAAGAAACCCATGAAGAGAACGTGGCATACGTCTTAACTCCACTCTTGATCATAATAAATCCTTAGTTTGTTTTTTATTTTAAAATATAAAGTCGTGAGTTTCACCAACTCTGGGTTGACATCTTTAATCCCTTCTTCGTCTCTAAATTTTTTCACTCAAATAAGCAAACCTGACTCAATTTGTTGTTGTAGGAAAACAACTTAAACATATTTCGCAGATGAAAGAACTGATACAGGTGTATCCGTACTCTTTTAGGGAACTTAGTCTCAAGCTAAGTTGAGGGAAGAATCTTATTCTAGTCAGAAATTCTTGTTTAGGCAGAATTCCTAGTTAGGGAAGAGTTTTGTTTTAGGCAATACTCTTAGTTTAGGAAATAGATTCCTAATATAAGTCCTTGGTCGACTGAGTACGATGAAGGCTATAAATAGAAGGCTTTGGCTAAAATCTAAGAACACAGATACTAGATACAGAAAACCTAGAGAAAGCTTGGAACGATACTTGTGCAAGCTTAGCAAACAGTTTAAGGTTAATCCACTGTTTAGAGAAGATTGTGAGCGTAAAAAAGAGAGAATTGTAATCGTTTCCTTGTTTATAATCTAGAGAAGATATTTTCTTTGAATTACTACTTGTGTTCGTTTTTTAAGTTTCTCGTCTATTATTATTCTGAATTCCGCCTTGATATAGAGATCATACGTATCAAGAACCCCATCAAATGTTATGATTTGGGTAATCAACAATCTCAATCGAGATCGGTAATGTAAAGATGAGAAAGTTGAAAAGTGTTCACGTAGATATTACTTGCATCACATATTCATCACCGAGTCTTGGGTCAAGTCAGTGAGTTGGCTGCAATAACCCGAGCCGCAACTCCATCATTGTCTTAATCTGTTTTTTTCTTAACTAATGGTCACCTCTGATTTTGCTATAATTTAATTTCCAAGGATCGATTGAATGAATCTAGGACTTGTAATTGTTTCAGGTCTGATAAGTTTTAAGTATTATTTTGTCTGATTCAACATTGTAACTTTATATGGTGGGATTCAATGAAAACCGATTTTTTATATTTACAATGAAATTGTTGAAGAAATCGATCTAAATCATGGATTCTACGGCATGATTCATTTAACTTTGAACTATGAAACGGTGCGGGTCTTGCAATATTGGGTAGAAATAAATTTCAATTGAATTATGGGATAATGTATAGGGATACAGTTCTTTATCCAACCCGTTACTTCGTCTCCTTCACCCGAGATCTGATCCCTACGTATTTTCTTTGCATCTCTGTTTTTTACAAATTGAAGTTTCTTATTTATGTGTTTGATTGAATTCGATTAGCCAAATAAATTTGATTCATCTTACTTTTGAGATGGATTTGGTATTCTAGTGAGTAATAATTAGGATACTGTCGAAGATGATTGGAATTGGGGGTAATCGGTAAACAAGTTCAAAATTAAAATCAGAGTTGTTTCTGTCTGAAACAATGATAGTGGTGGTGCTGGTTTCTTGAATTGAAGGAATGATAGAGGTGGTGTTGTATCAGTGATGGCGTTCTACGAAGTAAATCTGGATGAATGATTCATTGATAATGATGTGTGGTAATTAGGTTATGGTTTTGATAATGGTTTGCGTATGATGTTTAGGTGGTGCTTCTGGTTACGACAGAGGTGGTGGTGAAGGAATAGCGTAGTAGAGATGGTAGTGAAGGAATTAAAGAGAAATCGATAGTAGGAAGAAGAAGAAGAAGAAGAAGAAGAAGGGAGGACAAATAATTTTTTTTGGAAGTGGACGGTATTCGACCCAGTACCTTTAACTCAATTCCGTGTTTTTGTTCTTTTTGTTTTACAAAAATGTCCTCAACATTCTAATTATCTACTTCTGTTTAAAGAAGGAAAAAAAATCAAGGAGGGACAGTGAGGTCCTTTCATCGTTGAACCAAATCCAATCTTTTTTGTGAAATTGGAAAAAAATGTCATGTCCCATTGAATCTTTCTTAGAAGATGTTATATAGTTGTTATTCACAAACTATTTTTCGTCAAAGCAATTTTCAAGTTATTAAAATATAACATGACTTTCATCACGAGTAAAGATGAACTTGGCTAAGCGAAAGCTTACCAACACATATTTCGAGAAATAGATAAGCGAGATAAACTCGGCTCAAAATAACAAATGTGCATAATCGAAGTCTATATAGCAATACGACTTTTGTCTCAAAATAGGAGATAGAATAGATAGAATTTTGAGTGATAGATAAGTTCAAGAATCCACATACCTTTTTTCGATGAAGTTCCTCCAGTTCCTTGAGTAGTTCTTCGTCTTCATATGATGAACACCATGGAGTCTAGAGCTCAAGTACACTTAACCATCATAGTCCGAGACTTATCCAGAAGTAGACTACAAATCAAAACATATAGTTTTCGCAACTAAACTTGACAAACAAGCTTGAGATAGCAACGCTTGCTAATTCGACCGAGCTGTGCTCTAACAAGACCTATTAGTTTCAGCAACTAACAAAGATCTAGAAATATATTCCATGGCCAAGATAAAAAGATAAGGGGATCCCCTTGTATAACTCCTCTAGTTGGTTCAAGTTAATCACAAGGAGAACCATTAAGCGCCATGTTAATACTAGTGGTAGAGACACATTGCATAATAAGGTTACAAAATTCCTTGCTGAAACCAAAACTCTCTAGCACTTTATTCAGAAAATTCCACTCAAGTCTGTCAAAAGCTTTTGACATATCCAATTTATGATCCATTGTACCACTGAAACCATCCTTATGTTTCATAGAGTAAATCACTTCATGTGCAATAATAATATTGTCATGAATATTTCTACTTTCTGGTACAAAAGAAGCTTGATAAAGTGAGATCAACTTCTTCAGAAAAAGTCTTATTCAATTGGCTAGAATTTTAGACACAATTTTGTAAGAAACATTAAAAAGACCATTGAATTTCAGAAAAACCATCTTGAAAACCATCAGGTCCAAGAGCACTCCAAACAGGCATATATTTCACAACATATTTTTAGTTTCATGTTCATTAGGAATAACATTCAATAAATTATTATCAACATCAAAGAAAATTTCTTGGCGAGGTAGATATATGATTAGTTCAGATATACCCCAATTTGGCGAGGTAGATATATGATTAGCATAAACCTTCCAAAAAAAAAAACAAAAAAACATCTCACTTGAATCAGGCTTGCAATCACAAAAACGATCTAACATCTGATTCCAGCCCAAGCCCACCACACAACACCCTCAACCGACTCAAATTAATCCCCAAAAATCTTCCAGATGCTTCCGGGCTCTGCTTTACCAAAACGAAACCTAACGGCCACCTCCTCTGAAGAGAGAAACTTCTAGAATTAACCAGAGAATTCCAGAGAGCTCCCGAATAAAATCTCAGTTCCATATATAAACAATCAAAACACCTCTCATCTCCTCACAATATTTTGTAAACAATCTTCTCGGATTTCTTACAACAAAGCTCTGCAAAATTTTCTTTATTTTCTAAGCCCTGCAAGTTCATAGTTTCGAAGAATGGCAGGAAAAGGTGAAGGACCTGCGATAGGTATTGATTTAGGTACAACCTATTCGTGTGTTGGAGTATGGCAACATGATAGAGTCGAGATTATTGCTAATGATCAAGGAAACAGAACAACACCCTCCTATGTAGCTTTTACTGATACTGAACGTTTGATTGGTGATGCTGCTAAGAATCAAGTTGCCATGAACCCTGTCAACACTGTCTTTGGTAATATTTCTGATCTCCTTTCTCAGTGATTTGTGAATTTGTTAGGGTTTGATTTGGGGGTTTTGGTGTCTGAATCGGTCTGAGTCAAGAAATATTGCATGTTTGAATTATGTGTCTAGTTCGATGAATGTGTGTAATTCAATTGTAACTCAGTCGATTTAGAGGTTAACAGCTCGAAAAGTATGCATGTTTGTGTGATTTGAACAAGCTCTTGCTCTGGCTAGACGTATTTTAATCAGACCGGAACAACTTTCTTAAATTTGAGTATTCTTAAATTTGAATACACTATCTCAGGATTGTTTCACAGGCTTTGTTAAATTTTATCCTCAGTTGAGTGAATTTAGAATTTTTGTCCTGAGTCAGTTAGGGTTTCAAAGCATCCAGCTAAAAACGAGTTGCTGGTTTGCCACCAAAATTGTTTTTGTTGATTCTGAATTACTGTGCCTTTCGTTAACGTCTTGTGCTGAGTTACTCATGTTTCTGACAATTTGCAGATGCCAAGCGTTTGATTGGACGAAAGATTTCGGATCCATCAGTTCAAGCTGACATGAAGTTGTGGCCTTACAAGGTTACTGCTGGAGCAGGTGAAAAACCCATGATTTCTGTGACTTACAAAGGCGAAGAGAAGCAATTTTCAGCAGAAGAAATCTCTTCTATGGTTCTTGTCAAGATGCGTGAGATTGCAGAAGCTTATCTTGGTTCCACTGTGAAGAATGCTGTTGTTACTGTCCCTGCATATTTCAACGATTCACAGCGTCAAGCCACAAAGGATGCTGGTGTTATTGCTGGTCTTAATGTGCTGCGAATTATCAATGAGCCAACAGCTGCTGCAATTGCTTATGGTCTTGATAAGAAAGCGTCAAGCACCGGGGAGAAGAATGTTCTTATTTTCGATCTTGGTGGTGGTACATTTGATGTTTCTTTACTGACCATTGAAGAAGGTATTTTCGAAGTGAAAGCTACTGCAGGAGATACCCATCTTGGAGGAGAAGATTTTGATAACAGGATGGTGAATCACTTTGTGCAAGAATTTAAGAGGAAGAACAAGAAGGATATCAGTGGAAATCCTAGAGCATTAAGAAGGTTGAGGACTGCTTGTGAGAGGGCAAAGAGGACTCTTTCATCCACAGCTCAGACTACAATTGAAATTGATTCCCTCTATGAGGGTGTTGATTTCTACACATCTATTACTCGTGCAAGATTTGAAGAGATGAACATGGATCTATTTAGGAAGTGTATGGAGCCTGTTGAGAAGTGTTTGAGGGATGCTAAGATGGACAAGAGCAGTGTTCATGATGTCGTTCTGGTTGGTGGATCAACTAGAATTCCTAAAGTGCAGCAATTGTTGCAGGAGTTCTTCAATGGGAAAGAACTCTGCAAGAGCATTAATCCCGATGAAGCTGTGGCTTACGGAGCTGCTGTCCAGGCTGCCATTTTGACTGGTGAAGGTAATGAGAACTTGTCTTCATTGTTGCTGTTGGATGTCGCTCCTCTCTCCCTTGGACTCGAGACAGCTGGAGGGGTTATGACTACTTTGATTGCAAGAAACACCACCATTCCCACCAAGAAGGAGCAAGTTTTCTCTACCTACTCCGACAACCAACCTGGAGTGCTGATTCAGGTCTTTGAAGGGGAGAGGGCAAGAACCAGGGATAACAACTTGCTTGGTAAATTTGAGCTTTCTGGAATTCCACCTGCGCCTCGTGGTGTCCCTCAGATCACTGTCTGCTTCGACATTGACGCAAATGGTATTCTTAATGTATCTGCTGAGGATAAGACTACAGGGAAGAAGAACAAAATCACAATTACAAATGATAAAGGAAGGTTGTCCAAGGAGGAGATTGAGAAGATGGTGCAGGAGGCAGAGAGGTACAAGACAGAGGATGAAGAACACAAGAAGAAAATCGAGTCGAAGAATGGTTTGGAGAATTATGCTTACAATATGAGGAATACCATCAAGGATGAGAAGATTGCTGGGAAATTGGATCCAGCTGACAAGAAGAAGATTGAGGATGCCATTGAAGCTGCTATCCAGTGGCTCGACTCCAACCAGCTTGCAGAGGCTGATGAATTTGATGATAAGATGAAGGAGCTGGAGAGTCTGTGCAACCCAATTATTGCAAAGATGTATCAAGGTGGTGCTGGACCTGACATGGGTGGTTTTGGTGGCATGGATGAGGATGGTCCTTCAATGGGTGGTGCTGGTGCAGGACCTAAGATTGAGGAAGTTGATTAAGCGGGGAAGGATACGTGCGACTGCTTGGGGTTCTGAAATTGGAAGGGATTCATTTTGTTCAGTTTTAGTTGTTTAGTTCTTGGAGTTTGTATTTTTCTCTAACAATCAATATTGTGGTACAGTATGTTGGTTGAAGTATTTAGATTACTAATGGAAATATCTTAGTTTTAGTTTGTGAAGTTTTCGACGTCTTTATGCTTCAATTTTGATGTGTTTATCCTTCTGCTTGATATATGTGACCTGCTTGCACACATCTTGTAAGCCTCGAGAAGCTGAAATGAAAACAATTCCACAGGTTCAAACCATGTAGTGTACTAGAATAACACTGAAACACAATAGAAGGCCTGAGGAAGCAGGTTGTTTGCTATTGAGAATAAGCTTTACAATTCACTTCCCAGTGACAGAGGCACATAGAGACAAATGGGGTCTCTAGCCCCCACTTGTTTCTCAACCTCGGTGCAAAATCAGTTGGATTTTTAGAAATTTTGCGGTAAATTTAATGGAATTATGAACATTTTTGTTCGTCAGGGGGGATTTTCCTATATTACCCCTCTTAAAATTTTGTTTGGCTCCGTCACTTTCAGGACCGCGGTCAGTCCAGAACCACTCTTATATGGATCCAATCGATAGTCAAGATTTTATTTGGGGAGCTAAACAAAGGAAGGCTAGCCATATAACAAGGGAAATTGGAAAAAAAAAAATTGTTCAAATTAGTATTAGAAGAACTTTACACTTGGATAACTAGTGATACAAATGCTGGTTACGGAGTGGTTATCCGAAATGCTGCAGGGTTTCAAGGAGCAAGAGGAGGAAATGGTCTGGCTGGATCGGCTAAAGAGGCAGAATCAGTAGCTGTTTTTGAAGCTTCAAAATGGGCACGAGAGAAGGCCCTTGACAAACTTCTCTTTACAAGGGGACTGCAAACATGTGATGGATTAGAAGAACTCTACAGTTTCTTGGCAGGTTGAAAGACTATTAGATGAGGTTAAAAGGTTCCTTTTATGATCAACCCATGTTTGCTTCTACCGAGGTACTAGCCAAAGCGTGGTTGCAGAGTTGAAGTTTTTCCTACATTTTTAAGCCTGCCGGAATGCCTTGCTCTTTTTTTCAACTTTATATTCTTTTTCTTTTCATTCTCTCGTTTTCATATGTGCACATTCCATTGTCAAATTGGTCCCAAGTTGACCAAAAACAATGATTAAAGTAAACATCACACTATCTCATTTTGGTCATTGAGCAATGCACACCACCACCACCACCTATAAACCCACTACCACTATTGCAAACTTTATAATCATTTTCCTATAAGACAATATTTGAGACTAAGATTGTGACCTCTTCAAAATATCCTTTGCTTTTATTTAATATTCTATTATGTAAGTATGCACTGATTTTGAACTAATCTTTTGTTAATTAAGTTGTAATTGGAGTAGATGTTTGTGCCTCCAATTACGCAAACAAGATGAGAAAAAAAATCAATACCAAATGGATAGTTTTAGATTATAATATCATAGACAAAAGAGGAGATAATATCAGGGCTATTCAACTGGTGGTACTTGGCAAAGCATCAATTCTTGATTTCTTTCTTGAAGCACAATTCAATCTCATAATTCAAAAGCAAAAACATTATACCCCATTTATATACACATCTGAAAGTAATTTTTTGATTTCTAAAAATCAAATAACAAGAAGTTAGTTCGATCGTAAAATTTCAGAACGACTCCTACGAACAAAAAAAATTGATTTTTTGTGAAGCAAAATATCTTTATTTCTGACTTCTGATTCCGGAGAGGTAAAAGTACTTCTACTTTTGGTATCCAAACGCGCTATTAACATATTTTCTTCTAGTTATTCTTAAACCTGGTCAAATTGGAGTATACCCAGATTAATTGGGGTATACCTAATGAGACAAAACCCAAGACATTTTGAAGTAAAATAAGCCACCCCTTAACTATGTATTTTCAAAATGGTTAATATATCCTTGTTTAGTTTTTTTTTTTTTTCTGCTAAGAAAACAACACCCTAACTATATTAACTTAAAAGAGAAATACAAGCAAGGGTTCCTCCTAACCAAATTGTTCAAAAAAGAAGGATAAGAGACCCATACATCTTTAATACAATACTTCCTAGCTCGACATGCAATCCAATCTGCTAGTTTTTTTTTTAGAACGATTAATATAAACAACCCTAAAGTTACTACTTCTTAAGAGAAGAGATCAGCAGTCCACCAAAATATCTTTACATCTCCACTAAACACTGTCGATGCCTCCATTGACAAAATCTACTATTTGAAGGAAGTCACTGATGAAAACAACTTTGGATAGTTCAATCTCTAAAGCCCAGGTGATAGCCAAAAAAGGGACAGTATCCTCAGCACCAACAGCTTCTGAAACCAGTGGAAAGTCCGAACGAGATTGAACTATTGTTCCTGCATTATTACACATAATCATACCAACACCCATGTAAAAATTCTTGAAAGAACCATCAACAAATAGACAATAATCCACAAGCTCCTAGGTCGAATAACTTGCCGACCCTGTAAAAGCAGTTACAAATACTAAGCAGCCGACAAGATCTTCAACCTAAGAGCTTGCCGACTAACCCTAAACATGAAAAGTCAGCAAGGTCGTGGAACAAACACCTTGCCGGCTAAATAACTGAAAATACACAAATTCGATTTTTCTGACCTAATTTGACATGCAAATGGATATAGTAATTCTTACTTCGAATTCATATATGAATTTCTATCCGGATATCAGATAATTATCCGGTCCGAAATCATCAAAAAAAAATAGTAATAAATATTTTTCTTTTTGCACAAGATTAATGTCTACATAATAAAAGTTAATTAGAATTAAAAGTATTATTTATGATCTTTAATAAAATTTAACAAAATGTCGAAATATAAAGAAAAATAAAAAAAAATAGATACGATCTGCACTTTTATAGGTTTAAAAATAGATATATTCATACGTAAATTCCGGATACGGATATTTCGGATGTGAATACCTCCATCTCCGAATTCGTATACGATTAGTTACATTTTTGGATAATAAAAATCTGGATATCCGAATCCGAAAACTATTTTCGAATAATATTTGATATTTCGAATGCAAATTCGAACGAATACCGGATTTTTCGGACATCCATTGACATCTTACATGAGTCCAATCAAAATCAGTTTTGAATTTTGTGAATTGTCGGCAAGGTCTAAGGATGACGAACATGCCGACTACCTATGTCCGGAAAGGTATATGAATGAAGAACATGCCGACTACCTATGGTCGACAAGGTCTACGGATGAAGAACATGCCGACTCTATGCATCACTAGTCAGAATTTTATTGATTTCTTACCTTGCCGACTATATTATAGTCGACACATAAATATTTCTCACCTTGCCGACCATATTATAGTCGGCATGTAAATATTTCTTACCTTGTCGGCTAACTAAAAGTCGACAGACAATAAATTTTCTAACATTGTCGGCGGTCCATTAATCGGGATTATAACCTTGCCGAACTTTAGTTATACCCAACATAAAACAAAATATGGGACGATGTAATTCATTTTATTCATGCAATTTTTTTACTACATTGATTGAAACATAAAATCCAAATCCTTGTCGACGGAAGAACGAATGCACTTAGCATGTGCATCAAGCCTTTGAACCCCTAGGAGACCCTAGTGGACGAGTTATAGTCTCGTGAGGGTTTACATAGAGATCTACCCACTAAACCTACACAAAGACTTCTAAAGCCCATGAGTCTTTGTATCCAAAAATAACATCTTCACCATCTTCTAGGGTCCCTTTAGAGGCTCACCTGGTTTCAGTGTAACCTTCAAGTGAGAGGGAGGCATGTGGGAATCAGCTGGTTTAGTGATAACCCTCGTCTTCTTCTTCCCGGTTTCAGTTGTAGTTGCAGCTTGGGTTTGTTGATGATTAGTTTGAGTTTTTTCTCTACCTTCTTCTTCTTCCTTAACAATTTCATCTTCTCTATCCTTATCTTTATCTCCGTTACCATCATCATCATCATCATCATCATTACCTCCTCCAACAGGTAGCATGTCTTGATCACCATCGTCATCATCATCATTGTTACATCTTCCAGCAGCCGGAGTTGTTTCAACATCATCATCATCTCTTCTACCAGATGGAATTGATTGGTCTTCATCTGGAGTTTCATCTGAATCATTTGGTTCTGGTGGTAGTTGAGAAACATTTCGTTCACGGATCTTTAGCATTCCCGGATCAACTAATGTCCCTCGATGTGTTGCAGTCAGAGTTTGTCACCAAAGCGAGGAGGTCTTGAAAGAGGAGTAACAGTTTTCTTCTTTCGCTTTTCCAACCTGAACAACAAAATCAAGAAAAAGATTCAATAGTCGGTAGGGTCGACAAATATAATCAAGTCGGCGGAACAATGGTCGGAAGGGTCTATATCTAAAATACATGTCGGCTAAATTATAGTCGGCATGGTCTTACTCAAATAACCCGCGGCTCATAACAACTCAAATAACTTTAAGGCATCAGGAGAGACAAAAATTTGAAATACAGCCGGCAAGGTAAAAAGTTATAACCCACCGATGAAAAAAAAAACTATCGCCGGCAAGCTCCTAGGTCGAATAACTTGCCGACCCTGTAAAAGCAGTTACAAATATTAAGCAGCCGGCAAGATCTTCAACCTAAGAGCTTGCCGACTAACCCTAAACATGAAAAGTCATCAAGGTCGTGGAACAAACACCTTGCCGGCTAAATAACTGAAAATACACAAATTCGATTTTTCTGACCTAATTTGACATGCAAACATGAAGTTGAAGTACTAGAGTGAGTATAAGTAGGCCCTTACTTTCTCAATCGTGCCATTTCTTCGGTTTGAGTGGCTTCGATTCCTTCTTCTTCGACCGCTTTTTTCTTCTCTTTTGTTGAATTAATTTTACAATTCCAGGGTTATATTCATTGCGTTTTCTATTTGCTTCTTTCATATGACTAGCCGTAGGACGCATCGGATCCATGTTTGAAGATTAATCGGAATTTTCGAATCGACGATTACGACGAATTAACCGACGAGTTTTCAATGGTGGGGAGGAAGAGCCGGCAAGGTAGAGGCGGAGGAGAAGAAGATGAAATGAAAAAAAGATGAAAACTGATTTAGGGTAATAAGAATTATAAAGGGTAAGGATAGTTTTGTAACTTTACCCATTAGGACTCCCTGTTAGCCCTTAAATAGAGTCCACTTAAAATTGGGTATGCCCCAATTTGGGCAGGTTCTTAAACTTCCATATTTTTCTACAGTTGAAAACAATTTCCGAAATACTATTCAAAATTTCCAATATGCAATAAAAGATGGTTATGGATTCGTCATTGACCGTCAAGTCAATCCGTTGCCCCTTAATAGTTGGGTTCCATCTATTAAATGTTAGGAGTACCAAATTCAAGGTACCATAGACGTTGATTGCCATATTATAGTCAAGATCATCAGTCGCACATACATTCGACTTCATTCACTCTTCTGGTTCATACAATTTTAAACTTGAAAGATATTAATATTATCGGTTGGATGTTTGGTGCACCATGAGGCCATAAAACTTGGAATGTTTTTAAGAGGGAATAAATTTGACATATTCAAATCACCCCATAATTCAAACCCTTGTGGGTGGTATTATAATGAAACATCATCCATCTATTTTGAACTTCCTTTTCTCTTCTTCTTCCTCCTGTGCTCCACATAAAACTTGTAATTTCAAACCAAAAATCATTGCTTATGATTTCTCCACGGACATGAAGAAGAATAAAATAAAGTGATTCAGGGTATATAACCAGTTCAAATCAAATGCGACTTCCTTTTACATAATGGTCAACTACACAGAATTGATGGGTATTGTTTTCTTTGGTTTCATTAATTGGCCGACCGAAGGGAGACCTTCTATTTGATCATTATACATGAGGTTGTTTCGGACTGCGATGTGTTTGTGATTTTTCTTTTCCGTTCAGGTTGAAGCCAAATTCTTCGAGATTTGAACAAAACTAATAAAATTGTAGATGTGGAGACCGTAATGTACCCTAAATTTAACTTAGATTATGTTAAAAGAAAGATGAATTTGTAAATGCATTTGGATACCAGAAACAAAAGTAGCTAGCTTTTAGCTGATTTCTTACTTACTTCTCCAAAAGACGAGAAAGAGCTTGATTCCCTAAAGAAAATGAAATTAAAAGTGAGATTCTATCTAAAATCTAACCGTTAAAAGAACGAAGCGTTGGCTACTATCCATTGGCCATTCATTTAATAGACTTTTTCCAAAAAAATAAAAAAATAAATATATATATTTTCATTGACATTGTCTTGAGTACCACCAGCACTTTATTCAAAGAACTCACAGACAAAAACTTACAGAGCCGCCCTAAAGAAGATAGACATGTATGTTGCAGAATGAAACAGAATTAAAGACGGTCGTCTTTCCAAAGCTGACACTGTATTCCAATCTAGCTCCCGTCCAAATCTGTTTGGGTCTAGAAGTTCGGCTGAGTTAGAAAAAGATTCAACGCTTAATAAGTAAGGTTCAGATCCTGAAACGGTTGAGTTTCTGGGTCGATCAAAAATCAGTGACAGATTCAGGAGAGCTGAATTTTTTATAAGTCTTAACGGGAAAGTACTCCGTGACATCTTTCAGTGTACCAACTAATCCAACAAAAGAATCAACCAAATTTTTAAAATAAAAATAAGGAAATTGGATATAAATCTCAAGGGCGCGCCTCTATGTGATGTAGACAAAGACAATAGCGCGTCAACTTAAAATCTTCTTCCCACTCATATCTTAAATTAAAGGAAAAATGGATTTTTATATATATTTTGTTTGTGTATAATTCTAATTACTTTAATAATAATATCACCACAAATTCACAAAATACAATGGGTAAATATGGAAAAAAAATACAAGGGTAAAACAGTCATGATGATGAAGAAACAAAGTAAGTTCTAAGGGTTGTAATTGTTGTATCTTCCAAAATTAGCAAGCTTTCTAGATCTATTAGCACAAAATGAAGCAGCAGTGGAGAGATTAGGTTTATTGTTATGGTGAATTGAAGAAGAAGCAGCCCTAATTTCACCGGAAAATCCATCTTTTTGATTTCTTGATGGACGTTTTGGACTTGCCCTAACTAATGGACTTAAACAAAATGCCATACTACTAACACCACCACCACCACCACCACTCTTTGAATTTGAACCTCCTCTTCTTTGTCTTCCTGGTGTTGCTGTTGTTGATGACTGTTTTCTCCATCCTGGTGATGATTCTGATAAATAACCACCAATGTTGTTAATATCTTCATCTCCAATTACTCCTCCATTGTTGTTTTCAAAATCTCGTTCTAATTCTTCTGTACAATTCGGTGATAATCCTTTGTTTCTGTGATGCCCACGACGATGGTGGTGGGAGTTGTTATTCGTCGTCATCGTCGATCGAGACGGTGATTCTTGTGTTGTTTTCCGGCGATTTCGGATTAACGATGAGTACCACGTTGATGAAATTGGGGATGGTGTTGATACGGACGCCCTGTAAACCGTTGAATTCTCAACAAATCTGCTAGGAGGATCTGGAATTGGAATTGGAATTGGTTGCTCCGGTGGTGGTTGCTCATCGGCAACCACCGATCTATGAGTAGAAGAACGAAATAAATTCGATAAAATACTGAATCTATTCGTGTGTTTCTTCTTCTTTGCCTGAGTAACACTAGTAGTATTTACAGTGTTCGAAGATGGACCTAATTGAGGAGTACTGTAAAACCTTGAATCTAATTGATTTTGATTTTGATGCCAAGACGAATCATCGGAACGACGACATATGTAAGGAGAAACTGACCGTGGAAAAATTAACGGTGGCGGTAGCGGATCAGATTTCCGGTGATGTTGATGTTGTTGATCTTCTTCGGATTGTTGTAGAGCTGCTGCTGATCTAGCTTGAGCTTCAACCAAAGAAAATAATCTTTCACGGAGACACGATGCACAGACACCGACACTACTACTCCGGTCTGTTATATGTTTCTTACACCTCATTTTCAATTTCTATTCTGCTGCTGCTGATGATCTTCACTGGATTTAGAGAGATTTTGAGGAGGAAGATGAGGGCAGAGAGGTCAAAGAGAGTTTTTAGTCCAGTCTGTGCTTGTGGGGAGGAGGAGGAGGTGTTATTTTTGGAGGTTGGGAGTGGGGAAAAATATTAAATTGGAGAGAGGGACAAGCAGGTTATAAATAGGTCACACATATTCACACATAGTCTCTCTAGTCTGGTCTGGTGGTCTGGTACCACACCACCAATTTATTGCCCCATTAATTATTTAAAAAAAAAAAAAACATAAATTCTCTTTTTATTTTGTTTTTACTTTAATTAAAAAGTGAAATTGAGGGAGAAAGTGAATTTCTGGTTGGGTTGGTGTTTGTTTACCCTTGCCCTACTAGGGGAAGGGAAGTGGGTATGTGTTGACTCCATTAATGATCTAGATTTGGATTCAGTTTGAAGATTTTGGTATTCATTTCAAAGGTAAATGAATCCCTCTTTTTAATTTAACCCTAGTTTTAATTGCTTGATTTCTCTTTGAATTTTATGTATTTGGATTGTTTAGACTGGTTGAATCAGGATATTGGTAAATTGTTGCTGATGATGATCTTCTTTTAAGACTAGTAGTTGTTCTTCATGAGAAATGGGATGTGGAGTTAATGTTAGAAAGACTTTACAGTAGATTGGTATTATTTAGAATCAGATTGGATACCTGAGAAACTCTAGGTTGTTTTCTCTTACTCAATCTTGGTTGATTGATTAATTTGCTGAAGAATATGGAAAAATTGACTTCTGTTGGTTCAATTATAAAGTGTCTTGTGTAGTTATCAAGTTGGGGGAACTAGATTTTAGTTGAGATTAAGTTGTCAATGCAATGTACCTATTTGGTAATTTTGGCCTAAATTTTGGTATTGTAAATGGAAGGTGTGGTGTCGCTTTTACTTACTTTTCGTTGGAAGCTGCTGAGCTTGCCAAGGAAAGGAGCGGACAGATGGTTGCTATAAATTGGACAAACTCCATATGCAGTCAACGTATTTGACAAATTCTTGAAATGATTGGGCTAGTAAGCCACATGCGCCTAGGCTATCTCTTTTTAGGATCTGTTTCTTAATTTGAATTTTATTTCCAAGGAATACTGGATAAGATATGTAGATATCTGCTGATTTTCAGATATACGTAGTCAGTCGAGCCGAGACCATAATCTTTGAGGAATTCACACTTGGTTGATATTCATTATTGTTAATTTAAACCTGATTATGTATAGGTTCCAGTCTCTTTATTATTCCGTAGTTATGGGAGATAATAAGTCCAACTTCTGCAGCTTCTTCCACCCCGAATCTCTTTAATTTAACAAGTCCGACAACACTATGGTTTTCGTTTTTATTTTGGGTTACATAATCCAGCTATTACTGTTTGTAGTTGTGAATTGTGTTTGGTGTTGTGCTATTGGTCTAGTTCTGCTTTGTTGCTTTTTACAGTTGGTAATTCCTTACTCAATCTTGATTGATTTATTACTCTAAAGAAGAAAATGAAAAAAATAGGGACTTCTGTTAGTTCAATTATAATGTGTCTTCGGTAGTTGTCAAGTTGGGGAACTAGATTTAGTTGGGATTAAGTTGTCAATGTAATGTACCTATTCATTCAGTAATTTTTGGCTTTTTTGCCTAAGATTTTTTGGTACTATTGTATTGGTATACTGTCGCTTTTACTTACTTTTTCATTGGAAGCTGCTGAGCTTGCCAAGGAAAGAAGCAGAAGCATGGGTGCTACAAATTGGACAAAAGCTCATAAATTTGCATTCAATGACTTTGACTAATTCATGAAATGAATGGGCTATTAGGCCATATACGCCATGGGTATCTCTTGTTAGGATCTGGTCTTGATTTTAAGTTTATTACAAAGGAAGTTTGAATTTTTTTATGGCTATACAGATATCTGCTGAATTTCAGATATACATAGTCAGTCGAGTCGAGACTATAAATCTCTCTGAGGAAGACACTTGTTATATATTCATCATTGTAAATTTAAACCTGATTATGTATATGGATATAGTCTCTTTGTGTTTTGGTAGTTATGGGGTAATAAGTCCAACCTTATTTTAGTTATGGGGTAATAAGTCCAACCTTATTTTACAGCTTCTTCCATCCTGAATTTCTTTATTTTAGCAAGTCCCACAACACAGTGGTTTTCATTTTCATTGTGTGTTACATAGAATACGTTTTTCCAGCTATTACTGTTTGTAGTTGTGAATTAGTGTGCTTCAGCTGGTTCCCTCAATGTGTTTAGTGTTATACTGTTGGTCCAGTTCTGAGTTGTTACTTTTTTTAGTTGGTATTTCCTTACTCAAATATCTGCATGTTTGTTACAGGGAGAACTTACAACAATGGTTGACTGATAAAAGCACACGATCAGTTGTTGTACACGCACATCTTGTTACTGAAATCTTTTCGAATGGATCCCGGGCCTGTTCCAGCTTATTGCCGTCAGCATCAAGTAAGTTATAAGTATAACAATCTTTTCCACATTACTTGTAATATCTCTTTCTATATAGTTTGAAAAAAATACTGTGGTATTCCAGTGGTAGAGAGGTCTTTGTAACTTCATTCATTTGTAATTAATTTTTGTTCTTTTGGCTTGTAGTACTGGACCAAGAATTTTTGTTCAGTGGTCTCCACTTGGGACATACTTAGCCAATGTTCACTGACAAAGTGCTGTTGCGTGAGGACGTGCAGCCACCTTTGATCGCCTTTAGCGATGTGCCATCCACAGGTTATATCCTTGTTCAAGTTATCATCTTCATTTTTTTCTTTTTTCTTTTCTGCATTTAGTAATATTGATATTTTTGATTGCAGGTTAAGCTCATTGATTTCTCTCCTGGGAAAAATTATTTGTTCACGTATAGCAGCCAGCAATCCTCGTGATACACATGTGAGCAGCCTCCATTTGGGTTTATTTTACTGTTTTTATTTTGTTTGATGTCAAGCATCTCTGAAATGGTGTATTCTTTGTGCTCTACTAGAGGGTTGTCTTGAACAGTTTTGACGTACATTCCGGAAAAGTAATGCGAGACTTCAAGGGAAGTGCTGATGAATTTGCTTCTGGTGGAGCTGGGGGTGTATCTGGAGTCTCATGGCCCGTTTTTAGGTGATTTGTCCTTTTGTGATATCGTGATGCTTTAACTAGTCATGGGAAAGGTTGACAAATGACAATTAGTATCTTCCTTTTTCATTTTTTGCTGTTCAGATGAGGCGGTGG